>NC_132798.1:21023750-21329375 GCF_048594095.1 Paramormyrops kingsleyae | reverse complement strand
ATGCAGAAAAGTGAAGTATGAACTAGGCTTCTGTGTGAGGTGAGTACTCCATGTATAGCACCTCTTTGTAGTGGGGTTGCGTCCCTTTGGTTTCTTCAGACAAGATGAATCCTGTACCTGGACGAGATCTTGACACACTGGCATGGGATAGGCCACTGCCATCTTCCCGGTGGTGCTCCATCCCTTATGTTTTGGTCACTTTACTACACCCATTTCTGCTGATACACAAGCTTCCAATAAAAATGGCTAATAAGTTCTGGTGCGATTGGCGAACGTGACATTAGTGTAATGTGACTCCCATGCTGGTTCACATATGCTCCCTGCTGTTTCTGTTCTGCACGGGAGTCTGTGGAGCATGCTCAGCAAGTCCCTGTGCTTTGGGGGTTCCAGTGGAGCATGCTCAGCAAGCCCCTGTGCTTTGGGGGTTCCAGTGGAGCATGCTCAGCAAGTCCCTGTGCTTTGGGAGTTCCAGTGGAGCATGCTCAGCAAGCCCCTGCACTTTGTGGGTTCTGGTGGAGCATGCTCAGCAAGCCCCTGTACTTTGGGGGTTCCAGTGGAGCATGCTCAGCAAGCCCCTGTACTTTGGGGGTTCCGGTGGAGCATGCTCAGCGAGCCCCTGTGCTTTGGGGGTTCCAGTGGAGCATGCTCAGCGAGCCCCTGTGCTTTGGGGGTTCCAGTGGAGTATGCTCAGCGAGCCTCTGTGCTTTGGGGGTTCCAGTGGAGCATGCTCAGCGAGCCCCTGTGCTTTGGGGGTTCCAGTGGAGTATGCTCAGCGAGCCCCTGTACTTTGGGGGTTCCAGTGGAGTATGCTCAGCGAGCCTCTGTGCTTTGGGGGTTCCAGTGGAGCATGCTCAGCAAGTCCCTGTGCTTTGGGAGTTCCAGTGGAGCATGCTCAGCGAGCCCCTGTACTTTGGGGGTTCCAGTGGAGTATGCTCAGCAAGCCTCTGTGCTTTGGGGGTTCCGGTGGAGCATGCTTAGCGAGCCCCTGTGCTTTGGGGGTTCCAGTGGAGCATGCTCAGCGAGCCCCTGTGCTTTGGGGGTTCCAGTGGAGTATGCTCAGCGAGCCCCTGTACTTTGGGGGTTCCAGTGGAGTATGCTCAGCAAGCCTCTGTGCTTTGGGGGTTCCAGTGGAGCATGCTCAGCAAGTCCCTGTGCTTTGGGAGTTCCAGTGGAGCATGCTCAGCGAGCCCCTGTACTTTGGGGGTTCCAGTGGAGTATGCTCAGCAAGCCTCTGTGCTTTGGGGGTTCCGGTGGAGCATGCTCAGCGAGCCCCTGTGCTTTGGGGGTTCCAGTGGAGCATACTCAGTGAGCTCCTGTGCTTTGGGGGTTCCCGTGAACCATGCTCAGCTAGCCCCTGCATTTTGGGGGTTCCCGTGAAGCATTCTCAGTTAGCCCTTGCGCTTTGGAGGTTCCCAGCAGCTCATTCACATTTCACAATCACTCTGCTCCTTTACTGTAAATTTGAGTAAACAAGGTGATCAGGATTGTACCTAAGAGGTGTTCTGCTGTTGATAAACTTAAATCTTACTAACCAATTAACTTTGTTAAAACATTGGTTATGTTTTGAGTACTCTTCTGCAATGTATGTATTTTGTTTTAAAGTGATTTATGGGGTTTTGGATTGAAATATAATTTACGTGGAAGTTTCTCATGGAAACTATTCAGCCTGACTGTAGCTGGATCCCTATGCATATGAACTTACAGCCTTGTGGTGACAAGGCCTTCACCACTGCACCACTTTCTGGCTGTGTCTAGAGAGGACAAATAACCCTATGCTGCATCCTAAGATTTCTTCAGGGGCTTGTTGCAGCCAGATGCATTACTGGCTTTACTATTAGAGGCTGAACACCATTAAAGCATCTTATCAGTCTTCTTTGCCACCAGGGGTCAGTCTAATACTGACTGAACTGACATATTGGCTGGCCTGTGAAAGTGACCCAATATGCATTAGAAACGTGCTGATGTCACCACTTACTTAGCATGATGTGTCATGGTATGTTGTATCGGCCAGCTGGGACAGGAGTATGTAAGGAACTCCACCCTGCTGTCATGATGTTTCTGCAAGGCTTCCCCACGATGACCTAGGCCAGGATCTCAACATATAAGGGAAAGATGAGCCTCAGTGCTGCTCCTCTGTGGTACGTGATGGGAGGGAGGAGGGGTCCTGTGTTGTGTGGGGGCTGCTCCTCATGGTATGTGATGGGAGGGAGGAGGGGTCGTGTGTTGTGTGGGGGCTGCTCCTCGTGGTACGTGATGGGAGGGAGGAGGGGTCGTGTGTTGTGTGGGGGCTGCTCCTCGTGGTACGTGATGGGACGGAGGAAGTGTTGTGTGTTGTGTGGGGGCTGCTCCTCGTGGTGCTTGTATGGGTGTTGTGGGGCAGAACAGCTGGGCTCTCTGTGAAAGTGCTAATGATTATCTCTCTCTCCTCCTCTCTTTCTGTCCATCTGTCCCTCTGTAACCCATTGTCATTTCTTTTTGTCTTTCCCTCTCTTTTGGTCTCTCTCTCTCTCATTCTCCTTGTGCCATAGCAGCAGAGGCCAGCCAATCGGCCCAAGCCACCCAAAGTGGGCGTGGCAGGCACGGTCAAGCTGGCGGCAAGTCGGGGGCCGGCGGGGGCGCGGCGGCGCAGGACTCGGTGCCGCCGCTGCGAGGCCTGTCTGCGCACCGAATGCGGCGAGTGCCACTTCTGCAAGGACATGAAGAAGTTTGGTGGCCCGGGCCGCATGAAGCAGTCCTGCATCATGAGGCAGTGCATTGCAGTGAGTGGGCGGGTGGGGCTCCCTCCTGGAAGCTGATTGGATGAGTGTGGGCACAGTGTATGATTCCTTCCAGTAAAGCATTTCTTCAGCCATGCGTTAGTGGCTACTGACCACTACCAGTACCTGCAAGGTAAACCGTGAGATCATTGGCGGGCTGCTCCTCATTTTGTCAGCAGCAGCATTCAGCAGTAAACCGTGCTTTGATGTTTCACATTGCAGCTTAATGCTCTTTTTCCTCGGTAATCACCATAAATTTCAATTGTCTCAAATACAGTAAAGTACATAAGAGTTCTGAAGTGTCTGCATAGAGGCAACATGAAAAAGCATAAAAGTTAAGCCGCCGGTGTGTGTGTGTGTGTGTGTGTGTGTGTGTACCACAATTATTGGCACCCCTTGTAAAGATTTGTAAAAAGGTTTAGAAAAAATCCACCTTTAGATAATCAAGAAATAATTATCTTTAACAAAAACATATGTGCTACAATTATTGGCACCCCTGGAAATTTTAGTGTACACAATGTAACTGAAGCATGTTTCCCCTGTAACATCTTTGAGTTCAGTGGAGTGGATAGGAACCTTCAAGCTGTAATCCATGACTTCCTGGTTAATAGGGATACAAACAAGCCCAAATTCCCTTAGTCACCCATCAACATGGGAAAAATAAGAGAACATACAAACCAAATGAGGGAGAAGTGTGTTGACCTTCATAAGTCAGGGAATGGGTACTCGCCTTAAAATGCCCATTTCTAGTAGTAATAGTAAAAAAGTGGACAATAACTGGAACCGTTACAAATCTGCCTAGAAGAGGACCCAAGTGTATTTTTCCCCTCACATACAGTGAGGAGGATCATAAGGCAAAAAATCCCCAAGGATGACTGTTGGTGAATTACAAGACCAAATAAGTGGGGTTACCACATCTCTGAAACTCAGATGCCCCCTTCACGCTAACAGATTATTTGGAAGGTATGCCAGAAAAAGTTTTTTTTTTGTCCGTTAACCACAAATGTAAGCACCTGGAGTTTGCGAAACACTACTACAACTTTGACTGGAACCAAATTCAATGATCTGATGAAGCAAAAATAGAGCTTTTTGGCAATAAACACAAGGCGGGTTTGGCATTAAAAGAAGGATGGATATAATGAAATTAACCTTATCCCAAATGCAAAATATGGTGGAGGTTCTGTGATGCTGTGGGGCTGTTTTTCCTCCAAAGGCCCCGGAAACCTCGTTAGGGTACATGGCATTATGGACTCCATGAAATACTAGGACATTTTAAATAAAAATTTGGCTGCCTCTGCCAGGAAAGAAAAACTGGGCCTACATTGGATCCTCAAGCCGGACAATGATCCTAAGAATATGTCAAAATCAACATAAAAATGGTTAGCTGACCGCAGAATCAAGCTTCTGCCATGGCTATCTCAGTCCCCTGACCGGAACCCCATTGAAAACCTGTGAGTTGAGCTGAAGAGGAGAGTGCACAGGAGATGGCTTAGGACCCTAGATGATCTGGAGAGATTCTGTAAAGAGGAATGGTCTCAGATGCCCTGCTTGATATTCTCCAACCTTATAAAATATTATAGGAGAAAACAGTGTTGTTATACTGGCAAAGGGAGGTTGTACAAAGTATTAAAAGTATTAAAAGCGGTGGTGGCAATAATCATGGCACATGTGTTTTTGTTGAAAATTATTTCTTAATGAAGGATTTGCTTTTCTCTCAATAAATGTATTTTAAGGAAAGGTTGGATTTTTCTCATTTTCCCAGTGTGATATGAAACTACTTCACCAAAAGGTGGATTGTTTCTAACCCTTTTTACAAATCTTTACAATAATTTACAAAATTATTGGAGGGCACTGTATGTATGTGTGTATGTATGTGTGTGTGTGTGTGTATATATATATATATATATATATATATATATATATATATATATATATATATATATATTATATTGTGGGGAACAAGTGTCTTCACAATGTGAAAAAAACACGTGTGTGTGTGTCTGTGGTTGTGTCAGTGTCTGTATATTAGCTTGAATTTAAACAGGCCTGGTCTATATAAATAGCTGTACAAGCTTTTATTGATGCTTTTTTAAGCTATTTTTCAGGAAGTGAAGACTGTTATTTTTCTTTCTGCTACAAGCTATCAGCAGCACCAGTGTGAAATATCACAAAAAGATATAAAATGCAGAAATGTGTAATGTGTGACATACTGAGGAAAGACATCCTGTATGCAGACTAGTGAGTAGCCAGAGTAAGCTCTGTATTACATGAACAATTCAACAGGCTTTTAAAGACTTCCTGTGAAGAGTTTCTGGTTTGTACACAACAGTTCAGGGGAAATGTTTTTGAAAGACTTGTAATTCATTCTGAGGCAGTGAAGGCAGTGGTTTCTACAGGGACCCTGCTGACAAGCACTGATAAATGTGACCTGCTCTAGCAGGAGGCGCCTCTACCCCCCGGGGGCTTAATGCTGTCCCCACTCCTCACTGCAGCCCGTGCTACCCCACACTGCTGTGTGTCTGGTTTGCGGGGAGGCTGGCAAAGAGGACACGCTAGATGAAGAAGAGGACAAGTTCAATGTGATGCTCATGGAGTGCTCTATCTGCAATGAGATTGTGCACCCCGCCTGCCTAGAGGTAAGGTCTGCTGGGGGGGCCGGCGGGGACGGGTTCTGTAAGAGTCAGGATTCCTGCGATGATGCTTCAGCAGTGGCCTTGACTTTGCCCAAGGAGGCTGTCCTCATATCCTTAGATGACGCAGATAGCTGGGGTCATGTGACCAGGGTTTCAGGTAGTGCCTGTTCTTATGGATTACCAGCCCCGGAACCAGGTCAACCACACTTCAGGTTATTAAGCATGTAAGAAGTTTGTAAACAAGAAGAGGCCATTCGGCCCATCTAGCTCACTTGGGGAGGATTCAACTAATAGCTTTTATGAAAAGTTGTGAAAAGGAACCCAAGGTTTTAGCTTGCACTACACTAACAGGAAGACTATTCCATACTGTAACTAAATGCTGTGTACAGAAATGCTGTCTTAAATCCAGTTTAAGATGTTCTCCTGCTAATTCCCACCTTTGGCCAGAAAATCTTGTATTTGAGCTACCCTCTCCTCATTTTCTACACATTTCTCTAAGACCAGAAATCATTCTTGTAGCCCTATGTTGAACCTGTTCTAAGGCAACAATATCCTTTTTGAGGTATGGTGACCAAACCTGCACACAATACTCTAGGTGGGGTCTTACCAAGGAATTATATAATCTTAGCATCACCACCCTTGACTTAAACTCCACACACCTAGAGATGTAACCCAACATCCTATTTGCCTTTTAAGTGCTTCCCCATACATACACACAAAGTCTTTCTCAAAATCAGCTTTCTTCATTTCAATGGAACCCATAAAATATCTGCATTTTATATTTCTGTTCCGTGCATGGATTACCTTACATTTATCTATGTTAAATTTCATCTGATCCCGTTGTAGCCTCTGTGCTGCTAGTTCAGTATCTGCTACACCACCCACCTTGGTGTTGTCTGCAAATTTAACCAGTTTACTGATATACTGGCGTCAATATTGTTTATGTAAATGAAGAATAATAGTGGTCCTAAAATTGAACCCTGCGGTACCCCACTATGAAGGCAGGCCCACTGTGACATTGTGCCTCTAATAACTACACGCTGCTTCCTGTCTGATTACCAGTTTTTAATCCAAGCTGTTATAGCTCCTAAAATCACTGCTGCTTTGATCGTAAGCAGGAGCTATTTGTGGGGGACAACATCAAAGACCTTCTGGAAATCTAAGTAGATCACATCGTAGGCATTTTTGACATCAATTTCTCTTGTAGCTCCCTCAAAGAACTCAAATAGATTAGTTAAACAGGATCTACCTCTCCTAAATCCATGTTGGCTATCCCCCAGAATATTATTTGAATCCAAGTAATCTACTATTTTGGCTTGGATTATAGCTTCCATTACTTTTACATTTATTTAGGTTAAGCTAATTGGCCTTTAGTTTGATGGATTACTTCTATCCACTTTTTTGAAGATGGGCATTATATTAGTATGCTTCCAGTCAGAAGGTACCACACCAGCAGATAAAGGTTGGCAAATAATATGTCTTTTCTCATTTAAAACTATAGCAAGATGCCGTCAGGACCCTGCAGTTCATTTATTTTAAGCTTGGCTTGACTTTGAAGCACATGAGCCTCACATGAGCCCAGTGTGCTTCACAACGCAGATGGGGTCCAATAGGATTTCTCACCCCAAGCAGCACTGAACTCCCCATCTTCCCCTTTTCTGGACTCACACTCCCGTCCCCCACAGGTCAAAGATGCCGGCGGTGTGGTCAATGATGAGCTTCCCAACTGCTGGGAGTGTCCCAAGTGCAGTCATGCCGGGAAGACTGGGAAAGTGAGTATCTACAGCAGCTCAGAGTGGAGCTCCGTGGTCGGGGATCAGGGCAGTAGGTGACCTTGTGACTGGACTTGCTGACCTTGTGATTGGACTGTGCTAACTTTTTGCTCGGAACATACTGACAGTGTGATTGGACTGTGCTGACCTTCTAACTGGACCATGCTGACCTTCTGATTGGACTGTGCTGACCTTGTGGCTGCAGATCCAGGATGGGCCCGTTAAATTATTTGCCTGAATGGATCTAGTGGAATAATACAACTGTCAGTGGGGATGGAATGGTGTCTTGTATAGGGGGATCCCTTCCAAAGTGTCGCATCCAGGGCTTCCCATACAGAGTGCTCTGTCCAGGGCATCCCATTCAGAGTGTCCTACTCAGGGTGTCCTGTCCTGAGTGTCCCCTCAGGTCATCCTAACTAAAGTGTCCCATCCAGGGCATCCCGTCTAGGGTGTCCCATCCAGAGTGTGCTTTCCAGAGCATCTGATCTAGGGTGTTCCATCCAGAGTGTGCTGTGCAGAGCATCTGATCTAGGGTGTTCCATCCAGAGTGTGCTGTGCAGAGCATCTGATCTAGGGGGTCCCATCCAGATTGTTCCATCCAGGGTGCCCCTTGCTTCATACTCTGTGCTTCCTGGGATTAGCTGAATAAGAGAGAAAAAATGTAAGGTGAGGATCATAACTTCAGCAAAGCAGACAAAATAATAATGAGGTCCAGTGGTTCTGGGAGTTGCTGTGACACTGTGGCTGGTGTGTGCAATGCAGACAAATTGCACATGTCCTTTGTAGGACTGATTGTGGGGGTGTCTGACTGCAGGGGTGTTTCTGACGGCTGGGGTATCTCTGACTGTCTTGTCTAAGCCTTTACACAACACTTTTTAAAAAAAAAAAAACCTTTAGCATCAGGTTTTGTTGCAGGCCGTTTTTGCAGTAAAATGCAGGTGCAGCAGAGAGCAGCCAGAACTCTGAAGGAGTGATCTGTCCTGGAGGGGCCTCCTGCCTCTGGCTGCAGATAAATATGCTGTTTTTCTGCTGCGGTTTTCACTTCCCGTTTAAGGCTTGTCACATGGCCTGGTGCCCCTTCTCTCTCAGAAAGTGAGGGCGGAGCTGCCACACGGCTCTGCGTGGGCTGTAAAGTACTCCTCTTCTTCTTTCCCACCTTTTGGCTTGCAAGCAAAAAAGAGGACCAGGGTTCAAGTACGCGTCCAACCTGCCGGGCTCCCTGCTAAAGGAGCAGCGGCCGGGCAGGGACCCCAGGGAGGAGGGAGACCTGGCCACCCCTGCTGTCACCGTGGCAACTGTCGCTAGGAGGCAGCTCGAGGAGACGCCCAGGCACAGGCTCGAGGAGCAAGTTGCGAAGAAGCGGCCCGCGGTGCCCCCTGCAGACGGCCAGGCGTGGCCCAGACCAGAGGATGACGCATTGCAGAAGAAGCGCAAGCTGACTGACGACGACGACACCCCTGACCCCAACGGTGGGAATAAGGTAGGAGCCCCAACCCGAAGCCAAACGCCATTGCATACTCCTCCACAGGGTTGGGAATCGGACTCCAAAGGGCTCCCAGAAATCGGGCTTCATCCTAGTTGAAAAATGTGGCTATAAGTACCTACACAGTAAACATAACATAGGTAGTTAAATATGATGCTTTGTTGCTCTGCAATAAATTAACAGATTGACTTGGAGGACGAGGTCCTCATCCATTTAACCTAAACTGAATGTCAGCTTGAGTTCAAGGCTTAAAGCAGTAATCCCAGCCTGGACTGATCAGTCACTGTAAGCAGTGATGACAGCTTAGTGTGATCAATTACTGTAATTAGTGACCCCAGCACAGAGTGGTCAGTCTGTATAATTAGTGATCCAAGCTTGGAGTGATGAGTCTCTGAAAGTAGTGATCTCATCTTGGAATGATCAGTGGTCTGCTCCCAATGTCTTGATTGGTAAGATTTCAAATGAGTTGAATATCAGCTGGTCTTATGGCACCAGTGAAGCCATTGATGAGGTCAGTTCGGTGTTTGATGAAACTCAGGGTTTTGTATTTGCTGACTTTTCCTTTTACTGTAAACTGTGAATTGAGAATGTTTCCAAGTGTGAGTGAATGAACTTCGAGGATGGTGGCTGTAGGATACAGCAGGAAAGTCAGTAAACATACTAACTGCTGTTCCCATCCTCAACTGTGATGAACCAGCGACTGTCCCTGAGCGAAACCTGGAGGGGTTGGGGTCATGGGTGGGTGATCTGGCCACAGATGTCAAGGTGGGGGGGGGGGGGTATGGGTGACAGAAACAGGAACATAATAAAACGGCAAATGCGGTACATTAAAAATAAAGTTAAAAGTGAAGTCCTGCTGAAAGGCCTGAGTGATGCAGAAGTGCAGCCCCGGACATGGAAGAACTGGCGATGATTTGTTAGGATTGGCTGATGAAGGGCTTTACTGCAGATGGGGCACTGAGGGCATACAGAGACATCACAACCATGCATCTTTAAAAAAGCTAGTGTCATTAAAAATGAACTGAAGATGTGATACAACTGTAACATGTGAGAAGGAACTAAACTAAATGAGCTGTCAAAGAAGGGTTGGTGTCTAAATTGGTGGGTAAAGTGTGAAGTCAAATACAGCATGACTGTCATGAACAGCGACTCAGAACTCACTCGGGCTATTTTCTGTTATTTTTGAGATGTGACTGAACTAAAGTCAGGCCACCTCATCATATGTTACAGCACTAGGAACCAAAACTGAAGCCATGGTGTGACGCTCATGACAGGACAGACATTACAGTGTTAGAGACAACCACAGGTAGAATGTTCAGGTATAGAAAGTAAAAATTCAGATCAAGATTTTGTTTCAGCTAACCAGTTGTTTACTCTGTGAATGTGACTCTTTATATTCAACTGGTTGGTTGAAACAAAATTTTGGTGTCAATTTGTACTTTCCTAATCTGAACTTTCTACCTCTGAAGACAACTGAAGAGCAAATTTCCAAAACTCCACAGGATGCATTATCTACAATTGAGGAAATTTTGGAAATTTAACAAAAGTTATTTGTTAGATTTCATGTGGACTGAGTTTTGGTTCCCAACACTGTGACATATGACGAGGGAGCCTGACTTTAGGGCACTGGCAGTCTCATCTCAAAAATGACAAAAAATGGACTGGAGTTTTGGATATTTGTTCTTTAGTTTATGTAGTGCAAAAGAAAATTCCCGTAGCATTCTACCGCATATGTTTACTACTTAACACAAAAGCAGAAGTACTCTGTCAAACACAGATCAGTACTAAGATTAAATGTAACATTGTTTTGCTTCACATGTGCCACAATGCTGCCCTGAGCCTCTTTCAATAATGACACCACTGGCTGCTAAGGGTACCTGCAGTTATTAACCTGTGAGCTCATGTGGGCATCTCGCTTGTCTCATGGCCACAGAGGAAGTCGCCAAAGCCTGACCAGCTGCTCACCAGCATCATCAAGAGAGAGCAGGACGAGGAAGGAGGGAGCAGGGAGTTGGGGTACCAGTGGAACTACGGGGAGGAGGAGGAGGAGGAGGAGGAGGAGAGGGAACAAGAGGCACAGGAAGGGACACGCCACACGGAGAAAGCCGAGGAGGAAGAACAGGAGGCAAGGCAAGGAGCACGCCACACGGAGGAAGCCCAGGAGGAGGAGGAGAGAGGCGGAGTGTTCCGGACGCCCTCATGCGAAAGTGATCTATCACGCTGCAACTCCTCCCCGAGGGCAGGGCCCAGTGGTGAGGGTGGCCTGGAGCTCCAGGACAAGGCACGGGTGCGAGCACGAGCCAGGAGGCCAGTGCGGCTGCCCTGCAGGGAGCTGAGCAGGGAGCTCAGCAAGGAGCTCAATCAGGAGATCCAGAAGACGGAGGACTGCCTGGCCAATGAGAGCCGACAGCCAGTCAAGGCAGAGCCTGACAGCGAGACCGACGAGCCCAAGCGGGTGGTTAGCATGGCTGCCATGGAAATGGCTGGAGACTGGCTCCGGCCTTGTGAGCGTGAGACCAACGGTGCCCCCCTACGGGAGCCCCCCATGCAGCCCACAGCAGGGGCAGGCCGGCGCCCCTTAGGGGTGCAGATGGAACGGCACGTCATCCGGCCACCCCCCATTAGCCCCCCCCCAGACCGGCTGCCACTGGCAGACGGACACGCCCACATTCTACGCCGTGAGCTCTGGATGGCCATCTTCAGCCACCTGAGCCACCAGCAGCTATGCGTGTGCATGCGCATCTGCAAAACCTGGAACCGCTGGTGAGTGGTCGGCGGGGGGGGGGGGTTAGTGTTTACACTAATGGTTTTGTGAGGTTCTGTCACAGGTGATGAGCTGTTAATCCACACTCCCTACCCAGGTGCTGTGACAAGCGTCTGTGGACCCAGATCGATCTGAAGCGCAGCAAGTCCATCACCCCGCTGATGCTGAGCGGAATCATCCGCAGGCAGCCTATCTCTCTTGACCTGAGCTGGACCAACATCTCAAAGAAGCAGCTGAGCTGGCTCATCAACAGGCTCCCCGGTGAGTAGCCCGCCCCCGCCAACATTCAGAGGTTTCTCACATCGATGGTCCTCCATCTGGTGTGGTAGGAGAAGAGAGATTATACAGATGCAGAGATAACAACTGTGTGTTTGGGATGTTCGGGCTAAAACACGTGGGTGCATCAGCACGCACATTGAGCAGTGAGCGGCTTGCAGTTTGGTGCTCGTTACCCCACCAGAATTGCCCACGTCAGCATGTTATATTTGTGCACTTCCTGTATGCATGCTGAGACCAGTTGCAAGGTGCCGTTTATGAGGAAGTGACTCTGAGAATACAAGTGTCAAATGGTCAGACTTTATCAGCCTGTTTTTATCATTTTCTTGCCCTGTGTCGGATCACTTGCAGCTGAATGTGAGGTGACCAGGGTACAGATCAGTATCTCCAAGTCCGAGGCCATGGTCCTCGACCGAAAAAAGGTGGATTGCCCTCTCCTGGTGGGAGATGAGTTGCTGCCCAAGTGGAGAAGTTTAAGTATCTTGGGGTCTTGTTCATGATTGAGGGAAGAAAGGAGCGGGCAATCGACAGATGGATTGGTGCAGGGTCAACAGTAATGCAGACGCTATACTGTTCTGTCATGATGAAGAAGGAGATGAGCTGGAAGGCCATGCTCTCGATTTACCGGTTGATCTAAGTTCGTACCCTCACCTATTGTCATGAGCTATGGGTAATGACTGAAAGAATGAGATCACGGATAGAAGCAGCAGAAATGAGTTTCATCCGTACATTCAGGAGGAGCTCAAAGTAGAGCCGCTGCTCCTCTGCATCGAAAGGAGCCAGTTGAGGTGGTTCGGACATCTATGTAGGATGCCTCCTGGACATGTCCAACCAGGTGGAGGCCCCGGGGCAGACCCAGGACACACTGGAGAGATATCTCTTGGCTGGCCTGAGAATGCCTTGGTATTCCCTGGGAGGAGCTGGAGTAGGTGGCTGGCGAGAGGGAGGTCTGGGCATCCCTGCTTAGACTACTGCCCCTCCGACCCAACCCCAGACAAGCGGAAGAAAATGGAATGGAAAAAATGGAATAATTTTTTCCATGCTGCTAAAGCCACCCCTGGTTGGCTTTAGCAGCACAGCAAGAGCAAAATGTTCTGCTAGCTAGACACTTTTCCTATGCTAACCTAGCTAACCACTATTCCTGTGAAAACATAGCTAGCCACTTTTCCTGGGCTAACATAGCTAGCCACTTTTCCTGGGCTAACCTAGCTAGCCACTATTCCTGTGAAAACATAGCTAACCACTTTTCCTGGGCTAACATAGCTAGCCACTTTTCCTGGGCTAACATAGCTAGCCACTTTTCCTGTGCTAACCAAGCTAGCCACTTTTTCTGTGCTAACCTAGCTAGCCACTATTCCTGTCCTAGACCAGCCAGCCACTTTTCCTGTGCTATACTAGCTAGCCACTTTTCTGACTCTACGCACTGGTTTTTTATTTTGTTTTTGAAACATCTGGGGATTGGAGGGTGACCAGATAATCCATGTCATCCCGGACACCTTGAGCTACTTCAGGTTTTACAAACTACCTTAAAACCGAAAGGCTCCTGTGCTTGGTTAAATAGTTCAGTTCTTCTTGTGCTTTGACAGGTTTGTTTCTTTGACTGAAAGACTCATCCAGCTGTTTCACATTAACATTAGTGACACGTGCATGATTATAGGAGACTGACCAATCAGCACACAGCAAGAACTCGGTACTTAAGTGAAATCCAGGTCCGTCTAATTGAAATGGTAGGTTACAAATCCTGTCCTAGCTCAAAGTGTCCGGGATGACATGGATTATCTGGTCACCCTAGATTGGAGGGTGCAGTCTCTCTGTGCGGCCTCATCACGTTTTCCCACCTGGGGCATAGAGGCAAACATATCAGCCCTTCTGCTCTTTCCCCACCTCTGAACACTGACCATTTGCTGTGTGCTCCTGCATTGCAGAGCCTGTTGGCTTCCCTGGGTTGCTCTGCTGACAGCAGTGATGTTCATCTACTCAGTGCATGAACACGGCACCATAACACCTTCTTTTGACTAAACTTGACTAGAGTTGAGCCACATTATTAACTGTGTGCTTCACTCTGGCTCACTACTGTCCTCCTTCTGTCCTCTTCTAGGTCTCCGGGTCTTGCTTCTGTCAGGTTGCTCCTGGGTAGCTGTTTCTGCCCTCTGCACCTCCAGCTGCCCCCTTCTGCGCACTCTGGATGTGCAGTGGGTGGAGGGACTGAAGGACACCCAGATGAGAGACCTGCTATCACCCCCTACTGACAACAGGCCAGGTACTACATGCCAGTGCTGTGATGGCATGATGTCAGGCAGCTCATCTACTGTTCCATTGAAAATGCAAATTGAAAATGCAAAATGTAAAACCTATTCATTCAAAACAGTTCAGTCTCTCAAAGCTGCTACTTTTTGTATGAGGAACAGCAAGGCAATGAACAATGATCTTTATGCTAGGAAAGAAAATGGTACTATAGTGACCTCTGGTGGACACTGGTACGGCTACATTTGTAATGGATTGCCTTGATATTCTAATAGAAGAACCAGTAAGCACTTGCATACAATGATTACAATTTTTTTTTAACCTGAAGTCACTTGGATGAAAGCTGGCAGGCCACCTGCTTTGTTTAATCAGAATATATTATAATTATATTGATAAGTTCAGTACCTGCACAATAACCATCAGGAATAAAGACCTGGCTGGAATGTGATCCTGAGATCTGCTTCGTCCCTGTGCTGACACACTTCAGTTTTCTAAGGTTCACTGTTTTGTTATCAAAACACTGTAACGGCCGTAATGCAGACGCTGCAGATCCAGCCTCTGGGAGCAGAGTCTGATCCCCTCTGTGCCCCCTCCCGCAGGGCAGCTGGATGGCCGCAGCAAGCTGAGGAACGTGACAGACCTGCGGCTGGCGGGCCTGGACATCACGGATGCCTCGCTACGCCTCATCATGCGCCACATGCCGCTGCTGGCCCGGCTGGACCTCAGCTACTGCAACCACATCACGGACCAGTCGGTGAACATCCTGACGGCAGTGGGCTCGACCACGCGGGACTCCCTCACTCAGATTAACCTGTCAGGTAGGGCAGAGGGCGTGTGGCTCGCTGCATAGACACTGCGTGACTCTCTGTGACATCATCACGCCACGAGCGCCCTTTTGGTTACGGCACTTGTGGACATGGACGCCGCACCAGAGTGTGCTTGCTAGCACCGCCCCGTGGAGTCCCTGGCATTGCCACCCATGTCGCCGGGTTTCTCAGGTCACATTCGTGCCGCTCCCGAGGAGAGACAGTGAAAACAACTTGTGATGAAATAATTGTGACTGTATACGTGGCCTCATAAATTCTAATTTTTTCTCTTTTGACTCTCTTAGTGAATAAAGGTTTTGCCTGTCTTGTTTGCTTGTTATTTGTGTTTGGGGAAGGGGTGGGTGGGGCTCTTCTTGGTGAGCTGAGCTCTGCCATGTAACAAGGCTCGCCCCCGGTACCTCTGAGATGCTCGGCATCACTCTGCCTCCTAATAGGATACAAGCGGCAGTCAGAGTGTTTCCTTCATTGCTTCTTCCCCCTTTTTGCTGGGCTTCCCGTTTCACGTCTCTCCCTCCCTCCCCATCCCGCCTCTGCCCTCCTGCCCTCCTCAGTCTGTAACAGGGTCACAGACCAGTCGCTGAGCTTCTTCAAGCGCTGTGGGAGTATCTGCCACATCGACCTGCGCTTCTGCAAGCAGGTGACGCCGGAGGGCTGCCAGCGCTTCGCCGCAGAGATGTCCGTCAGTGTGCAGTTCAGCCTTCTGGAGGACAAGCTGCTGCAGAAACTGAGCTAGCGGGTGCTGGGGCAACATCAGGGACAGAGACTAAGCGTGGGGGCATATATATGTGAAAGAGCGAGAAGGGGATTGGGACAGGGTGATGCGGTACCAGGCCGGAAACTACATGGTGAGGCGCGGGGGTGCAGGGGTGTCTGTGAGCCACCCAGCGTCCCCCACACACTCAGACGGGTTGAATGCTCTGGGGGCAGGTCAATGGGGTTCAAGAAGGGGGGTCCTGTTAGGAAAAGGGCGGCTTTGAGGTGTGTAAAACAAGAAGCATGCTTCTCTGTTTTGTACTGGTGACATTACGTCGACATTTTAAGTTGTCAAGTTGTAAAAATTTGTGTTTAGATGCAAAAGACTGCAGTTGATGTACTTTCTTTTTTATGCAGTTTATTGATGTTTTTTTTTCTTTTTACGATGAAAACCTCATGCATCTCACAGAAATACATATTTTTGTATGAGAAAGTGTTTGGATCTCTCCATGTCTGCTCTGCTGTTTCCTCCAGCTGATTTACACCCCCCACTGCAGAAATCTGCCCATATCATCCTGTCCAGGTGAAGGTGTCGATATAATAATTTAAGCTGTGCTGTCGTTTCTGTTTTCAAACTGCCAGAACAGGGACACTCCTTTTTATTATGACCAAATATTCTGTTTCGTTATGTTTATACATCTAGAAAGAAACTTATTTGCACTGTTTGACTTGAATAAATATAGATATTTTTTTCCAAGGCGAACCAAATAATTATATGCAGGTTTCAGTGATGGTCTTGTTGCCACATTATTAAAAGGACACAGAAAACCAACATTGATAGGCACACAGCATTACCTTTTTAGGTTCACAAAGAGATGCGAGATGCTCTTCGTAATGGCATTTTGATTTATTTGCTATATGTATCATGCACTCTCTACAAAGCTGCTTACAATTTAACAGCTGGATCTGTTCATATGTGCTTAACTGTATGTTTTCACCGCTTCATGATTTTGGGTCAAGCACTGAATTCAGAGGTATAACAGCAGCATCCTGCTGTGAGGGTCATGCTCCACCCCTGTGGGAAGCACGATGCTCTCTGGCCCAGTGCTGCTGCATTGCCCACCCCTAAATCTCAGGAGAGATAGGGATGATCCTATGTATGTGTCTGCCTCCCAGACCCCATCCTCACCCCGGGAGACAGCAGTCCCTTTGACGCTGCCACAGTTAACAAGGAGAGCGGTCATTTATTAATATGTACACATATAACCAGAACATCTGAGTATGGTGGCATCGCTGCGGGTAGCATCTCATGGCCAAGCAATGACCGAATTTGCTGAAATGCAAGTCCTACAATGGAGAGGTGTGCTTGGGTCACTAATGACCCCACAGGCTGGTACAATTTGTAAAATGGTGGATGGGGGGTTACTTTCACCTAAAGAGAATGGGGTAGAGAGGTAGCAAGCCTGTGGGGGTGGAGACTGAAGTGGGAGAGGGAGCGAGAGAGCAGGAGCATATCAGTGAGTTTCTGTGTTATATTAAAGCCTTATGAGCATAAAAAGGGGAAGATCCTGAAGTACAAAGAACACCTCTAACAGGTCACACTGAGCCCTCAGGCCAGCCCAGCATCTGCGTGATAGGACGGGGGAGGCCCGACCAGGGCTCGGGGGACGGACGCAGGAAATGAACAAAGGAAACCAGTGTTAAGCAGGGAATAGTACAACTTTACTTAGTGTCAGTCTATCTGAAGGACATCGTCAAAAATCAGATATTAAACATTCAAAGCAAATGGAAAAATATATATAGATATGTACATGTTAGTGATATATTATATGCATCTGTACAGCAATTCAGTGCTCCTGGGTGCAGCTCAGCGTGAGTGATGATTTGCAGACAAATGTCAGAAAGTTAAACCGAAATGCTGATCAGTGACAAACCAGCTACACATTCCCAAAGATAGACATATTAAAGAGGAGATGCGGGATAGATTCATATAGCACCTGTTTTTGTTTTTTTTATTATTATATTTTTAATTTGATGCAGAACATGACAATGGAGAAAAACATAGAGGTAAAATGTGAAATATTGCTGCATGGACAATTGCATTTATAATAACCGGGTCCATGTTTTGTTTTTTTATCATTTGGGACAGTGTTTACTGAGACTCCTGTAACGTGCAAAGCAGCGTAGCTCTGCCCACAGGGCCAGAACGGGCTGCGACACTGATTACCAGCAGCACTGACGGAGGGCACTAACCTCACACTGTCACACACACCATGTTTGGCACCTCCTGATGCTGGTACCCCACGGCCATGCCACTGCTGTACATGTGGGAGAGCAGGGTCAGTCATCCCTGCAGCATTTGGGGGTTAAGGGCATCACTCAGGGCCCCAGTGGCGGCATCACTCTGCTGACCCTGAGATTTGAACCAACGATGGCCTGATCACAGGCATAGGGTCCTAACCTGCTGAGCGATACAGCTTCCTGTGGGTTTTGAGGACTTTTATAGTCCAACAAAGACAGCGTTGCCAGAACATTCATAAAAACTGTAGGGTTTTGATGTCAGATAGATAAATGGATCGATAAACAAGGTAAGACTGGAACAATTGGAGGGATACGGAGGATTGTGTGAGACAGGGTGGACATGTGGAACAAGGGACAGGAGGAACAGGGGGGACGTGTGGGACAGGAGGGACATGGGGGATAAAAAGTACTGAGGCTCTGAGCTTCTGCTTTGCAGCTTCCATCTTTTAATCATACATCAGTTCACCCAAAAGGTCAGAGAAGTTCACGAGAGGAACAGTGAAGGTAATAGCATCACCATCTTCAAGAAGCCACCTCCAACAAGCCAAATGGAAAGGACACCAGAAGGAAGGAAAGGCCTGGTGGCATCACGGCACGGCTGAGAAATCATCCAGGCCTGGGTGAGGTGGGTGGTGAGATGGGGGGTGGGATGGGGGCGTGGCTTCACAATGTGGCCCGTGGCCGTCTGTGTCACACCGCCAGGATGGTGGCGATTGCGGCACCACTAGGACCGGAAGACGTGCACAGCCCGCACCACATACTGCCGACAGATGGGACACTCGCTCATGCGCTTGCCACACTTGGTGCAGGTGACCATGTGACCACACTCCAGCAGCACACAGTCGATCACGGCATCCATGCAGATCCTGCACAGGCTGTCGTCCTGGGCGGCTAGCTGCTGCTGCTCTGCGCCTGTGGGCAGGGAAGTGGGATCAGGGGGTAGTGCAATAACGTGACCAAGAATGCACAGATCAATAACAGCAATACTGTCCTGAGGCTCACACTGTCAAAAGGCAAGAGAAAGAGCCCAAGAGCTGAGGGAAAAGCCAGCTCTACACTTCTGCCAAACAGCAGACAGACATTTTACACAGAGATAAGCAGCCATGGAACATGCAGAGCATCATCAGTAGGAAACCAGCACGGCTGTGGGAGGAGACAGATACTGACAGAAGCGTCGCAATACAGGGGGATGAGGGAAGATGGTCACCTCTGCCTTGGACACTTTCTACTGAAGAAGTACCACAAACCATAAACTTACTGCACACGTGCTAATAGTCTCCTTAAATTTTAGGAGCTCATCAACCTGGGAAAACTTCCTTTTGGTGACGCGGCTGAGGGTGGCCCATAAAGGGCCTCAAACACAGACGTATGACGACATCCCCGTTACTGCACAGCCTGCCAAAGGAGCACCTTCTTCCACAGTTTTCCACCCTAGAAGAATACTCCTTTTAATTAAAAGGCAACTTTTCTTGCATTTTCCACTTTTTGAAAGAAGCACTCTCCCTGGCTGCATTGGCACAAAGCATGCTATCTATCCATCTATCTATCTATCTGACATCGAAACCTTACAGTCTCAGAGATCTGCTTCGTGCCAATGCAACCAGGGAGAGTGCTTCTTCCAAAAAGTGGAAAATGCAAGAAAAGTTGCTTCTTAAGTGCTCACAAGCTAAGAGGCAGGCCCTGGGAACCGTCGACGTAGAGTAAGGAGGCAGGCTCCAGGAACCATCGGCGTACAGCAAAGAGGCAGGCTCCAGGAACCATCGGCGTACGGCAAGGAGACAGGCTCCGGGAACCATCGGCGTACGGCAAGGAGACAGGCTCCGGGAACCATCGGCGTACGGCAAGGAGGCAGGCTCCGGGAACCATCGGCGTACGGCAAGGAGACAGGCTCCGGGAACCATCGGCGTACGGCAAGGAGACAGGCTCCGGGAACCATCGGCGTACGGCAAGGAGACAGGCTCCGGGAACCGTCGGCGAACGGCAAGGAGGCAGGCTCCGGGAACCGTCGATGTAGAGCAAGGAGGCAGGCTCCGGAAACCGTCGATGTAGAGCAAGGAGGCAGGCTCCGGGAACCGTCGATGTAGAGCAAGGAGGCAGGCTCCGGGAACCGTCGGCGAACGGCAAGGAGGCAGGCTCCGGGAACCGTCGGCGAATGGCAAGGAGGCAGGCTCTGGGAACCATCGACGTAGAGCAAGGAGGCAGGCTCCGGGAACCGTCAACGTACAGCAAGGAGGCAGGCTCCGAGTAGGGATGGCGAAAACTAAAAAATTTCTTGACCGACCACCGAGCCTCAGTAGCCGGTTGAAACCGGTTAACCGATTAGTTTAAAATATGGTACGCTATTTGAAATAACAGCCATTTCGAGCCGCGCCTGCAATTTCGCAACTCTGTCGCATCTCTCTGCCGCTCTGCCTCCCGCACACACACACACACACTGCCACTCACGTCACTTTTTTAAAATCCCCTACAGCGCGAAACATGAGTCCCGCAAACGCGGCGCCGAAGAGCTTGTTGTATGTAATCGTAGGACAAATGGCTCCTTAGTTTCAAATGGTTTGGGTAAAAGGTGATCGCTTTGAAAATAAAGGCGTTTGTCTAGGTTAGAAGCTCATTTGAAACATTGCCACGGCTCATTTAAGAAAATGACAGCTCCGAAGAGACGCCGCTTTAGTTGAGGTAGTGCTAACCATAATAAAGAAAGATGATGATCATCATCACCTTATCGGTTACCACTGAAATGTAGATGTAATGTATTTCCAAATCTAAGCCCATCTTATGCGGAATGTCACGGTAGGTTGGCTTTGGCTACCTTTCTCACCCGAAGAGGCTTGCGGGTGTCGCGTTTTCAGGTGATACATCATAGATGATGTGCTGCTACTATATTTAAGCACTGTATCACACAAGTTGCAACTTACATCTGTCTCATTCTTTTTGGTGAAATGGTCCCACACACTACTTTTCTTTGCACGCTTCATCCTGTCGTCTGCCCTGGCTCTAACCTCGAGTGTTTTAGCCTGTTGCCTTTACTTTTCGCAAACCTTGTGAGCGCGCGAACCCAAACGCTGTGACCTCGCGCCAAATGTTTTTATTGGTTTATTAAGTACAAACAGGCGAGTTATGAAAAATTGAGTGTGAGGGATAATTTGTTCACTTAACACAAAAAGATGAGGAATGAGATGGCTAACTGTAGTAGCGTATAGTCCACTGTCTATAATAGCCTAATTTAGATATCACTTTTTTTTTTAACCGACTACCGACAACTTTGACCGGTTAACGTTGATACGGTCAACCACCGGTCAAACGGTCATCGGTTAACATCCCTAGCTCCGAGAACCGTCGACGTAAAGCAAGGAGGCAGGCTCCGGGAACCGTCGATGTAAAGCAAGGAGGCAGGCTCCGGGAACCGTCGACATACAGCAAGGACGCAGGCTCCAGGAACCGTCAATGTGGAGCAAAGAGATAGGCTCCGGGATCTGTCGACATATAGCAAGGAGGCAGGCTCCGGGAACCATCAGCATACAGCAAGGAAGTAGGCTCCGGGAACTGTCGGCGTACAGCAAGGAGACAGGCTCCGGGAACCGTCACCATACAGCAAGGAGGCAGGCTTCAGGGACCGTCAACATACAGCAAGGAGGCAGGCTCCAGGAACCTTCAATGTAAAGCAAGGAGGCAGGGTGCGGGAACCGTCAATGTAAAGCAAGGAGGCAGGGTGCGGGAACCATCGACATAAAGGAGTTGGTGATAAGGCAGTAAAGAGAAGTCTGAAAACTTATACAGTAATATTCTTTCAAAGGGGTCTTCATTAATAAACCCAGCTGTGGTAATGATGATGATGATGATATTGATGAGAATGAAGGCCAAACGTGGAACCCTATCGAGGTCATTTTTGAAGCCCCTTACATGAGTAATGGGAATGGGGGCTTTAAATGATGTTGAGGCTAATGACAAAAGTGATGGGGACAGTCACAGCCAGCATGCAGTACCCTGACACCATGGTCATGCACACTTGGAGCAGGAAGTATCAGACAATCCCAACCCAGAGCTCTGTGATCAATTAACCAGCCTGATGTCTTCACAATTCAACCCCTTGTTGCATACATCAGTAGATTTAAATATTATTTTTATTCATTTTAAAACTAGACACACATGCCGATACCTGACATCTGTACTGCGTGGTGGCTGTTTTAATACTAGTTATGGCTAGTCCAGCAAAACAGAACATTGCTTATTTGCTGTACCCATTCATTGAGCAATGAGTTACGGGTATCCATTTAACTTTATATCTAATTACGCATCAATTTTTACTGTGTAATACTCTGTACATCAAACCGCCTTTGGCTGACCAAATATTATCATGAGATCATGGTATTTTACCACAATGTCTAGAACCAATCATGAGTTTATTACTACAAAACTGTTCCGTGTGAGCTTTGGAACTGAAAGCAAATAACAGCCGCTGGAACGTGCTGCTAATGAATCGCACATGTTATGTTTGCTTACATACTCAGCTTAGATTAGTATCTGTAAAAACATACTAACCAAATTAATTGCTCCCCCTACATGAGACACTGAATATGCATATACTAAAGAAATGGCGGCAAGTCTGGTGACAGAGTGAACCAACATACAGGTGGCTGGGCTGAGCAGTGACGTATGAGTACTTCCTGTCCAGGCGGTCAAACAGGAAGTGGCATGCTTTTGCTCAGTGGCAAGCCGGTGCGAAGAAGTTGAATGGTGCCTCACACAGCACAGAGTGAGTATCAGTCGGGCCCAGGAAGGAAGACAACAGACCAAAAGAAAAATTACCTCCGATTCCACCATTGCAGACAGGCTGGGGGTACGCAACCACTTTTGTGGGGGAGTGAGGAGGAGGAGGGTAAAATGTGTTTATTAGACAGCTGGCCTGAATGACTCCCAACGTGCCTTTCTGTTTAGCCCGAGCAGGTGTGCAGAGATATGAGCAAGCGCCGATCTCCAGCCTCTTACCTGCAGTTAGACTGCTGTTAACATTTTCTACTGCAAGGGAAATCAGACAGATCAGTTAGTTCTACATTTAGAAGATGGCAACCCTAACAAATATAGCTTAAGCATGCAAGCATACTGTTGTCTAATCACAGTTACAGCATTTAGCAGACGCTCTTATCCAGAGCGACATTTTTCTAAATTCAGGGACAGTCCCTCTGGAGAAAGTTGGGGTTACGGTTCTTGCATTAGCATAAGTCTAATTATAACAAATACACTGTGCGTGAGCTAATCACAGTTAGCACATGCACCTATGTAGCATCAGTATAGGTCTACCCCTAACAAATAGTGTCAGCTAATCACAATGAACACATGCACCTATGTAACATTAGCATAGGCCGAACCCCAACAAATATACAACGTGTAAGCTAATCACAGTTAACACATGCACCTATGTAGCATTAGCATAGGCCGAACCCTAACAAATATACTATGTGTAAGCTAATCACAGTTAGCACATCCACCTATGCAGCATAAACAAAGGCCTAACCATAACAAATACACTGTGTCAACTAATCACAGTTAGCACACACATCCATACACACTGGCCACTTTATTAGGTACACCTGTTTAACTGCTCATTGATGCAAATAAATATCTAATCCGCCAATTATATGTCAGCAGCACACTGTATAAAATCATGCAGATGCAAGTCAGGAGCTTCATTTAATGTTCACCACCAGAATGGGTAAGAAAGGTGATTTAAGTGACTTGGAATGCAGCATCGGTTGTTGGTGCCAGATGGGGTGGTATGAGTGTTTGAGAAACTGCTGATCTACTGGGATTTTCACACAAACTATCTCTAGGGTTTACAGAGAATTGGCCAAAAAAGAAAAAACATCCGGTTCTCTGGGTGAAAACACCTTGTTGATGGCAGAGGTCAGAAAAGAATGGTCAGACTGGTTCAAACTGATAGAAATGCAACAGTAACCCTTAAAACCACTTGTTACAACCAAGGAATGCACAAGAGCATCCGGGGTCTGAAATTAACACCCGATATGCAAACGCAGGTAGATTTTACATTTGGCAAGTAAATCCCAGAAGACTATCTACTACACTGGTGGGTAAATGTTTATACCAAAAGTCACATAAAGGTACAAAAACAAGGATCTGTATAGAAACACAAGAGAACATAATCAACAATGTTATTGAAAAACAGAATCTAGGGGTACAAAACACAAAACATCCAACAAGTTGTGGCCGGTAGGAAACTGCGTTACCAGCCGTCCACTTACGGACCAAGAAAGGTGTCAAAACACTAAGGAATGAATGAGAGCAACACCTGCTGGCCCAATGGGAGAAGAACAGATACAAGAGCACAAGGCAGGAACCGATCCTGATACTACTGATCAGGTCCATCCCTTTATGACCACAGTGTACCCAGCTTCTAATGCAGCGGTGCCCAATTCCAGTCCTGGACGGCCAGAGCCCTGTACATTTTTGGGTTTCCCCTCATTTAACACACCTGATTCAACTCCTTGTGCTAATTACCACACAGCTCTTGAGCTGAATCATTTATGGTGGAATAGGGAAAGAACTAAGTTACACAGGGCTCCGGCCCTCCAGGACTGGAGTTGGGCACCCCTGTTCTAATGGCTGCTTCCAACAGGATAACACACCATGCCACAAAGCTCATATAATCTCAGACTGGTTTCTTTGAAGTGCCAATGAATTCACTGTACTCAAATGGCATCCACAGTCACCATATCTCAATCCAAAAGAACACCTATGAGATGTGGTGGAACGAGAGATTCACATCATGAAGATGCAGCCGACAAATCTGCAGCAACTGCATGTTGCAGCCATGTCAACATGGACCAAAGTCTCTGAGGAATGTTTGAAGTACTTTGCTGAATTTTTGCCATGAAGAATTAAGGCAGTTCTGAAGGCAAAAGGGGGTCCAACCCAGTACCAGCAAGGTGTACCTAATAAAGTGGCTAATGAGTATACGATGCATTAGCATAGGTCTAACCCTAACAAGTACAGCCTTAGCTTGTAGACATACTTTCAGCCATTCACAAAAAGCATACGCAGCTCTCTAGTATTACCACAGGCCTAACCCTGATCCTAGTAAATATAGCCTTAGCATCAGTGTTAATTTTGACGAAATTCGTAATAAAATTAAAGTATCGTTTTAATATAAATACATACATATATCACTTTAATCGCTGCTAGAGTAGGATATGGACGGTCTTATTATTTCGAAAAGATATAAAATGTGACGTGTTTTTCTCATATTCGTTTTATATTTGTCGGAGTAACAACGCAAACGGAATGACAAGCCGTTTCGGGCGAAAACAGCGCATTTTTTTTAAATTTCAAATAAAACGCGGAGTTGCCAACTTCGGCCAGCTGGCTGGAGATGTCTGCTCACAAATGTAACAGTTCTTACCTTGTAAATAGCCTGCTTCTCTATTTAACCGTGTAAATACACTTTGGACGTATATTATACGTTTATAATGGTATGATATAGATTTGCCGTAAGATTTCCTGCGTGAGTCTGAAACCGTTAGTGTCATGCCAAATGCTTGAGATTTGGCAACCCTGAAAACGTACATTTTATTGTTCCACCTGAGTTGATTTATATAACAAATAACATTACTTTATACAGTTGTTAAAAAGCGGAAACTTCAACGAACATGAAATCACCAATAAACTCCGTCTACAAATATTTATTTTAATATTTCTATTTTAACATTCAGAGACAGCAGGCCTAGTGGCATTATAGCCTATGCACTTTGAAGTGATTTTATTTTTGCACTAATGGCACTACTGATTTTACAGTACTCAGTTTGCAGTAATCTGTAATCTTATGACATTTAGTCAACTAAAACTAGACTAAAACTAAAATAATTTAGATGACAAAATTATGACAAACTAAATAAAATTTTAGTCAAAAGACTATGACTAAAACTAAATAAAAATTTGCTATCAAAATTAACACTGCTTAGCATGCACACATATCTATGTAGCATTAGCGCTGGCAGCTAAGTGTGTATGGGCACACGCAGTAAATGCTGCATTAGCGTGATGGGGTGGGGGCGGCTTACGGGACTTGCGATTCTGCTCGTTCTCACGGTACAGGCGACCCACACGCTCCACCAGCTCCCACTTTTCACAGCAGCCGGAGTAGCTGACGAAGTTGCGGGCCAGTATCTCCTTGAGCTGCCGCACAGACAGGCCCTCCACCTCATCAAGGCTGGAGAGGTCAGAGAGCGATGCACGAGCACGCTTCTGCGCCGTGGGGCTGGCCTTCCGTGAGGGGAGTGAGCATTAATGAACAGAGCACACACAAATACACACAGTGCATCATGGTCTGGAGTAGAGCCCTGCGCGGGACTATTTTTTTAATCCCGCTCCCGCCCACTCCCGCTGAATTTCTGACCATTACCGCCCACTCCCACTGAATTTCTGACGATTCCCGCCCAATCCCGCCCGCTGTCTCTGTCACTCCCGCCCGCTCCCGCCCACGACAATCTAAAACCCGCCCAATCCCGTGAGATTTGCGTTGGGTCCCGCGGGATCCCGCTCCCAATTGCAGGGCTCTACCTGGGAGTACAGCAACGGGGCAGGTGTGTCGCCTCAATCCTGAAGTGCCAGATTTGTGCCCGTTGTACACTATCGCTTTGCCGCACTTCACACAACACACAAAGTTCAGCTCTTTACCCTCTTTGTTTGTTACAATTTTAAAGTTTTTCCATATCTCTGATTTCCCCAATTTTAGTTTTGTTTTATATTCTCCCTTTGCAATTTTATTAACAACATCAGCTGCATCCTCCATCCTGCTAAGCTAACAATTTTGGGACCCGCTGTCTATTTTTATCCCGCCCGCTATCTCTGTTGCTCCCGGCCACTCCCGCCCACGACAATCTAAAACCCGCCCAATCCCGTGAGATTTGCGTTGGGTCCCGCGGGACCCGCAGGATCCCACTCCCAATGCAGGGCTCTAGTCTGGAGCGTGGGACCATAGCCTCACACCTCCAGGGGTGTGGGTTCAAATCCCTCCCCCAGCCCTGCAGGTACAGCTTACAGGTTCTACCCATGTTGCGTTTTTCCAGGTACTCTGGTTTCTACCCAGCTCAAAAACACACAGCACGGCCAAACAGCATCCCTAAGCCACTTGTAATGGCACTGACAAGCCCGAGTGGATATTTCATAGAACTCAGTAAAAATTCTCCTAAAGGTTTGGAATAGAAGAATAGACAGAAAAGTGTCAAAAAAGGTTCTTTGTTTCTGGCCATTTTGAGTCTTCAATCGAACCCACAATTGCTGATGCTCCAAATACTCAACTAGTTTAAAGAATGCCAGTTTTATTGCTTCTTTAAATCAATGCAACAGGGTTCAGCTGTGCTAACATGATTTCAAAAGGAATTTCTAATGATCAAATTTGCCTTTTATAAAATGATAAACTTGGATTAGCAAACACAACATGCCATTGGAACACAGGACCGATGGTTGCTGATAATAGGCCAATGAAAATATTACACTAAAAGTTGTTTCCAGCTACAGTAGTCATTAACAGCATTAACAACGTTTACACTGTATTTTGGATTAACTTGATGTTATTTTAATGGACCAAAAATAGTTTTGCTTTCAGAAACAAGGACATTTCCAAATGACCTGAAACTTTTGAATGGTAGTGTAGTATAATCTCACTTCAAGTTGGAAAACCAATCAGAAGTTCAGCAGAGTGAGACACAATGTGTCAGTGTGTAGGGCTCACCTGTGCGTCTTCACTGGATTCCAAGTTCAAGAGGGACAGAGAAGCCACATCTTCTAGATCCTTTTTGAGCAACACAAACCAAGGACAAGAAAAAAAAAAAAAAGCATGAATCATGGTTATGCCCAAGCCTTCACTAGGACAACAGGGAAGGAATTAGGCTCTGTGAAAGCCAAAGCACACACAAAAGTGCTTAAGGATGGGGGATGTCATCTTTAACTGAACTGCCTGCTCCTTAGTACACAAGACCTCTTAGAGGGCACCCAGGTTAAAATGGATTCCCTACGAATCACAGGGACAGTCATTCCCACTTCCCATTTCCCAGAATCCTCCATTTCTCCAGTGCTGCTATGGGGTCCAGCATAACTTTCATGCTGTAAAAAGGCAGCACTGGCACCACTGCAAAATGAAATAACACGCTTTGAAAGGTGCAAAGTCAAGTGCCTCTCCACACGAACATGAGATGCACTAATAGTCCCCACGGGCCAAAAGAAACTGAACATTTAAAGAGAAACATTAAATTACTCGGTTTATTTGTACAGTATACCCTAGGGCTGTAAATCATTGGCCCCAAGGGAATTTGATTTGATTACAAATACGCCTGTCACAATTATGACATAATCGCCTGATCCTGATTGTTTAAGCTCACTGCAATTATTTTTTGCATAATTGCAAGAATCGTCTCCATTCATCTATATAAAATTTGGTGAATGACACAGAACCGTCATATTTCTATTACTATTTCCACTTCGTTTTCTACTGTGTAATGTTCGACTGGCACTTGTTTAATGACATTATTTTGTTGTGCTTCTGAAGCGATCCGTTCCTAGCATGTCTGCGCATGCTCACGTGCACCATTACCCTGCGCTGCAAATTTTACAACAATGCCCGATCTGTACCACTTAGTTTCACAACATTTCGAATCAACCTGATACCACTGATATTTCTTGTCACTACATTGGGTTCATAAGGACTGCTTGTGAGCGATCTCTATCAGCCCAAAATGGGATGGTTTTTTTTCCTCTGTGTTTAGTAAAAGTTCTGCATAACGCCTGCACTTGTGTCTGAGTACGTGTTTATGGGTTTCGTTACAGTGAGATGACTGTACATGTCTCTAACAGCTGCCACTATTATGCTGCAGCAAAGTCAGTATATTATGCCAAAAAGAACTAGAGAGATGTGTCATTTTGTACATTTTTTTGTATAACCTCCCTGTGCCAATAAAAGAGCATTCAGTCTCCTATAGCATGTACCTTTAAAAGGGCTGTCAATACCTGTAGAGGACACGGTAGCTACCTCAGGGTGACCATTACTGCCATAGCTTGCAAAAAGAATGACTTAAGTGCTGCAAATTAGGCATTTCCCAAAAGCATCGTAGTGCAAAGATCATCAAGTGGTGCTTCTCTTATGAATATGACAGAGCCTTATACCGCCACCCTATGTTTCAGAAATCCAAGAAGCAGCACTGCTACTCCGTGGGTCAATGTGCAGCACGTGAAAGCGAGAGCGCACAGTCACAAAGCAGGAGTATCTTTATTTTACCCCCAAAAATTGATTCTGACTTTCCAGACTGATGCATTAAATCACCACCTTGATAATCAATTCATTATGATGCATCTTTATACCCATAGCATATGCCGATATATAAAAATAAGTCACTACTAATGGCTTCAGAAAAGCGCAAAATGCCTGATATTGCCTAGGAGAAAGGCTATTGCTACAGGAGGACAGAGATGTACCTGGTGCTGAAGTCCATACCTGATTGGCGTTTCCTTCCTGGTGGGTGGTCACTGTGTGGTGGTCACTTCCTACTTGGTGGGAGGTTCCTATGTGGTGACTTGTTCCTGCTTGTTGGTTGTTTCCTTCCTGGTGGGCATTCCCTATCGGGTTTGTCATCCCTATTAGCTGGGCATTTCCTGTTGAGTTTGTTGTCATGTGGGAATTCACTGCCTGGCAGGCTGTCTCTGTTGGGTGGGCTTTTCCAGTTGAATAAGCTGTCCCTGCCTGGTGGCCTATTCCTGCCTGGTGAGCATTGCCTGCCTGGTGAGTATTCCCTGCCTGGTGGGACGTATCTGACTGGTGGGACGACTTTGTCTGGTGAGCGTTCCCTGTTGGGTGGGACGTCTTTCTCTGGTGGGCGTTCCCTGTTGGGTGGGCTGTCCTTGTCTGGTGGGCGTTCCCTGTTGGGTGGGCTGTCCTTGTCTGGTGAGTGTTCCCTGGTGAGCAGGCTGTCCCTGTCTGGTGGGCATTCCCTGTTGGGTGGGCTGTCCTTGTCTGATGAGTGTTCCCTGTTGGGTGGGCTGTCCTTGTCTGGTGGGCGTTCCCTGTTGGGTGGGCTGTCCTTGTCTGGTGGGTGTTCCCTGTTGGGTGGGATGTCCTTGTCTGGTTTGTGTTCCCTGGTGAGCAGGCTGTCCCTGTCTGGTGGGCGTTCCCTGTTGGGTGGGATGTCCTTGTCTGGTTTGTGTTCCCTGGTGAGCAGGCTGTCCCTGTCTGGTGGGCGTTCCCTGTTGGGTGGGCTGTCCTTGTCTGATGAGTGTTCCCTGGTGGGTGGGCTGTCCTTGCCTGGTGGGAGTTGATTGTTGGGTGGGACATCCATGCCTGATGCACTGTATCTGTTGGTTGGGCATTTCCTGTAGGGTAGGCTGTTCCTGCCTGATGGGTCGTCCCTATTGAGTGGGTGTTTCCCGCCTGGTGGTCCGTCCCTGTTTGGTGGGCCATCCATACTTGGTGAGCTGTCGCTGGCTGGTGGGCATTCCCAGTTGGGCGGGTCGTCCCGCTCTGGTGGGCATTCCCAGTTGGGTGGGTGGTCCCACCCTGGTGGGCTGTCACAGTTGGCTGGGTGGTCCCAGTCTGGTGGGCCGTCCCAGTTGGGCGGGTGGTTCCGGTCTGGGGGGCCGTCCCAGTTGGACGGGTGGTCCCTGACTGGTTGGCCGTCCCAGTTGGACGGGTGGTCCCTGACTGGTGGGCCGTCCCAGTTGGGCAGGTGGTCCCGGACTGGTGGGCGGTCCCTGCCGTGTGGGCGGTCCCTGCCGGGTGGGCGGTCCCTGCCTGGTGGGCGGTGCCTGAGCATTCAGTCTGGCTGAGCAATTCTCCCTGAGAGGTGGAGTTTGTGGTGGTTGCCGGGCTATATAAGGAACATGGGCGTGAGCGCATCCCACCTGAGTTCCCCTCCTCTTCCTCCCCTTCATTCTCTCCCTCCTGGCTGTGAGGCACTCCCCGGTGGCACAGCACCAGGTCCACCAGGTCTTCCTTCTCACGGCAAGTGTCTGTGGGAACGTTGCGCAGAATCAGGTACTGCCTCAGGTCCTTGACACGCAGGCGCATCAATTGTGGCCGCTGAAAGGCTGTGCCCCGCAACAGCTGGCAGGTGGTGCAGCGACGCAGGCTGTCCTGTGGCACTGAGCACAGGGCGCAGAAGCTCTTCTTGCAGTCGCAGCAGATGTGCTGCAGGTGAGGAAGAGATTACAGAGGCATGAGAGTGCTGCTCCCCCAATGCCAAAGCCCGAGGCCCCAGAAGTCTGAGGCCCCCAAAGCCCGAGGCCCCAGAAGTCTGAGACCCCTCTCCCCCAAAGCCCGAGGCCCCAGAAGTCTGAGACCCCTCTCCCCCAAAACCCGAGGCCCCAGAAGTCTGAGACCCCTCTCCCCCAAAGCCCGAGGCCCCAGAAGTCTGAGACCCCTCTCCCCCAAAGCCCGAGGCCCCAGAAGTCTGAGGCCCCCAAAGCCCGAGGCCCCAGAAGTCTGAGGCCCCCAAAGCCCGAGGCCCCAGAAGTCTGAGGCCCCCAAAGCCCGAGGCCCCAGAAGTCTGAGACGCCTCTCCCCCAAAGCCCGAGGCCCCAATCCTCCCAAAGCCCGAGGCCTCACTCCCCCAAAGCCCGAGGCCCCAATCCCCCCAAAGCCCGAGGCCTCACTCCCCCAAAGCCCGAGGCCCCAATCCCCCAAAGCCCGAGGCCCCAATCCCCCAAAGCCCGAGGCCCCAATCCCCCCAAAGCCCGAGGCCTCACTCCCCCAAAGCCCGAGGCCCCAATCCCCCAAAGCCCGAGGCCCCAATCCCGCAAAGCCTGAGGCCCCAGAAGCCAGAGGCCCCACTCCCCAAAAGCCCGAGGCCCCACTCCCCCAAAGCCCGAGGCCCCACTCCCCCCAAAGCCCGAGGTAAGAAAGCGACTGAGGAAAGCATGCCTGAGGTGCGGGACATGCAGGCAAGAGGAGGAGAAGCCTTCCAATCAGCCTGTGCCGGCATCCCCCCCAGCACGGCATGCAGACACCCCAATGGGTGGCCAGCAGGGAACCATGCTTGAGCCGACGCAATACTTGCCTTCCTCCTGAAGACAGAGAAGGCCTGGCCGCAGGCCTTGCACACCAGACTGGGGCTCGCCGAACCGCTGGATGGATAGCTGGAGTAGCCGGCGCTGGGGGCAAAGCGGAAGGGGCCGGCGGCGGCTCCGAAGGCCGGCTGCTGGCCGCGCACTGCTCCCGTGCCCATCACCTCATGGAGCAGACCGCAGCAGGAAGCCCACATGGAGGAGGCCCCAGCCTGCGAGGCACAGAGTGGTGGCTGGTGAGCAGGGGCGGCGCCCATCTAACACAGGTGAAGCTTTACCACGCAGGGCTGCGTAGGAGCTGCTGTACCATCTGATGGGACAGTGGTGTACTACAACACAGGGCATGTGATCACATGATGGCATTCCCTACTTGACAAGACATAGTACAAAACCCCAGTCTGTGACTGCATCAGAGTGTGTGCTGTGCTGCATATTGCACAGGCTACCTTCTCTGCAGAAACTCATAGCAGCTTTACCACCCTGGTTAACACCAACCTGGACCAGAACCAGAAAGAATGTCACTTTCCACACAAGCATGTATCAACATGGTAAAAAACATGTCCCTGGTGTGATAAGCTGGAGAAGATCATAAGTAAACAGCACAGTGTACTCTGCAGGAGAATGAGATCCATTTCCCCAGAGGTTTGTGGAACATTGTAAAAACCTCAAAGGTCCTGACAGCGGCAAGGGACAAGAGGAGGCCACACACTCAAAAGTCACTCCGCCAGCCGAAACCGATACCAGTCTGATATTTTTTTCCCCTTTATCAGATACTAAGCATTAAATGATAGATTTGTATCCATACATTTCAGATAATATGGCAAACTATCTGCATTTAGTGTTGAAGCGGTATTGTTTGAGTATGCACATTATGCTTGATTATCTAACTGTTTAAAACACAGCGCAGCATAATAACCTGTAGGTACAGATGTTAGTCTAATAATGGTAATGTAGCCTGTTTGCTATATTATAAGGTCTTGCTATATTATAAGATCCCTTACATAAATCACCAACTTGAAGCTTGGGAGAATTTTATTATTCTATATAGCATGATGCATGCAATTCTGACATAGGGAATAACTGAGTTTCAGCAGTGGTTCAGACATAATGAGTCCATGGTTATGATTCGATGGTTAGAGATATATAACATTAGTGATGCCTGTAATAGTGTAATTAGTACCGGTATTAAAGAACTGTAATACCAAACAGCTTTTTAAAATGTGGTACCACGGCACCTCTTCGGAACCGGTACCCTGGCCAACGCAAGTCTGCACAAACTCTGAGATGCTTGATAAAATGTGGGACTGTCTTCTTATTGGTGGAGCATGAATAAGTAATAATTGCTGTGTTGTATACTTGATAAATCTCTGTGTCATTGTTCCCAAAATAACAAAAATGGACATTAACCATGAATTCCATTCTGCTGTGCAATAGTGCTTTCCTTCCTGTTTTCTTCTGCATAAAAAAAATCCCAAAATGATGACAAAAGCTTGCTTGGGCCAGGATGGTTAAGTGCAATATGAGCAGAGACCAGCAGGGGAGTGAGGAGGGGGGCAATCGTGCTCGGGCACGGTATGAGGCAACCGGGCCAAGTGTGAGCACGGACTAAAACGACACTCAGCAGCATGCACCCGACAGAGGTGACCCTGGCTATCACAGCCGTCGCATGCCGGACCACCTGTGGCACCACTCCATCTAGCGCCACCTGTACACCGCTACACCTGTAGCCATCCTCGTGCAGCACAGCTGGAGCAGATCCTGATTGGATGGACCTCACTGAACAATAGGGGAGGCACTGATCCATAAGACTGATGCCAAGCAGGGCCATTAGGATGTGAATGGCTGAGGACTGAGCTTGAACCCGAGGACAGTCGCATTCCCGCTAGAGGCTGCAGTTTTCCTCAGGGCTTGGATTCCCCTGCCCCTTCCCAGAAGCCATTGTGGGAAGGGCTACTGAACAGGCAGCAGTGGACAAACAGATAAGCAACGAACAAGAAGCGATCATATGAGAAAATGAAGAAACAAATTCAAATTTGTTCGAAGGAATCGGACAAAAGAATAAACAACAAGGTAATAAACACCTGAGACAACTGACAGAAGGATGGATGACAGGTGTCTAACCCCCACCCAATCAGGCATCCAGTTACAACCACAAAGCCATATTGCACCATAAGCAATAACCACATTTCCCCCAGTCACCCCAGGCCATCTCCAAGCCCCACTCTAACACACAGCTTTATTAAAAATGACCAGGGAACTGTTTCATTTACTAACTGGTTCCTGTTAATGGTGACGCGTATGTGGGAAATGGCACCATCAAGCCACAAGGAAGTTGCCAGAAAGGGCCTTTCCCACACAGTGGTGAGAGTGAGAGGCTTGCGGTGTCACTCGTGGCTCCACCCGCATGCCCCAGTCCAGCCTGTTGGCGGAGACGCTGCTAGCCGTGTATCACCGGCCGTCCCGCTAAGCGACGTTTGGCCACTAGGTCACCACTAATATGCAGAACAAGGTACCAGGGCATGGGCACACCTGGAGGTCACAGAGCCACGGGTGCACACCCATAACTCTGCATTTTACAGCAAATGCTGCATGCTTTGGTGCTATGGTCAAGTAGCATTAGCACACTTCCATAGTGGCCAATCAGGAAGACGAAGGCCCGCATGTCCTACAGGCAGCTGCGGGGGGCGGCATTCCTCTTCATAAAAATCAACATAACTGATTAATATAGTTCCAACAGGACATACAGCATATTCATGGCAGTTTGTTAGAGTAACAAAAACACTGTTTTGACAGGAGGCATATCCAGCAGCGCTGTTTACACTCTGCCCACATCCGCTCCCCTGATATCCCCTTCACAGCAGCGCTTGCACGGAATCAGCTGGAAGGGTGTTTCATTCCACCACAGATATATCACAGGGATGTTTCTATAACGGATCCATATGCCTCAAAAGGAACATGAACTGGGATATTTTACCATCTTCAATGAACCCTTTTCATGAGGTGACTGTTTAAGCTGCCTCCACACTCAGCTGGACCCGAGAAAACAGAAAGCGGATCCCATTCAGCATCTGTGCCATTACGGAGCACCAGCGTGGAGGCGTAATGGTGATAGACTAAGGAGATGCTCAAGGAAAGGGCTAATTTCCTGGATACCTTCTGCAATACTGGCCAGCTTCAGTGGGACAAAGAACCTTAGACAACTGAAATAACGACAGGCTGAGGTCATGAAGAGGACCTGTTTGCCTGCTGGTGGTTTTATGGTTGTCTTACACGGTTTTGGCTTGCCACAGCTCTGTGCTACAACGTCCAAAGTCCACAGTGGAAAGCTCAGGCAGCAACCTGCTTCTGTAACTCTGGCTGATATCACGTGTCCGGGGCCAGACCCCTGTGAATTATAATTATTGGGGCAAACAAGGTCTTCTAAAGAGCCTACTGTGCTTAAGCTCGGCACATGCCCTGCCCTGACCCCCAGCTCCACCAAGATCAGGGTAAAGGGCCTGGCTTTGCCTTCTACCACACCGAGTCAGGCCCGACATCAAAATGCATGCATGTCCTGCTGCAGCTGCTCCTACAGCTTACGGTCTCTTAAACAAAGGTCAGTTAAAAATTAAGCTCTATAATTAATAAGTTATGCTACTGAAAGTGTCCCAGAGTACTTCTGGTCACTGCTGACTAGCATTTAACCATGACAACAGCTGGCCAGGGCCTGGCATCTTCCAGTACCTCACTCCTGCATATGAACATTAGTATATTACCAAATAATACAAAAGGACACTTGTTTAATATCGATATGCATAGCAAATGAGCACACAGAATCCCATCACCACACGACATAATGGCCACGACTTGTCATGCATCAAAGCGCAATGTCACGACCTCTCGCAGTGCTTATGACCTGTCTTTATTAATAATCACAATCGCCTGTGTTCGTGTACACTGCGGTGTAGAGCTGTAAGTCAGGCAAAGGGGGGGTGGGGGGGCAAAAATAGCTTCGTGCTCATTGACTGCAGCGATCAGCTGTGATCTCCTCTGAGAGGAACTGGTCCAGCTAATAAGGGAGGGCTAGCCCGCTTCCCAGCTCGCAAAAGCAATTAATAACGAAGACGCTGAAATGGATGCAAGCGAAAGGCAGCCATTACCGCCCTGTCCGAAAAAAAGGCGTCCGGCAGATTAGCAGATGGTGATCATCAGCATTACAGAACGCCGCGTTGTTATTATTACTTACAGGGCGGGGAAACGCGGAGCTGTTTAAATATAAAGCTGTCAACGGTGACAGGTCGCCCAGCTATCAGAGTAGAAGTCACCGGCACACTGGATAGCAGTGTCACCCCGAAATCGGTTAAATAGCAGCCCTTATCCACAAGAAACTCATTCAGCGACTGGGTTAGTCAAGAGTTCTGGCATATTCGTCAGTCGTTTCAGTTCAGTAATGCTGACTGCCGTGTAGCTACAGCACCTAGGCGCTGCTGGGGGCACCATCGCGGCCATCGCCAGCCCATCAGCTAAAGCCTGGCTCGCAAAGCGCATCGGAAGAGCGTATGTAAGAGTGGCATACCTTCATAGCAGCAGCTCGGGGTTGCGCGGTCCAGCCAGACACACTGACAGACTGACCATCACTGGAGAACAGCCGCTCACTCCATTACGTCTTCACCCTCCGTCACCGCAAGGGCTCTGGGTAGGGCCGGCATGACGTCATGCACGCGGGCTCCGCCAATCAGGGCACGGCTGAGAACATCCTTATCTATAGCAGCCAATGGTAGTGCGAGGGCGCTTGCGTCGGCGCCCGCGGTGTCACATGGCCATGCGTAGGAAGAGTTGTACACCGTGGCGCAGAGGTTGGCGTCTTTTGCCTGGTGTCGGTATTCGCTTATCTTTATAATCAGGATCGTGATAAATCGTTCGTATACATAGATGTGACATTTATCATTTAAAATTTAATCTAGGAGCAGTCCAGGTTATACCAGTGACCCATGTGACCAGCAGTTGACATGCAAGCCTACTTGTGTTTAGGGGACTTAGGAATATCAGTACAGTATTAGTTCATCATTGTAGACTGGGGTTATTTGCCTGTTTGATGGGCTTTTTGGAACCAACCTAACAGCACATGTTCTCTGTATGTGTGTAAATAAACGAAAATAATTGTGCAGATGACATGTAATTTTTTTGTCATTGAATGTAGGTGCTGTTTAAGCAATAAACTCATGACCGAGCAGCGTAATTGCAGACTGAAAAATAAGTAGCTACCTTTGTGACAGTAAGCTGGTGCTGTCATGCCTTCAGAAAACGATATCTAGTTTAGTCATGTTGTCGTGTATTGTAACACTTACGTCACTCCCACGACAGGCATGTGATGTAATAGTTTTTAAAAAGCACTTGTATGCATCACCTGATGTAAAAACAGGAAAATGACAGAATTACACGGACTGACACGTGGCTTAGCGTTCTATCGCTAACATCAAATAATATATGTATCTGATCGTTATAAGTGTGTATTTAAAATATAAATTCCTATATATTATTTTACTTAATTGGATATATTCAACACATTGTTTGTCTGAGTAATCTATATACAAATTTCCTGAAATCAGAGGGCTGTTTGATTTTCCGTTACTTTTAAGACACCAAAACTACCACATCGGCGGACTCTACTTCATCTGAAAGAGTGGCAGTTCTGTTTTGAGGTCCTCACCCTTTCCAAGAAACCTCATTTCAGCAGCTTGTACCTTGTTCTTTGCTCATCAGCCACAACTAGTGAGCACAGGGATGTAGACTGACCAGTAAACCGCGGGTCTTCTCTTCAGCTTAAATCTGTCTTCACCACTGCAGACCTCTTCAGTGCCCACAAAGCTGCAGCCACTGAACCGAGCCAGTCAATCTCATGTTAGCTTTTTGCCTTCACTCTGAACATGATCTCAAGATACGTAAACTTCTTCATTAAGGACAGATGTTCCCTCACCAATCCCCACTTTACTGACAGAGCATCATGGCCCTCCAGTTCAATGGTGCTGTTTTAGACTGTGTTAGCACATCCCCACAGCTTTGCAACTTTGCTTCTGCAGGATGCCAGTTTCAGCAGTCAGGAGGAAATATACACCCTGCATATACAGGCTTTCTCAGAGCTGCCCTCTCCATTTTCTACCAGCACCTTCGAAACAAACGCACATCAGTAAATGTTTTTCAATGCACATGTTCTCCCCTTTGATATCAATGTGGACTTCTCTGGCAGAATGAACTGCTTTGGTGGACCCACGGGCAGCGGGACTGCGCGCTTCTCAATCGGCTGCTCGTAGCTCTGCAGCACGCACTGTGACCCGGCGCAGGGGCGGGGATACGGACTTGCTGCTTTCTGTTTCCTGTAATGGAGGCTGTGTGCCGCACTTTTAAAAAACGGCAGCGTTGTTTTATTTCCAAGCCGGTTAGTTACTAAAAACGCTAATTTGTTTGTTGCTACTTGGATTGTATTGCAATTCGTTGGTATTTTGTCGTGATGTGAAGGGAGATGCGGTAATCCGCATAAAAGCGGTGTGATGCAGCTATAATTGTGTTAAATGTTGAGTTATTTCTATCGCGATTGTAACTAGGGCTGCATTAAGGTTCTGCGTTTCGGATTTTTCTGTTACTATGGCGAGCGTCCACGAAAGCTTATACTTCAACCCGATGATGACGAACGGGGTGGTCCACGCTAACGTTTTTGGCATAAAGGACTGGGTGACCCCCTACAAGATCTCTGTGCTGGTGCTACTGGTCGAGATGGTCAAGTCCAAGCGCATGGCCCTCATCGAGAGGAGGCGCCTCAACAAACTCATCCTCCCGCTGCAGCAGGTTAGGCTCTGCCTTACTCCCTTACGTCAGATATGCATTAAAATGTCCCTTAATAGTACACTACTCCTGCAGATTGAGGTGCCCGTGTGGATATTTTATAGATGTAGGTGCAGTGTCTCCAGAAATGTGGATTTTGATTTTTGTCTCAGACCTGCGTGCTCGATACTGCCTGCCTGTTTCAGTGTCTGGTTGTTTGCAGTATTTCGTCACGGGGCTGATGCAAAACTTTAGGCTGTTTCTTCTCAGTTAAATTAAGGTGCAAACCGCAGCAACACGAAACATCCATTTGTGCAATTAGGAGATGAAAGAAAAGCGACCAGGGCCAGAAGAGAGAAAGGTACAGAAGGTGTAGATGTGAAAATCCCTGACCTGATAAGGCTGACGAATAAATAATTAGGCTACACAGACGTATGAATGCATTGCAGTGTTGTCAGTGCTCAGTGTTGTTCAGTGTCTCTTCTTTTGGCTGGGAACGGGGAAGATGCGGTAGTGATGGAGGCACAGGTGTTTCAGTCCGACAGCGGCTGACACAAGAGCGCCCCAGTAGCGCCCCCTAGAGCACCGAGGAAACCTTTTTCCATTACCTGGTCAGGTGCTACAATCAGCTAGTGTGAATCTGTGAGTTTGGGTGGCTTCTCCTCCCATGAGGAGTATACCCTGCCTCCTGCATCCTCACATTTACAGCTTACACAGGATATTTAGGATGTATGTAATGGCGTCTCCTGACAGTATCATGAGCTGTGATTGGATAGGCAGCATGTCGCGAGGTGCAATTGGATGAGGCTTCTGTCACGGTTGTTTGCCTGCAGAGCCCCTGCCATGCTCCGTCGCCACAGCAGCGAGTCACATGCAAAGGCTGTTGGCCATAGAATGCCTGAGTTGGGATTCTCACACCCGTGGTGTTTCTGTCGGCAGGGTCCCGACCTGACGCTCAGCCAGCTGCTGAAGACTGTGGAGGAGTGCGCCCCGAAGATGGCTGCCACACTCAAAATCAAGTATTCATGCCACCCTCCAGCTGCTCTCCCTCTGTCAGGCTCACTGTTAAAGTCGTCTTTGGGTCTCTGTTCCCTGCACAACCCCTTGCTCCCCCCGCGTTTTAGTCCCAGGCTGGTGATGGCCTCCCAGAGTGCTGCCCTTTGTGAAATTCATCAGCAGTTTTGATTTATCTATTGTAAATGATACTTTGTTTTGTGTAATAAAAGACAGCAGTTTAGAATTTATTCTTTTTTTGTGTTCCAAAAACAAGTAGTAACCCTCCCCCCAGCATGCTATAGACCGCAGACACCTTGGGCTCTGGGATATGTTGCCCTGGGACCCTCTGCTCTACATCTCTCTACACTTGAGAAGGCCAGTTCTGACCTGTCGAAGCAGCAAGGCAGCCTCACTAGAAACCTGCTTTGTATCTGCAGCTCTGCTTCAACCTGTACTTGCGTGGTTGGCAGTGAGGTCTTAGGCGGGGGGGGGGGCTTGGCCATCTGCCTGCCTACCTGCCTGCATTTGTTGAATTCCACAGATGATCAACTATTACCCAAATGAAATAGATACCCAGAATAAGTGAAACTGGTTTGCCTGTGAGGGGCAGCTCTTCCCTGTTGTGTCTTCATTCTGCTTCAGATTGGTGATGCTTTGTAATCCGCACGTATCTCCTTGAAGGTTGCGTGACATGGTTGCTGGGAACCTCAGGGACATGGAGTCCTTCTTTGATACCCTTCCGAACCCCTTCAGTGAGTCGGAGTCAGAGGCCAGCAAGACCAGCGTTGTCGGTGAGCCTGCACCTGCTCGCTGCTTGTGGCTTTATAGGTTTTATTTTCCTGATACAGATGTTGGTTTTCAGGTGTCATGCTGCGTGGTCTTCCCACAAACCTGGCCACTCAATGCCCCCCTTATGAGCTTTTTTCATAGCTTTATGGAATGTTCTCTGTTTGCTTCAAGGTGAACTATTTCTCCGTTTCAGTCGATGTGTTTGTAGATAAGTGCTCCAACATAGGAGTGGTTTGAGCTCTGGGGCCCCTCACCGGCCTGGTTTGGCCCCTAAGCCCACCCCCCGTTCCCCGTTCCCCATGGCAGTGTCAGCATGGTGGACCCACACTGATCACTGGCTGATGCTTCTCCCCTCCCAGGACTATTCATGAGGCACATGCTGTTGGCCTACAACAAGCTCTCCTTCAGCCAAGTTTACAAGCTCTACATCGCCCTGCAGCATTACTATGTGGCTGGTACCGGGGGGGGCACCTGGAGGTCCACAGCTGATGTTGACATGGACCTGAATGAGATGGAGCTGACTGGCGTTGAGGATACCGCGGGGGCGAAGGCAGAGAAGGAGGAACTGGACACAGGCCCAATGCAGGAGGCGGAGCTCATGTAGGCCCCCCAGCCAGCCGGCTCCTACGTGGCCCATTGAATTCTGCTCCGCTCTTATCACCTGCCATTGATTCTTCACAGTGATGAGTCGCAGAGGAGGTGCCCGCTGTCCCAGAAGCAGGCCGAGTACTTCCTGGTGCGGCAGGTGAGTGTCTGACAGAGCCCTTTGTTCCTGTGGGAGTTCCCTTGTAGTAACGCTGTCCCCCCTAGGCGTATCTCCTGAAGACTGACGAGAACAAAGCCCTGAAGGCTGCCGCCCTGCAGGAGGAGCTCAACAACATGCTGAAGTTCAACCCAGACTTTGCTGAAGCGGTAAGGAACCACACCGCTTCGTTTGCGTCGCAAAGCTTAAATATGAATGAAGATGAACACTACAGCAAGGTCATGTAAGGCTCATTGAAAACATCCAGCTGTTAATGCAGTGCAGTTTTAGCAAGCTGTGTCTCTTAGGTTAGCTTTTCTAACAAGTGATCTAGTATATTTTATGAATTTTTATTAGTACAGTGGTACCTCTGATCGAATTTTCCTCATAAGAAATAATGGAAATCCAATGAATTGGTTCCCGGCCCCAAAAAATTACACCTAAATATGTTTTTTTTTTTTTTTTTTTTTTTTTTTTTAAAGCATTTAAACACAAAATGAACAGGATTAACAAGAAGAGCATATACTGTACTAAACACATCTAAGCACATTTATCAAAACAGTAATTTGTAAAGTAAGAAAATAAATGTATCCAAACAATGTGTCCTGCCCCGATCGTCCACTCCTTCCGTGTGTCACGCCCCCTCGTTAACCCCCTGTTGAATCCCCGTGTGATCAGCTGTTTCTGGTTGCTGTCCTATGTATTTAGTCCACGTTTCAGTTTGTTTCCCCAGTCCGGTCATTGTATTGTCCATCTGCGTTTTGCCTGCCTTACCTGTAATTAAACCCTGTATTCCCCGATACCCTGACTTCTGCGCCTTTGTCTCTGTTCCGTCCCCGCTTGGCACGACAATATTATTATAATTAATGATAATAATGATATTAATGATATGATTAATGATATTAAAATAATTAATAAGAAATCTTTATTTTTAAATGTATTTTATTATATAATAATAATTACTGTTACTGTCTATCATTGTCTAAATGTATTTTTACTGTCTAAATATATGTATTCAGCTAGTGTAAACATGCACGATGCTATCACAGCGAATGTGAGGCTGAGACTGAAGCGTTACCCTTTGTTTCCGCTGAGAGACGTGCTGCATGACTCATTTCCCCGCGCGTACAAGTTATCTTAGGTCGGTGTTCACGGTTCGACTTCTGAGATTCAGATTGAGTTCTAGGTCTTTTTTTTTTTCGAACTGGTTGGTTCAACTTTTAAGAAATCTGACTTCTAATGAGGTTGAGTACTGAGGTACCACTGTATTAGCAGCAGCACTGACCCTGTGGTCTGGCTTCTATAAAGGAACATGAATCTGGCAACTCGCATTACCCTGCAGCTCAGAGACCTCCTGTGTGCTCTGTAGGCTCTTCATGTAGCTGCATCCATTATGAATCGTCAACTCACACAGCAGGGGGTTAAGGGTTACGGTTAGGGTTAAGCTTTAGGGTTAGCCGGGTGCTCAGCTTGTGACCGGCTTCATCCTGCTCTTCTGACCTCCTGGCTGTTAAGTGGTAATAAATCCATTTAATCACATATATTATTCATGCCAATTTGTTTCTGGATTGAAAGACGATACTTATTGATCTGTGGCTCAGTGACTTATTCCTGAGGATGAAGGATTGGGATGGTTCTGCTCTAATCCCTCGGCCCCCAAGGGCCCGGCTGCCCCCCGCGACCCTCAACCCAGCGTGTCCCTGTCCCCTGCAGCACTATGTCACCTACCTGAATAGCATGCGCGTGCAGGACATCTACACCTCCACCCACAGCCTGCTGCACTACTTCGACCGGCTCATCCTCACCGGCAGCGACGGCAAGAGCAATGGGGACGAGGGTTACGGCCGCAGCCTGCGCTACGCCGCCCTCAACCTGGCTGCGCTGCACTGCCGCTTCGCGCACTAGTGAGTGTCCAGGGGTTGGCGTGATCATATGTGCGGCAGGAAAGCGTTGCGCATTCCCTGCAGCGCCGTCACTGAGGCCTCATTCTCCCTGCAGCCAGCAGGCGGAGCTGGCGCTGCAGGAGGCCATCCGCATCGCGCAGGAGTCCAGCGACCACGTGTGTCTGCAGCACTGCCTGGTAAGTGCATGCCCATACAGGCTGAGGTGCTCTGTACCCTCGGGCTGATTTAGGGCTGGGCGATATCATGTCAATATTATATCGCGCATGCACAGTAATCACCAGGGATTCAGATGACAGACGAAGCATTTGGCCGGATGCCAGCTTTTCAGTGCTATACGGATATTTATTTATTTATTTATTTACGCCCATAATGTGGTAAGAAGATTAGTAGTATGGCTTAAATATTAATGAGATGCGTTTTGTGGTACCCAAAAGTTAGTAATCTGTATAAACAATTTTTTCTTATTCTTAAATTCAATTAGCGGAGCACCCCACATAATATGGTTTTGGTATACTACGGTTTGGTATACTACGGTTTGTATGCCTCTGCAATATGCACTGAAATCATGGTGATGAAGAGCAGCCACGACATCTTTTAAAAGAGGAGATCTTGTGGATAAACAACGTAAAAAGACGTCGACAGTATGGTGGAACTTTTTGCAGATCAAAGTCTGACACATTTATTAAACATAAGGATAGGCCGTATTTATACTAATAATGACTTTTGGACGTCATACAAAGCCTCATGAATATTTTACCCATACTACTAAGCTGCTTAACAAATTGTGGGCGTAAATGTCCGTTTAGCACTGATAAGCTGATGCTTGGCCAAATGCAGCGCCTGTCATCTGAAGCCCTGGTGATTATTGCACACGCGTGATATAATATCGACTTGATATCTCCCAGCCTTAGGCTGATTCCTCTGCATGCCTCTGTGTTCCAGAGCTGGCTCTACACGCTGGAGCACATGAAGGGGTCAGACAGCTCGGTGCTGACGGAAGACTCTGTAAAAATGGCCGCCCACTTCTGTCTGCCGGTATGGTGTAGCGACATGCTGCCTGGGTCAGGCCCAGAGCCGGGCGCCGCCTCCCTGATGACTCGCTGCGGCATGCTAAGGTCCTCCTGCCTCCTGCTCTTTTTTCAGTACTTGGCCTCCCTGGGCATTCAGTCCCTCGTCCAGCAGGGGGCAACAGGGGGAAAGACTGCCAACAAGCTGATGGATGCTCTGAAGGACACAGACATTTTGCACTGGAAACACAGCCTATCAGAGCTAATCGACATCAGTCTGGCACAGACCACATCCTTATGGAGGATGTATGGCAAGAGGTTAGCACCTCCCTACCCGGCCGACCCCTATAGTTCTTATTCAAGCACAGGGTGAGTTCTCTGTGCCTCCCAGCTGTATGTTGCTCAGTAACCTGTGCGCCCCTTGCTGGTGGCCCATCCTGCAGCACCATGGCACAGCAGCAGGCCCAGCTTCTCCTCAACATGAACAGCCTGGAGCAGGTCAACTATGGGGTGCAGCAGAACAACACGGAGCCCTTTGCCGTGGTGCTGTGCCACCTGGCCGAGCTGCACGCCCAACAGGTCAGCCGCCCCCTTACCTAGCAGCTGTCACGTGTGAAGAGCCTCATTCTTAGGATGAAAGCGGCGCAGTTTTATTTTGTATGTGGTGCGTCTCTTTGTCTTCCCCATCTTTAATCTAGCCCTCCCTTGTTCAGGGTCTCTTTGGCGCCGCGTCTGAGATCCTGACACACCTGAAGCAGCAGTTTCCCCCCCACACGCAGCATGCCAAGGTGGGCTGGCACCAGTGTCGTCCTCATGCCCGCCTCCACTGGCGTGCGGGTGCAGTCCCGTTAGCATGTTAGCGTGCTAGCCAAGGGCTTGGGCTGCTCTCTGCGCCTCTCGCTAGCTTTTCCACATGGCCTCTCTTCCCCCTTTTACCTTTATGTAGAGACTGGCACCTCAAAAGCACTGTGTGACTTAAAGACGTCCTGCACTGATTTATGAGGGACTGCCAGTAAAGTGTCAGTACTGTCAGGAATAATAAATAAAAGGTAAAAGTTCAGTCTGTGTTTCTGCTAGTTTAATATTTCCGTGGCGACAGTGAGTGCAGGTTATTAAACGTCAGCCGTCGGCTGAAAGGTTAGACTGATTAAGTGATTTAAAGAAAGAGGCTGTGTACAGTGTGTGCCCCCACTCACCCCCCTGCCTCCCCCCCCCGACATGCACCCCCAGCTGTGGATGCTGTGTGATCTGAAGATCCAGTTTGAGCGAGCCATGAACGACGGGAAGTACCACCAGGCAGAGGCCCAGGTCACCGCCATAGCCGCCCTCAGTGAGACGGAGGGGCTGTACAGGTGGGGGCTCCCAGAAGCCGGCGTTGTAACTGGGTGATACGCTGGCATGACTATAAGGGAACACACACGGCGATCAGAGTCATGGTGCGTCACAGCTAAACGCAGCTCGGACAGCCCTGTGAGACCCAGCATCTTTTAAAAGGTGAAGAGGGTTTCTTTAAGGCGGGACTCCTGAGGCTACACAGCCCACAGTGGACAATCGCTGTCAGTCACTGGTCGGTTTAACCCAATGAGATCGGTAAGGTAACCAGTAGGGTGTGGTTTAAACTGGTCACGGTTATACTCACAGATGGGGCTCAGTTTGGTCCTGGGGTCACACCCCCTTGCACGCTCATGGCTGATGTGCGCTCCTCAGGAAGGCGCTGGTGCTGAAGGCACAGAACCGGAGTGGCGAGGCGTACGGCGTGCTGCAGCGGCTGCAGGCGCTCTCCGAGGACGGCCGGAGCACCGAGATGGCCGTCCGGTGAGCAGGGCTGTGAGGCACGGCCAGATGGCTGCACGCTGACCACAGAGTATTAGCATGCTAAGCTAGAAACAAGCAAGCACTCAATGTGGATTATCCTGCATGCCCCCACTTCCCTCACTGTATCCCCCCCCCGCATTCCCCGCTTTCCGCCGTGTGCCGCAGGGTGATGCTGACCACAGCCGAGCTGCACTGGGAATCCTCCAGCTTCACCACCGCGTTGCCCCTCCTGTTGCGGGCGCTGGCTCTGGCGCGACAGCACCACCTACAGGCGCTGGCCTCTGAGACCATCCTGCACCTGGCCTTCTCCCAGGTGAGCTCCCACCCTCGTCAAACCAGTAAGACTCACCTGAGGTCCGTTGTGGGTGAAATGGATTTTTTTAGAAAATGGGACCTCTCTCTGAATGACGATTCTGTGCTTTGCCAGGTCATAGTGACTGAGTCATGACCTCGCTAGAACTGTGGGAATTTTGCTGTTAAGAATCTATGGAGTGAGTTACCAGGGAGGCATCCTTGCTGGAATGGAACTGTTCCACATGTGCTTGGACTCCTGTGTGTGAGCAATATGGCAAACGGACCACAGTATGGAAGAGTAAATAAGGATAAAGTGCAGGTGGAGTTTTAACAATGAAAACATTCCCCAGACACTGACACATGTCAGTCATTGGTGTAGCAGTCTGAAGACTCTGGGATAGAAGCTGTTGGGAGGGGGGTGTTTGTGGGGATGCACCAGTAGGACTTTCTCGAGGATGGGAGTGAGAAAAGGGTGTGAACTGTGGATGGCATCCCTGATGAAGGACTCCACTCTCTTCTGGCAGCAGGAGAAGGTAGATCGACTTGAACTGTGGAAGACCTGTTCCGATGACTTTTGAAGCCGTCCGAAACAGTCCTTAATCTGAGTTTTACTTCTCAACCCAAAGATCTTTAGCCTCCTTAGGGAGAACAGTCTCTTCTGAGCCTTCCTGGGGAGGCTGCTGGTGTTCGGAGATCATGAGAGGGAGTTGATCTGGACGTCCAGGAACCTGAAGCTGCTGACTGTCTTAACAGAGCTTCTATTTGATGAAAAGTGGAGAGTCAAGGCGTCTGGTCTCCTTCATTTTGGTGACATTCAGGGAAAGGTTGTTGTTGTTGTTCCATATACTCAAGGCTCTTTTTTTGTTGAAAACCGAGACTGCGCTGGCTGTCGACTTGCAGCTTCAAGATGTTCAGCGGGTGGTACCTGGTGCTGAGAGCCTTGTTCTCTACTGAAATGGCTTTCAGTGTCGTCGTCATCCATCCATCCATCCATCCATCAATCAATCATGTATTTAGTGCTATAATAGTTTAGTTACACATTGTCTATAGAATGCTTCCTCACCAGTGGCGTGTTAAACTTTTAGATTCTTCACTTCTGTGTTCCATGTACTAACTATGCAGTGGATTTATTAATATAAGGAATACAATTCAGTTGTATAGAGTACACACTGAGAAACAAAATGATGAGCGATCATGAAATGGAAATATTTGCTCTGCATATAAAAATGACAATAGATTGTATCTGATAGCTCTACTGTAGTTTTTCCTTCCTATTGTTCAAGTGGAGCAATAGTTCTGTTATTTAACTTTGCAATTTCTGTTCTACCAATATTGTTAGCATAATTTCATCTGAAATATCAATGAAACACTATTTTAAGAAGTCACTATCCGAAATTTTGCTGAAACTCGTCAGTGGCAAGCAACAAAAGACTGTAAGGAATTGTGAAATGGATGAGGGAAGCAGAGAAATCGCGTTAGTCACGTGCCGTGAGAATGCACCCTTACACAAAAAAAAACATGTTGTATTCAACCTGCCTATGCAGGCATAGATTGTTCAGTATTAAATAAGTTGCAATTAAATGCCATGCAAGTTAGTATTTGTTGGGGACCAGATACAGCATGTAAAGTCAGCACCCAGCACTATACAGCTGCTTAATACTCCCCTGCAAGACGGCTACTCTGACCCTCGGTTAATCAGGTTGAACATTGTTTTACTTGATATTATCCTGTATTTGTCCTAAGGCAGGGCTTTTCTTGAAATTGTCACCTTAAAATGGAGGAATCACTATATTCCAAAAATTTCACGAATCATCAATTCATACAACTTTTAAAATACTGTAGTTGCTGCTTGCTGAATAAAGCGCAGCAGGAAAGAATGTAACTCAGTTTACACTGTTACAAAGCATGGCGAACAGGAAAAAAATAGGACATTATCAGGCTTTTCAACAATGGTGTGCATCTTGAATATGTCTGTATAATAACATTTTAGATGTTTTAATATGTTTACCTAGTTTTGATTAAGGTAAACGATGAATTCCATAATTTGTTTTTTTTCTTCCCAAAAATTATTTCCTCCCCATTTATTCAAAGAAATATAGTAGTTCCAACCAGCTACAGAATTTTAGAATTGTATTATGCATGTAAAAACTCAGGACAATTTTTATTTTCTTGGGCATTTTTTCCATTTTTTAAGACTTTTCCATGACTAGAAAGTGCATTTAAAAAATTAAGGTTTCCCAGAACGTGTGAGAACCCTTCTGCCTCACTTTTATGTCACTTTGGCCAAAAAACTGTACACACAAATGTGATTAGTTGGTTTCAAGGCAAAAATCCAAGAGCATGAAGCTTCCTCTTACGTTTCTCTCCCTCTCTCGTTTGTCTCCGGTTTCTGACACGGGGTGGGCTGCAGCTGATGCTCGGTGTCCCGGAACAGGCTCTCAACATCCTGCAGGAGGCCATGGAGCCCGTCCTGGCCCACGGCTCCCTCCTGGACAAGGGCCGCGCCTTGCTGCTGGTGGCTAAGTGCCAGATGGCGGTGGCCGACAGGGCGGGCGACCGCCACGCTGGTAAAATCCCAAAGGGCCGCTGCAGATTGGGCTATTCGGGGCACATGTTTGAGTTCTGTGCTTGGAACCAACTTTCCTGCAAATATTTGGCTCTCTGTACTTTGGGGGTCGGTCTCTGACATATTGGCTCCTCATTCCCAAGCACATTATCTTTATTTGTGAGTCACCGTGTTGTTTAGTAGCTGTAGTGTGATTCTACAGGCATCAGAGTTTCTGAATCTGGTCCTCAGTGACCCTCCCTCCCAGCAAAAACGTGGGGGTGTCTAACGCTGCACTATATGATGTGAGCTTGGGGTGGGGGGTTCATGCGTGTCCCTCACATTACTCTCTGTGACTTTGTTCCCTCCCCAGCACTGGAGCTGGCAGTCCACACGCTGGACGAGACGGCCACTTACTTCTCCCGGTTGGGCTGCAGGGAGCGCCTGCGGGAAGTGTACTACCTGCAGGCCAGGCTGCATCACTTGCTGGGCCACACCCCGCAGCGCAACAAATGTGCGATGCACTTTCGCATGCTGGACCAGGAGCTCCAGGGAGGTGGGACGCAGCCGGTCACACGTCTCTGATGGGGGCCGCGCAGCGATGGAGTGAGCAACGCTCTGCATTGGACGTGGAGGTGGACACAGCTGTGACTGCCTATCCAAAACCTCGCCCTGAAAGTGCTTCCTTTCAGCCACCATCCATCTGCAGAGCCGCACGCCTGTGTCTCACTTTTCCTGCACGATCGTTTCACCGCAGGCTTTATCCATATGTCCTCTCATCACCTTCGGGATTACACAGAGTGCTCTCTGATCAAGGGTTAGGGAAGACATTTTAAATGGGGGATGAGCCCATATGCCTGTATTTTTGTATTTAAAGTAAACTCGAGTGGTTAAGATCATTTGTTTGTTTTGGAGGTCAGGCTTATGAGTCCAAAATAGACCATTCTGCTAAAATAATAAAAATCAGCAGTGTCTGTACAATGGCATTTTTGTATGAGTTTTGTGTTGTCTCTGCAAAGAACGTTTATTAGAAACGTGAAGGAGGACGACGCTGGTGGTGGTGACCTGCATGCTGAAGCCAGTGTCTAGTTCTCTTCTGGCTGCTGAATGGATTGTGTGCTTCTGTAGGTCAATCTGTTTTATCTGACCATTAGTATCACCGTTTCAAATTCCAATCACAGCTAACACTGTGGTTGATTATCGTGCTTTGAAAAACTTAGTGTAATGTGTGGCAGATCGAGGCAACGCAAGGCAAGAAAATAGGAGACTTGTTTTTTAGAGAAAAATACGCCATTTTATTAAACTCTTAGAAGAACTAACATATCAACCAACCATCGTACACGCATAACGGGAAAATGCAGGGAGGTCTGACGCCAGACTGTATGGCACAAACATGGTGGGTAGTTCACACTAGTCATGGCCAAATGAAGCATTTGATTTAATTTCAGACCCCACTAGATGGTGCTCTCTGTTCATAAAATTGCTCAAAGCATACCCCAAAGTAAACCAAGAGCACCATCTAGTGGGGTCAGAAAATACAGCAGATGGTTCATGAAGCTTCGTTTGTCCATCACTAGTTTATAACTAGACACACACGAGGACCAGGCAGGGTTCACGCAAGAACACAACCAGTATTAACAATAACACAAACAGGGGCTATTTACAATTTTCCCTCCTCCTGAACTGTTACTGTGATCTGTCATATAGACACTGCCATCTCGCCCGTTAAATACTATATAGCATTAACCAAAGTTAGCAAAAGTCTCCCAGAAGCAGGTGCGTAGTTCAATAATATATGACTGCAGCCAGCCGTCTCAGGCTCCGCCGCTCTCAGGTAAGCATATATATTGCTGCAGCCGGGAGCCAAGGAGAGCTTTATATCAAGGGCCCTGTTATCTGATACCCTAACCCAGGGGTGGCCAATCTTATCCGCAAAGGGCTAGTGTGTATGCGGGTTTTCGCTGCAACTCCCTAATTAGATTACTAATTAGAGGACTGATTGGCTGAAGAGACCTCACACCTGGGTTTGAACAGCTGACCTACAGGTTATCCCAAAAACCTGCATATACACCGGCTCTTTGCAGATAAGATTGGCCACCCCTGGTCTAACCCCAACCGGGGGTCTGAGAAGGGTAGCTGCAGCTGTATACTAATCGCTTTGTTTTGTGTTGAAAACATTGCGGAAGGCGGTGACAGCGCTTGGGAAAATTTTCAGCCATCCTGAGGACAAGGTCAGAGGTGTGGTCCTGTTTTGGCATTTATAGGACTGCAGAAGGTAAACTGATTGCAAAACACGCAGAAAGAAAATATCTGCAAAGCGGTGCAACACATCTAGTCATACAAGTCATCTTCATGACCACCACTCTCTATTTGATATGCAAGGTAAGTTAACTTTTAGCTCAATTTATGATGTAGGGACTTCAGAATGGGGGAGAATGTTACGGTGTGTCTGACTAACTTGGTAATAGCTTGTCAATAATGGAAACTGAATCCAGTTTATTTCCTTTATCTGTATGGATTTTCCTACGACGGAGTATTAGGGCCACATTGAGGGAGAATAAAGTCATAATTTTGGGCTACGTGTTATTTCAGAGGGGAAGCCGCTCATAGTGATCATGGTTATAGTGATCAACCACTTATATGGATCAAAAAGCTTGGGACCGAATCGTTCCTGTACGAATACTGTTTAAATTAATTTGCATATAGTAGTAAAGTAGTCTGCTTACAGTGTTAATTTTGGGGTTTTCTGTACATGGCAACATATGGAAAAATTAAACGACGGTAATTCTGTTTTAACTTTACTTTGATTGCCCTACTGGCTAGCTGGGCTACCTGAGGCTAATGCTGCCTGCACAGAAAACACGATCAATGACAAATGTAGACTCATCAAAGCTTATGATAAACTAACAAAAACAAGCAGTGAGACTACAATAAGCTGCATTTATATACAGTACTGTATTATAGCGTATATGAGTTATATAATTCAGTGATTTAATTTGTACAGTGCCGTATTTTAAAAACCATTTTAAATAGCTCTAGTGTATTTTAAAATAGTCAATAAAATTCGGTAAATATTGATGCTGTCCACGATACTTAGATTCTTGTAACAAATATGCAAATGCAAATTAGATGGAAATCTGCCTGAGACATAAAGAAATCGGTTATAATTATCATCCGCTTATAGTGACCAGATTCACCCAGACAGACATGATCGCTAAAAGCGATTTCCACTGTATTAGAATAGCCAGTTTCTGGACTGAAATATAGAGGCAGGAACAAACCAGAGTCAATGATTTTGGAATACACGGTGTTTATTATGATTGTGAAAAGTTTTTAAAAAAAAAACCTTTGCTTATTGTTTTATTTTGCTGGCGGCATTGTTATTATTTTAATGTTTAAAGTGTATAGTGCTGCTAATTTGTGGTTTTCAAAATAAAACTTAAAATGAAAGTTGCAGCAGCTGCGGATAGTGAAATTTAACTAGCCTCCATAGTACCCATCATGCACTGCATTAGTTTACAAAGCATGTTTTTTCCGTTAAATACATGCCTCACAACATAGTTTCACTACAAACATTACAAAATATTATATTTCAAAATTGTTTTAGGTATAGTACCAAATACTTTGTGTGATATGGATGCCACCATAATGAGATTGGATACATAAAAACTAGAGATATGATAAAAACAGGCCAGGAGTTTGTCTAATGTGCATGATATTGGCACCTTAATCTTATTTTGCATGCATGTGAGATTTGCAGTATGTGGGGGACCTTGACCTCATAGGGGGGGTCAGGGGGTATCTGGATCTTCTGTGAAAATTGGCTGAACTTGTGCAGAAGACTGCAACCAAATGACATGTTAAGTAATAAAGTTAATATCCCCATTGAAATGATTGGTATTTTTCAGGTCTGGCTATGTAAGGGAGATTTTGGCGGGCTTTTCTGTCTCTCATAACTCAGCTTGGTGCAGCATGTATAACAAGCTTTATGAGTTGCGCCTGCGGGTGACAACAGCCCCTGTTAAAAGAATGAATCTCTAAAATATTGTTGCCGGTTCAAGCTTTGTTCACAACTGCAAGATTACATTTTCCAGAACTTGCGTAGCGCTGCGACATTTCAGATACACAATGACTATCTTTGTGACAAAGTTCATCATTGCTCTAAGAGGGACATTTTTTAAGCACCGCTAATTAATATCTGGGACAATAACTCTCTTTGCTGCTGCAGGGTTGACCAAACAAAAGTATGCAATGTTTCTTGTAATTGTAAGATCAGTCGACCGACTTCTGGTTGCATGAAGGTGTCAGGGTCAGCTCCTGTTGTTCCCAGTCTGTTCCTTCCCCGTTTGGCCAGTAGGTGTCGCTGGCCATCCTGTCCCTCCTGTCACCCTTTGTGTTTCTCCCTGCTCCCTGTTGGCCGCATGGCTCAATGTGTTGAGCATGCGGTTGCCTCCAAATCCCTTTGTTGTGTGTTTGAATCCCACCGCTTGTAGTTTTGTGTATTTTGTTCCCTCATGTTTCATTGGTTTCATCAGGTTTTCCAGTTACTGTGATTTTGTGGTTTGTTTTCTGTTTTGGTTGCTTTGGTTGTGTTTTACCTGTCTTTCTTATTCCCCCGTGTTAGATTTTGTTTCCTTGTTTCTGTCAGTGTCTTAGTTTTCCCCTCCCTGTCCGATAATTTAATTATTAGTTTAATCTGTGGCCTGTTTTCCGAACCCTTGTTAATTAGTCTCACCTGCCCTGTGCTAGTCTTGTTACCCCTTAGTAATTAAGTCCCTGCCTGAGTTCAGTCCCTTAGTGGTTCCTTGTATGATGTATGATGTTGCCTGGCCCCCCTGTTGCCCGGACCCATTTCTAATTAGTCTTTGTTTGTCCCCTTTTGCTTTTGCCCCCCCGTGGTTCTTTTTGTTTTCTGTAGTGTTCCTAGTGTTTCCTGTTTTAGTTAATAAACCCCGTTTTGTCTGGTGAGCCGCAAGTGGGTCGTCCACCTCCTTCCCAGCCTGCACCCTGCCACGCCGTCGCCCCCAAAACCACCCTGGTCTATGACAAAAGGTTCCACTGGTCAAAGCATTTTCTGCTTGTTCTTTGATGAACGGGTATAATGACGAGACCAAAGACAACTTGCCTAGAATGTTGATGGTATGTCAGGATCAAAAACACCCAGACCGTTGAATGAGTCTGGAAAACTCATATATAAAGATTCATGGGAGCTTGGTTGTACTTTTTGTTGGCATAAGGTTTACAATATGTGTCATACGTAGGCTGTGAATAACACTTCGGTTAAAAACTTACTTTTATAACGTGTGTGATTTATGGGCAAAAATCATATGTTGCCTATATCCTGTTTTATTCTTGAATCCCACATCATTTCTGTAACACTTTACTTGAACTGACACAAATAATATAGTATTATACTATTACTTATTTATTAATTAACCACAAATTAAGTCTTGGTTACATACTGATCTCATGTTAATTCATCAAATACAGTAATGCAGGCTAGACTGGAACAACAACTTTGTTGACAGTATTATGAGGTATGGGAAAATCTGTGAGTTATGCTTCAGGAGACACTGATGTTATCTGCTGTGAAAAAATGATGATTTGGTGTCATATGCCAGTTACTGAGTTTTCAACAGTTGTGTGGCACTATTCGGTTGTTTGATGTTGCTGAGATAAACACACAATGCATTTCGAGAGATTTTAAGGGGGCTGTGGCCTGCAAAATCCATGCTTTGCCAAACGTAAGGCGGTATTGATGGAGGTTGGTCTTCTAACAGCTACACACTGCTGGTGCCTTGCCGCTTAATGTTTTTGCAGACTGTCTGTGAAAATAGCAGCATATTGGGGCCAAAAAGCACATTTTACAAACACGGTTATGCCTCGTTCACCAAGATGTGAGAATTGCTTGCTATTTTTGGTTGTTATTGTATTTCATCACATACACATCACACCAACTTCCATCTCAAGCATTTGGATTCACAGAATCCGATGGTCTATCTGTCCATCTTACAGCTGATTATCCAGTGTCATAGATGGGATCTAGAGCCTATCCCAGGCAGCACAGGGCAGCGAACTCTCGGCACAGGATGCCAGTTCATCACATTTGCTCCCACACTACAGGCAAAGAAAAGCCTTCTTTACCCATTTCATAGAAAATTGAAAAGCATTTTGGTTTTCATCCACCTATCCATCCATCCACCCATCCTCTCAAGGCATAACTTTGGCTGGAACATTGGGGGGTTGAGGTCTCCACCCATTACGGGGGAAACATGATTATTGGGGGGGTTGTATTAGCTGGATTTGATTTATTGGGGGGCTACATCCCCCCCATCCCCCCTGTAATTTACGCCCATGCATCCTCTATACTACTGCTTTACTGTGGGCCCCTGGGGAGTGAGGGCAGGGAACCCATGTTGATTTCAGTTGTTTTTGTTCTTCAGTCAGTCCTGGAATGCTTAAGCTTTTACACAGTTGTTTTGTGGTCACACGTTGCTGTCTTTCATTGTATGTATCTGCGTAGGGGGATACCTTGATGGTTCAGTGAGTGAGGTAGTTGGTTGGTTCCAGCTCTGTGAATCTGCAGCTGTCTTCAACCAGAGCCTGCTCTTTCACTTGACAATCCTGGTTCTGTTCATCTTGTGAAGCGGAAGTATTTATAATTACTTTGCGACATATAGCAAAGAGGACACACAATGGTCAATTTCCATAGGCTCTCACTTTTCTCTAAAACCACTAGATGGTGCAATTCTTTAACATAGAGAATTCCAGTCCGTTGCCTATGGAACCCCCTTCTGGGAAAGCCTATGAAGGAACTACAAAATATAAGTATATGGAAATTGACAGAAATGTAGTTGAAATAGAGATTCCTGACAGGACAGCTTCCGAGTAGTTTATATATGTGATGTATTTGCTGCTCTTTTCAGTATTTGCAGCTTCAACTCACATCTGAGCTACCAAGAAATATGAGTGGAATAGAATTGTTCTAGAAGTGCAAAGTGAATCTGCGGACATTAGCACTGCAGGTTTTGTTTCTGTTCTTGATTTTCTTCTGGGATCAATAGACTACAATTTCATCTCATAGATGAGCAACATTGCACCTCTATCAGACTGCAGCCCACTCCGTGCACTCCGCTCCCCCATAAAGTACAGCAGAGTGTGGGGCCCAGAATCCTCCCACCATCTGTTTACTGCCTGGCTGCACTTTCTGCATTTTTACCTGGTGGTGAGGACAAAAGCCCCAATTTCTACTCTTTAGGAAAGCTTGTGGTGTGAGGCTTTGACTTTTGACTGTCTAGAGGAGCCAGTGGCTATGGAAGATAACCTGGATCCCATGGATTTTGAGAAGCATAACTGGATGCTTCAGGCATGACTGTGCTAGCAGGCTCAATGGAGCACTGGCCTGTCCGTCATGCCTGGGGGGCTCCAATGGCGCTTCTCCATTGCCACCAAGAACTGAGCCATACCCAACTCAAACCGTGAAGAGATGTTTTTCCGTTGTAAATTATACAAGCCGTTCCTGCGCTGACATGGCCCTCTTTTCACAGTACACCTGCGGTCGGCCCAGGCTGCTGTATGCCTGTGGAAAAGCAGCATGACGCTAATACAGATAAACAGCGGTTAGACTTTTGATTTGTATAGAGACAGTTTTCCACTGACCGGTCTGGATAATCTGATGAGACACTTGGTTATAAGCATAAGTATTGCATGAGGTCTTTTTTTGTTTTGTTTTACTTCAAGGCCGAAACGTACAATTCTCATTAACTAGTGTTTCAGGTGAATAGTGCTGTGAACTGGATGAAAGCTGGCTTCTGCTGTGCCCCCCCCCCCCCCCCCCCCCCCACTAGTCACCTGCTGCTTGATGGGTGGAGTTTGGCAGCCCAGCCACTGCTGACATTATACTGTGGCCTTTTCTCTGGCACCTGACAGAAATGCCACATTTCCATCTCTTCCCATGGGAACCCTGAGGGCTGTGGCAATGTTGGGGGGTGGTGCCGAGGGGATGGATAGGTGAACTGCACTATGCCCCCAATATAGTACAGTGATCTAGGCATTACTGTGGGAAGTGTGGGCAAAGACTGACAGGAATGCAGTGACACCAACGGACCATCCAGCAGCAAAGGAGAGACACTGCACAGATGGAAGGATGGACTGACTGACAAACACACACATATACATGAACAAGGACTGGTATGTCTGTGAAAGCTGGGCTATAGAAAGAGCAGTAGATATAGCAAGTTATGATACCTAAAGCTGGACTTTACTGGTCTGCTCACGGGCTACAGAAAAGCTGTTACCTGAGCTAAACAGAGCTAATCGATGTCAATGTGGTGTTACCCTGTGGCCCCAGAATGGATATCAGAGACCTTGACATATAAGGATCTGGTGAAAGGTGTAGTTGTACCATTGTGTAGAAGGGTGAGAATTCCTCAGTTTGATGGACCATACATCCTCACAACTGGTGTTCTTCAGAATTAGCTTTGTATTCTCGTTTCCTCTGAGCTGGTTGGCGGGTTCCCCAGTGATACCAGTCACACATGCGCTCAGTGGTGTCCTTCCGTCCCTGCTGTTGATGGACGCCTCCTGCCATTGAGATGCCAATGAATAAAGAATCCAAGCTAGATGCCTCGAAATGCGAGCCCTTGTTTGTTTGGAGTGTTTTCACCTCAGATGTGTCTCCCTCGCAGAATAATTCAGTCCTAGATGCAGAAATATACACCATGTATCACATGCTGTAACTATACATGCAAGCAAGTAAAAGCGATGCATATATGCAACGCATTACTGCATACAATCACGTCTCATGCAGAAATATCATGGCTTTCCCTGGAACTGATGTCAGCTATTTGCTACCCAACCCAGTTCACCGCCAAGGTGTGTGTGTGGGGGGTAGTTAGGCTTCTTTCCATCCTGCACAGAGGACTGGGGGCTCATCAGTCACTCCCTGACTGTCCACCCCCACAACATAATGTACTGCAGGAAGTGCAAGCTGCTCTCATATTTACAGGTCGCTCTGCAGACACTCTCAGCTCTCATATTTGTTTTTCTATTCTTTTTTTTTTTAATATAATGGCCAAAGCAAACCAGAAACACCAAGGTAGTGATTCACTTTCTTTATTATTGAATAACCTGTGAAACACCGTTTGCGATTGCAGTGAACCAGGTGTGTGTGGAAGCGCCTGGCTCATGTGCAGATTTAAGGGGCGTAAGATGCGTCCAAAACGCCCCGGCCGTCGGCCCAGTTCAGGTAGACTATGCTGCTTTATCTTCATCTGCAGCTTGATTTATTTCCGGAAAGAGCAACCTTCAGTTTACAGCCAACTAATCTGTAACAGAATATTTAATCAGAATGTAAGCAAAGGGTTTCACATCTGTGATATGTGCATTTATAACTTTGTCTTCTACATACCTTGCAATACGTTGTAATATTTTGAGATTTTGTTTGTGTTTTGTTGGAAAAAGTTAGCTTACTGTAGCAGCAGAAGTGAGGCTTAGTTTGTAACACCTCAAACGGACCAGACACCGAAATCACACAATGTTCTAGCACATCAGCGCCGTGCATCACAACAAGCTGCTTGGCTGATTTTACTGATGCACACAGATGGCAGATCTGATCCCGGACGCTGCACACCATTTTACACCGAAGTGCCATCGAAGCTCTGATCAAAGACTGATAGAAACACACGCACACAAAGGACATAGCACCACATGACATGACTGAAGATTTGACCGTAATACAAGATCATACAAGTGAAATCACCTACATTGCTGATTCCAAAAATCACATAACCGATGCAGTTCTTCAATCTAAGACACTCACTTTGGTGGCTTCAAAGGGTGAGTAAAGCATACATAAGGACAGCAGTGTAAGATGTATTTGTATTTTTTTTACTTGTAAATATAATCTGATTGAAAATGAAAATACTAACGATGCTAAAAGGATAGATATGCACCAGGACAGCTTTCATGGGCTGTTTGCACACTTGCTCCTAAAAATGTACGGTAGGTGTTAGGAACGGTACACGGGGAGCTTTAAAGATGCCAGTCCGACTGCTCGTCTTCCAGCCCCCTCACTCCACCAGCCAGGTCGGCTACATGGTTCCACTCGAGGATATTTAACAGTCAAGTCACTTTGCTGATGTGTTATTTTGCTGAACAAAGAAGCAGATACTTTTAAGCTGACAGGTTAGCCACTGACACGTTTCAGCACACGGTTATACCCAATAGGATGAAGTTAGAAGCCAGGATTGACATCCATTGATCCTTTTGTTCGTACAAGATATTGGTATGATGCTACATACGTTGTGACAGTAAGCAGGAGTTTTGGTGGCCTGGTAATCAGCTACAATGATGGTAACCAAGTCTCTTTAAGATTTACACAGCTGAACAAAGAAACAGAAAACCCTTTGCTGCAGCCCTCTTTCCAGCAAGTGGTTTTGTCAACGTTTTGGTCTGTTTTGGGTGGCAGTCCAGTTTGGTCAGAGGTCTGGCTTGGACAGGGGATCTTCGATACTCTTTCTGGCCCTGCCTTGGACACTGGGGTTATTGAGTTTTCTTCTTCTCAGGACCTCAGTCACATTGTCATAAAAGAAGTGTGGTGCAGAAGTAGTTCTCTCTTTAAGAACCTCTCTGCGATGTCTGCTGAAGCCCCAATCACTGGAAGGCAATCAACCTCTAGCCTGGCGATCTCACTGCTAATGGATCTTCTAATGGGATGCCCTCATCCAATCAGGAGGTGATCCCTTTGGTGGACTTTGTTCAGTGTAGACTGCAAAGTCATTTTTCTGAAAGATTTTTTTGTTTAATAGAGAGGATAGTTTTTTCTCCTTCAGGCCCATAGTATTATGACCTGTACAGGAGGATATGTGACTTGCTTCCATTGTGATCAACAGCCAAATTTGATCTCTTTCCACGTTATCATCAGTTAATTTTTGTTAATTATGCAAACATCCTTCCTGTAAATACACAATGGAATACGAGTATCTAACAAACTATTTAAACATGTGCCCTTAATTACGGCTTCCAGGCCATTCAATATTAGGTTCAACACATTCGGATAAATATTGAAAATACCAACCAAAAAACACGATAAATATTTCAACGTTAGTCAATTTAACTAAATCACCGAAGTTGCAGTTTGTCCCAGTTCAACAAACTGAATCCAGACAATATGAAAGTTCCGTTTGGCTGTGCCATCATTCTCTTCACCACAAACAATGCACAGGAATTCACAAGCAAACGTGTGACGAAAACACCGTCCGGTCTATGGCTTCAGTACCAGTGGCAGGTACAGCCAATGCCATGTGGGCCTCTCAGTCTTCTCATCTCCAAGTTGCTCTAGTTGAGGACCTCGGGATCCACTTGCAACCCATCCTTCTTCGAGTAAGGTGGGAGCTCTTTCAAGAAACACACAGAATTTCTTCCCACCCTGCTCCTATTGAAATCCCAGCTGGTTACCAGGAACACCATCAATCACCAGAGTAAGTCAGTGGCAAGCGTAGGGCTCAGCACACTCTTAGAGTTGGGATTTCCAGAGGTGCGTTACCTAGCTAATGTGGAACCCCGAAGATGGGACATCCTCTGTATGTACGACTCACACTTGCCAATATAAGTACTGGACTCATGGTGTGGGAATTTGTGGAAGTTTGAGGAAAGGAGGGGCCTGTTGTCATGGTAACAGAAACAAAGGGAAGGCCTTTGGTACTGAAGTCAGGCCCAGCGTCTGGGAGGTACTGCTAGTTAGGGAATCACCTCTCGCAATAGTGCAGTGAGAAGTTCTGGGACACTTTCTTCTGGCCAATGCCCCAGGGTTCCAGCTCTAGCTTGTCCTCAAGTTCCTCCTCCTCACCCTCATCTTCCTCATCATCCTCTTCCTCTTCACAGTGGCTGGCCTCCTCGATAGAGGTCTCCATGTGGTAGCTGTAGGGTTGCCCTTCCGTGTACTCATAGATGGTGGGTAGGCTGCTCTTCAGGCTGCATCGCCTACGCAGTGCTACCAGCAGTGGCTGCGGCATAGTGAAGATGTCCACGTTGTTACCCAGGTCGATCCAGGCTAGGCTGGAGAACCTCTTAGGGTCCTTCATGGCCTCTGAGAGGTCCTTGACAATGGCGAAGGTGAGTCGGTTTCCATTGAGTGCCAGTGTGGCCAGCTTGGGCATAGCACCCAGGTATGGCAGCAGGAGACGCAGGTTGTCATCGTGGAGCTCAGAAAAGCTCAGGTCCACTGAAGCCACCGCATCGCCATTATTCTGAAGGTAATACGCCACCCGGTGGATGTCCCTGGTGGACAGCGGGATTCCTGACAGGTCCACTGTATCATTGAATAGCTTCTTCTGAAGTGTTGTTTTGAGGCTGTGGGAAGAAATGGAATAATTTAGAAGAATTCCCAAAGGGCATGCAATTTTTATCATGGCTCTTTGGAGTGTACAGGAACTGGTAGAACACCAGAATGAGCTCCTTGTCTGGGGAGGCATTGTTCCTTTCTGTCTCTCTACCTCTCTACCTATCAACTTCATTCATGGCTCATTTTGTTTGTTCAAGACGCCCATCAGCCTGCGCATTCTTTGTATGCTCATATTAACACACGGTGCTGTTTTTTGGAGCTGATCATGCACATCCTTCCCAGACTAATGCTTCTACCTATCGTCCTAAATAGAGCAGTGTGATGTCTTTGCACTCTGTGCCGGTTACACAGGTAGCATTCACCCATTCGCTGTCCCCTAAAGAATGTACCACAAGCCAGAGTTAGCCACCATTAGCCCATGTTAACCGAGGTTGGTCCACAGTCATCATCAATCACTGGAACACATGGAAAATTCCTTCCCTTAGGAACTGAGGAATTCATGTAGTATGGAGATGTGAATCTAAAAGATTAGTGGTTCAGGGACTGAACTCATATCCTGAAATGCTCATCTGTCTACAGCTGCCATGGAAGTCTTTTCTAATAGCAATATTACCTAAAACTACCGTGCATCTAAACTAGCAGCGAAGAAGCAAAATGGCCAGAAAATGGAAGTTCTTTCTCCACACTAGTTTGAAGGTTTGTGTGTGACTGTGTGAGGATGTGTGATGTAGCTGGGGGAGAGTAGGGAAGAGGACTGGACTGAGGGATTTATTTTTGTCCCGATTGTCCCAGGAAGCTATTCATGTCATTTCATGTTATGAGGCTTGCAACTGGTAGTCAGCCAGCATGACAGCAGAGTAGTGCAGTGAGTCAGGGCTTAAAACATGTCAGCAATGTCTGGGACATAAAGAGAAAAGAATCACCGCTTTGTTCACAAGAAAAAGAAAACAACATGTAGGCAAACAGAATGAACACAAGAACTTTGGAAGAGGGGCTGCTCTGCCCCAGAATCAACTGGGAATAATCTACTCTGCACAGCACTCACAGTACCAGTGTACAGGCCAGCCATGACATCCAGCAACTTCGGAGGGATCAGGATGTCCTACAGGGCAACTTGATCAACTGAGTGGAACGCTTTACGAAAATCGACAAAGACTGCAAAGAACCTCTGCCAATATTCCTGTTTGTGCTCGATGAGAATCCTCAGTGCCAGGATGCGGTCAATGGTAAACTTCTTAGGTATAAAACCAGACTGGACTGGTAAAACCACAGTGATGACCTACCTGATTCTATGGTCGTGAATATCCTCCTGGCCTGGTGGTTGAATTAGCAGATGGTGAATAAGAGGTATAATAAACATATTTCTATTCACCAGGACCCATTATCTCCATTAACGCTCAAAAATCATGTCCTAAATTAAGAATGAATTCTTTTAGGCTGTTTGGATTTACAGATGCATTCCAGCACTGAATTCGCTGAAGACGGCTTTAGTGCCAAAACATGACCGTCATTCTAAATGGTTCCAGTAAATGAGTAAAAGAGTAGTTGCTTGACAGTGGTTTTTCTTTAGTCCGTAAGTCTTTATTTAACTCGCACCCAATGATCCAAAGTGTGCCTGCTGACACATAGGTGGATTAGCAGTCAGAGCCTCGCCTATTGCACGTAATTCAAAGAGCCTATAACCCAAATCCACCTGCACATAGTGTTAGTTATTTATATCGTAGTCGGAACACTACTTTGTCACTAACCTGAACCTTCCTTGAAATGCCATCCCTTTTGTTAGCTTCATTCTGTTTTATTGTGTAATTTGTAATATTGTAATGCACACTGTGAGACAAAAAAGAATGACTCAGCCAAGTTTTTGACTGAATATTTGAGTCATGGACTTTCAGGGTGCAGCCCTAGAATGTACCTTCTGACCTTCCCTCCTCCCTCATTTTCTCTTTCTCTCACTATCCCTCTCCTCCTCCACTCCCTTCTCTTCCTCCTCCCTCATTTTCTCTCACCATCCCTTTACTCCTCCACCCCCTTTTCCTTCTTCCCTCATTCTCTTTCTCTCACTATCCCTCTCCTCCTCCGCCTCCTTCTCTTCCTCCTCCTTCATTCTCTATATTTCTCTCACCATCCCTCTCCTCCTCCATCTCCTTCTCTTCCTTATCCCTCATTTTCTTTCTCTTACATCCCTCTACTCCTCCACCCCCTTTTCCTTCTTCCGTCATTCTCTTTCTCTCACTATCCCTCTCCTCCTCTACCCCCTTCTCTTCCTCTTCCTTCATTCTCTCTATTTCTCTCACCATCCCTCTCCTCCTCCATCTCCTTCTCTTCCTTATCCCTCATTTTCTTTCTCTTACATCCCTCTACTCCTCCACCCCCTTTTCCTTCTTCCGTCATTCTCTTTCTCTCACTATCCCTCTCCTCCTCTACCCCCTTCTCTTCCTCTTCCTTCATTCTCTCTATTTCTCTCACCATCCCTCTCCTCGTCCGCCCCCTTTTCTTCCTCCTCCTCCATTCTCTCAATTTCTCACCATCCTTCTCCTTCTCCACCCCCTTCTCTTCCTCCTCCCTCAATCTTTCTCTCACCATCCTTCTCCTCCTCCAACCCCCTTCTCTTCCTCCTCCCTCAATCTTTCTCTCACCATCCTTCTCCTTCTCCACCCCCTTCTCTTCCTCCTCCCTCATTCTCTCACCATCCCTCTCCTCGTCCGCCCCTTTCTTCCTCCTCCTCCATTCTCTCTATTTCTCTCACCATCCTTCTCCTCCTCCAACCCCCTTCTCTTCCTCCTCCCTCATTCTCTTTCTCTCACCATCCCTCTCCTCCTTCGCCCCCTTCTCTTCCTCCTCCCTCATTCCCTCACCATCCCTCTCCTCGTCCGCCCCCTTCTCTTCCTCTACCTGTCTCTCGCAGCTGATTTGTTTCCTCTCACACACTCCAGTACCCACCTCTGTCTGGCACATCTGCAGCCGGGGACACAGACGTAGGCTGGGGGGTGGACGGCTCACATGTTTGGATGGAAGTGGTGGGTCACTACTGGCTGCTGAAGACAGTTCTATTCACTTTCAGGATGCAGAGTCATGCCAGTTTCAGGAGCAGACTTACCAGCTTATATACATAATTCACTTCCCAGTCACATCTGCAGTGTGGGAACGTGAGATGTGCTGTTACTACATGGGTAATTGGTACGGAACACCGTGGCTGGCGCTGTCATGTAAACCTAATGAAAATTAATATAGTGCCTCATGTGCTGTAGGGTCAGTGCTTTTTATCCCATTTACATGATTTAGGGATTAAGATGGCCACCTCACTTTAGGGCCACGACATTCCAGTACTTTGGCCTCGCAGACGTCAGCTGTCCTGCCTTTTTCTTTTTAGGAGAAATCCTCCTCTGACTCATACAGCTGCTGATCGTGTCTGAGTGGGGGAGTGTCCTTCAGGCTGGAGCACTCCTGTTGGGTGTGAAAGGTATCGGGCTTTGATATTTTGCCAGAGCTGGTTTTTTTCTGAAGGCTGGAATATGATTTTAATGACACCAAGGACGGCTCACCATTGGCTGCCTGTCAGTTAAATTTTTTTTATTTTTTTTGCCTTTTACTTGACTGACCTGGTGCAGTCCGATTTCTGGAGGACTGTCAGTATCACAGAAGTGTGGTGCCTAATGGGACGGCCTCACAGGAGGTAGAAGCTGTCTAATCACAAATGGAGATTAGAGCACCACAATATGAAATTAAGAAGGGCGAGAAAGAGCTCAAATGAGGCTGCAAACCTTCCTTCCAGATATCTTCCTGATCACATGTCATTTAATTTCATTGGCTTTACTTTCTTCTATAAGTCACACATTCCTAGCCCACAGATTCAGTTATTTCACAGTCATTTTTATCCCCCTTAAGCTTGCTGTGACCTCGAACTGATGCCACTTTAATGAAGATTCTGCTTCGTGAACTGTGATTAATGGCTGAAGTTATATTAGAACAAAAATTCACGTTGGAGATTTCCCTCAGCATTGCCTGCTAATTATAATTAAAGCGTGCCGTACTGTCTGTCATCTGGGATAATGGTTTCTGCTGAATGGTAAAGGGTGAAATTACACTTTTTTGTATACTGCAAGTGACTAGTGAGCATTTCCTCTATGATTTTCCCCTCACTGCTTTGTGTTTGCCCTGTTCTCTGTGGGCATTAGACATGGGGGGGCAGCACCAGCATTTTGTTTAACGGAACAAGTTGACCTGTCTTCCTTTCTGGTCCTTTGAAGTGATCTGATTGGCCGGGAGGTGATGAAAGCCAGAGGGTGGCTCTACTGGCAGAATCGGGGAGGGCTGCGCTTGCAGTCGCCTTAGCAACTGGTGATTGACAGCAGCATCTTTCTGCCACCCGTCACTAAGCGCATAGCGATTCTAAGAGGCCATGACGGTGCAAAAAAAAAAAAAAAACTTTCTGAAAGCACTCCTGACTACGTTTTTGTAGGCACCCTGTTGCCTGCTAGTGAAATTATGGGAAGGCACAGATCACACACCGCTGGCAGAAGGCATTAGTGGGATGAGAAGGCATTAAGGAGAGGCCGTTGACAGCATGGATGCCGCTCGCCCTGATACGCGGCTCCAGTGCGGGGGGGAGGGTTTGGGCGATGCAGCAGAGGCTGACTCTGCCTCACAACAGAAGCAATCAGGCCGTGCATCAGCACACAAGCAGCAATGCAGACAGAGGTACAGGCCAGCACAACCCACCGGCGCATTCGGGGAGCTGGGTGGAAGGCGTGAGTGAAGCTGGGGACACGGGGACCAGTGCGTTCCCCAAAATGGAGGTGAAAAAAAACACTGAGAGAGTCACCGACGCCGCCATCTGCAGACGTGTTATAGAGGAATAATTTATGAGATCAAACAAAGTGGCAGTTAACCCTATAGATCCATGGCATAGGAAGCAGAGTGGCAGCCCACATTTCCTATGTGATCTGCTTCTCAGATTCCATGGATCTATATGCCACCCCCTTCTGCTTCCAGATTGGACTAACCTGAAAAGGATATTGCTTAGACCTGAGAACAGCTACCCCATGAGGACACTGGGTTAGTCAGGCAGTAATGCAGGTGTACGAACATCAAGATAAGGTGCCAGTAACAGTCTGGCACTACATTACAGCGGAAAGTGAATATTTCCCAGCCATTTTTGTCAGCCTGGTTACTGGACTAAAAACTAGCCTAGACTGAGGGCCATGCAACTCTTTGTCTCAGACTCTTCAAGGGTTTCCCAGGATCAGTCAAATTACTCCCATTAAATTACATTGTTACTATATTTATCCATACTACACAATTACATATATCCAACTGGTCTGTTCATATGGAGGCATTATGAATTTCTGCTGAAGCAACACTTGCCCCACTTTCCTGGGGAGGGATGTGTGATCAGTCACAATCCGGAAGCTAGTTACGCAGCAAGGGTGTCCGTGTTTCGCTGAAGTAATGAAGCTCTCCCCATGAGGCAGATCTCGCAGGCTCACTAACAGGAGTCACAAGGCTGCGGCTTGGAGCTGGGAAAATCTGTTATTTACAGACAGGGTGCAGGCAGCTGGTGACAGAAGTGCCAAAGAGCTAAACTGTACTTCTGTTATCTCCCTAATGTAAAGCTGATAGTGTCAGGGTCAGCTCCTGTTCTCTCAGTCTTTTATATCCCTTCCCCGTTTGGCCAGCAGAGGCATCGCTGGCCATCCTGTCCCTCCTGCCAGTCTTTGTGTTTCCCTTGTTTCCTGTCAGCCGCATGACTCAACATGTTGAGCATGCAGCTACATGCAAATCCCTTTCATCACGTGTTTGAATCCCACCTCTTCTATTTTTGTGTTTTGTTCCCTAGTGTTTAATTCTATGAGTTTTTCTAGTTCCTGTGTCTTCTGATTTGTATTTGGTTTTGGTTAAATTCTTTGTGCCCATGCTTGTGTTTCTACCTGTCTGTTATTCCCCAGTGTTAGTGTCTGTTTCCCTGTTTCCTGGGTTAGTTCTTAGTTTCCCTGTTTAGTTCCTTTGAGTTAATTAGTTTCACCTGTGACCTGTTTTCCCAACCTTGTTGATTAATCTCACCTGCCTCTTGTTAGTCTTGTTACTCTCCTGTATTTAAGTCCCTGCCTCTGTTTAGCTCACCAGTGGTTTGTTGAGTTTTGTTGGATGTCAGTAACGTAATGCTGGTTGTAGTTTTGCTGTTTGCTATATGGCCTGCCTGCCTGCCTGCCCGCCCGCCCGCCCACCCACTCACTTACCCATTTGTAATTAGTTTGTTTATCCCCTTTTGTTTTTGACCCATCATGGTCTGTTTTTGGTTTATAAGTATTTGTAGTGTTTTGTTTCTGTTTGTTAATAAATCCCCGTTGGTCTGCCCATGAGCTGCAAGTGGGTCGTCCACGTTTGTTCCTGCTTGCACTATGCCTCGTCATTGTGCCAAAGTTGCACGGATCCATAACAGATAGCTGGTCCCAGGTGCTGGGAGGCCTTTTATATTAGAGGATCGCAGTCAGATCTCTGCTTCTTCCTATGTCCCTTTTCTCTTTCACTTTTATTCCTCGCTCTATCATACCACGAACGCCTACCCTCATTGGCTTCACAACACCTTCCTAAATCTGCGACACCACCTGGATACCATACAGAGCACCTGGTTTTCCAGGACGCTGTCTCCGCAGCGACAGGCAGTGGACCGTGGGCCGGTAACCGTGCCCCGCCTGGGAATGACCGTGACTTCCAGGAGTGTCACTGGCAACTTGCCTGTCAGAGACGAAGAGCTCCTGGCTCCCTGGTGGGAGACTGAAAAACAGGCTATGAGTAAGGCTCTCTGCTAGTTAACATACTATCTATTTCTTATAGTACCTTCCCAGTTGTTTTTGCACAAAGCAATGGCCTGTGCTGGGATTCAGCTCTGAATCCCGTAATGCCCAGTATGCTACCAGCGGTCCACACTTCTCATGAGTGTTTCCTGAGGGCTTCCGGGGGTGGAATGACCTGGGAGGACAGCTGGAAGGGCAGAGAATGTGACTGAAAATGCCACAATGAGAGAAGGCCACCTATTGGGCCCAGTGGGGACACGAGGAGGCTCACTGTTTGGGTCTCTGCGATTGGCTGAAACTCACCCACTTTTGTGGGTCACGTGACAGCTTGGAGGAGTCTGAACACTGATGCTCAGTACTGCCCTGTCTACAGATCACTATGTGTTTTTTCCAGTCCAAGCAGTTGGGTTGGCAAATTAAACAATGGCCGATTTGGGCGCAATGTTGAGGATCGCTGAAAGCACAGCTGATGTCTGAAAGCACAGCTGATGGCATGCCTTTGTCCATAACAGACCCACACAAACACCTCCAGTCTGCACGTAAAAAAACAACACACACACACCACAAATTGAGAGTGGAAACAGGCACTCTGGGCAGGCAGTCTGACAGCACTCCCCAACCTGTTTCGGTTGGCAGCCAGATCCTTACTTGGCTAACACTCTGGTATTGATTGCCAGGGTCTGGCTGATACAGTCTGTGATGCAGTGGAGAAGAGGGAAATAGGGCTTTTTAAATCAGAATACTTCTCCTTAATAGAAAATGAATGGCTTTAATAAAACCATGGCTGAAACAGAAAACTCTACCCCATCTAGGCCTTTATGTAGCTGACCATCATCATCGTGGTATGGGAATGACATCTACTGAAAATGATCACGTTCACAGGTGGCTTAGGATGCACAGTGTGGTATCACCTCCCAGGGCATGAACTTGATATCTGTCATTTACACAGTTTCATTATTCAGGTTTCTATCACATTAAGAAAGGGTCTGTACCCCATCCCCATACCCCATCCCTGCACTGTCTCGAGCTGGGGTCTGTACCCCGTCCCCATATCCCATCCCTGCAGTGTCTCGAGCTGGGGTCTGTACCCCATCCCCATATCCCATCCTTGCAGTGTCTCGAGCTGGGGTCTGTACCTCATCCACATGTCCCATCCCCGCTGTTCCTCGAGCAGGGGTCTGTACCCCATCCACCTGTCCCATCCTTGCAGTGTCTCGAGCTGGGGTCTGTACCTCATCCACATGTCCCATCCCCGCTGTTCCTCGAGCAGGGGTCTGTACCCCATCCACCTGTCCCATCCCCGCTGATTCTCGAGCAGGGGTCTGTACCCCATCCACCTGTCCCATCCCCGCTGATTCTCGAGCAGGGGTCTGTACCCCGTCCACCTGTCTCATCCCCGCTGATTCTCGAGCAGGGGTCTGTACCCCGTCCACCTGTCCCATCCCCGCTGATTCTCGAGCAGGGGTCTGTACCCCATCCACATGTCCCATCCTTGTAGGTTCGCGAGCAGGGGTCTGTACCCCGACCCCATATCCCATCCCCACCGTCCCTTGAGCAGGGGTCTGAACCCCGTCCCCCTGTCCCATCCCCGCTGCTTCTCGAGCAGGGGTCTGTACCCCGTCCCCCTGTCCCATCCCCACTGTTCCTTGAGCAGGGGTCTGTACCCCATCCCCCTGTCCCATCCCCACTGTTCCTTGAGCAGGGGTCTGTACCCCGTCCCCCTGTCCCATCCCCACTGTTCCTTGAGCAGGGGTCTGTACCTCTTCCCCATGCCACTACCAGAACTCCAGCTCACATTTCATCATCACCATGGCTAATGCTCAGTTTTTGTTTGGTTCATCCATATTTTTATTTTGTTTATTATTATACATCCAAATCAGTCCATAGTCTTCTTTTTATTAGAACTTACATTTCTCTGTTGCCATACAGTTTACAGGGCATAGTCAAGCCAATCTCAGTGTATTATACCTGGAGGAAACTGGACTACAGGATACAAAAAGGTAGAGCATAACCATGGGAAGTGGGTACGGCTTTGGGCCCTGGGGATGTGCAATGACAACGGTACCTTTCACCATCATATCATTTTCTACATTGTTTACAAATTATTAAAGTAAATAGTTAAGTTACTCCGTGGACCGCCATAAATAAATTATATGGAACCCCCCCCCACCCTCTGATTTCTTTCTGGAGCTTTTGCAGGTTTCCCCTACGTCTCCTGGGATTAGACATTTGCTTTGCTAGGCTGTGTTCTTTTGCAAAGACATGAAAGTTTTAGCAGGTCCTGCATTATTCATCTATACCACTCTTTCCTAGTCCGGTCCTCGGGGACTCACAGACAGTCCATATTTTTGCTCCCTCCCATCTCCCTAGTAAAAATGTGGAGTGTCTAGGAGGGAGCTTGGAGGATGCAAAAACATGGACGACTGTGTGTCCCAGAGGACCAGCTGACCCACAGAAATCCCAGAACAGACAGGGGGGGGGGCATAGCATTGACAATTGGAGAGGCACACCCCACAGATACTACCCCATCCTTCAGGCTCTGCAAGCAATGGCACTACCTTCCTTGCCATCTGCATCTTCCCAACATGCTGAATGCACACACACAATCACAGGTATAAGGTTCCCTTCACCTTCCTACAAGATCTGAGTCACAGTTTCCCTTCAACTTCTGCCTGAATCGAGTCACAGCTGGAAGGTTACCCCTTCACTCTCCTATGAGATCAGAGTCACAGCTGGAAGGTTACCCCTTCACCATCCCATCCCACCCATCTGCTCCACCCCCACGCTGGGCCCCATCCCACCCATCTGCTCCACCGCACTGGTCCACCCCCACGCTGGGCCCCGTCCTACTCCACTGGTCCACCCCCACGCTGGGCCCCGTCCTACTGCAGAATTGTGATGGCACAAGTCTTTCAGGAAAACCCCCATTTTCTCAGCCCTCTCATCAGTCATGCACTATGGAGATAAATATGATTTTGAGTTTAAAAACTGATTCCTCCCCTCCAGGGGTGTTACAACTCTCTGCTGCTTTCTCATGCCATGGCTGTCAAATCCTGGGGGGTGGGTTGCATTATCTGCAAGGTACCTGTGACGTTTATGCTCACAGTTAATTTCTGGGTGAAAAATTATTCTGAATTACACTGCATGCTTCGAGAACCTTTCTAACCTGGAACTTGGGACATAAAGGAGATCATGCTGATAAATGCAGTTTTTCATCAAGTATGGAATTAATTTTTGAAGTGTGTTTTGTGCAACCTCCATTTCATACTCGCCGCTTACTCGTAATTTTGTACCTCATGTACCACTGGAGCTGATCTGCATACAAACGTACACATGTCAAGGTTCGACAATGTTAATATTGACATTTTATGTTACATACATGCAATTGTCACATTGCATGGACTGCAACAGACAGCTGGATCTAATTCTTCATACCGTCATGCCATCTGGACATTGTACCATGGTATTTTCAAAAGCAACTTGGTGATAGAATTTGCCAAGTGGTGCTGGTGGGGGGGGGTCCTCATGATAATTTTCCCTAAAACATCTTTACTCTGTCCTAGGCAACAAAACTTAGGAAGCTTTGCAGTTTTACTGAGGGTTCCTTTTCAAGATTATCTAGTACACACTGATCAGCCATAAGAATAAAACCACCTGCTTTATATTGTGTGGGTTCCCCTCGTGCCACCAAAACAGCTCTGACCACTCGGGGCCTGGACTCCCGGTCCATGTTCAGGTTAGCAGTTAACCTTTAAGTCCTGTAAGTTGAATTTACCTTGAATTCTTTGTCACATTCTTCAAACCATTCCTGAACAATTTTTGCAGTGTGACAGAGGACAATATCCTGCTGAAAGAGGCCACTGCCATCGGGGAATACCACTGCCATGAAGGAGTGTGCTAGGTCTGCAGCAGTGTTTAGGTAGGTGGTTCGTGTCAAAGTAACATCCACATGAATGCCAGGACAAAAGGCTTCCCTGCAGCACATTTCCCAGAGCATCAAACTGCCTCCGCCGGCTTGCCGCCTTCCCATAGTGCATCCTGCTGCCATCTCTTCCCCAAGTAAATGATGCACATGCACCCGACCGTCCACCGACCGTAACAGACAATGTTACTCGTGAACAGGCCGCCTTTTCCTGTTGCTCCATGGTCCAGCTCTAATTTTCCATGCAATTTCTTTTTCTTGAATTTGATAGAATCTTCATTCTCCACCCACAATGGCGCAAGATGGCCTTGTTTAAAATGAAGCCAACGGGTCAATTCCTGGTCAGGGAAGTGAACCATAGGCCTCCCCAGGTATCCGAACGGTATAATTCAGCAGGGGGTGTGCTGAACACAGCATAGTATCCAATAAAGTACTGAACACTATGTTGTCAATATATACCTAATATACTGCGCAGTAGTATTTTTACTATGTTGTTGTATACTATATACTATATTGCGTGCTGAAAGAAATATCAGTGTTGATGAAACCCCCTTCAAAAGACATATACACGGCTTATGAAAATTTCCTACATTTTCCTCATGGATACATATGAAGTCGATCTCATGAAGAGTTACATACACATTTTTGGAATCATTATTGCTGGAGCTGCCTAGAAACAAAGCCAAAATTCTGAGGCACATGTTTTGCGGTGAGGTACAGTAAGCCTACTAGCGCTGTTCAGGCTGCGTACTGCCATCTTTTACCCAAGCTATGCTCGAGGGATCGGAGAGACCAGAGAAGCTTCTGCCAGAGCCCAGGCAACTGAAGGTGTAGGATGACGCTGCTACATGAGGATGGGGGAACCAAACGAAAACTGTAGGCGCTTCTCCACCACGGGAACTTTTTTCCAGGCACCAGAACTTTTTTCACCGCAGGAACTCGACCGGTTTATAGTTCATCCGAGGCAGTTCCAGAAGCTTTTTTTTTTTAGTCCTCCAGACTAGATACTTTTAATTAGAACACAAACTACTGGGTTGGGTTTATAGCAATAATCTTTGCCGAACAGTTGAAAATTAGATCGTTAACCAATATATTTATGTCTGATATCGCTGATGCGTGTTAGCGCTTATTATCAGAATAACGTTACATCCTTTTTTATCTGTGGAGAATGGAACATCTATTTCAATAACAATGAATTATAAACACATCGCAGGTTGTATAAATAAAATAAAAATGAAAGGCTGTGTCCCATTTTGATCACAATCGATCCCCCCAATAACTAATAAAACAACTTGTTCATCCTCCATTGTTTTGGGGTGGGGGTGTAGTTTCGTGTGAAATTAGCTGTGAAGTTTAACTTCTGAGGTTTTATGTCCACAATGGACATCCATTTTGGCTATAGCAAGGGTGTACGGCAGCCAGAGAGGCAAGAGGCTGGGGGCAAGGGAGCAAAATCGAGATAATAGCTGAAGACACGGTTTGATCTGTCAAACAGAGGACTGTCTCATATGATTAGTGACGGGCTACAGGTGACTGAAGCGGCTCAGCACCTTTCTCACTCCTCCCAGAGACATCCAGCCTCTATGGTGTGAAAGATCAACCCTGAATGCACCAGAATCCACAGGCCTGAACACCACAGCACATTCCTGCTAGGGCGTAACTTTGGCTGGGACATTGGGGGGGTTGAGGTCTCCACCCATTACGGGGGAAGCATGATTATTGGGGGGGTTGTATTAGCTGGTTTTGATTTATTGGGGGGGGGGGCAACAACCCCCCTATCCCCCCCCATAATTTACGCCCATGCATTCCTGCTTATTACAGGGGATAATCTCTGCTGTTCTCAGTGGACGGTAGGTTCTTTGGGTAGTATGTATGTTCTCTAGCCTTGGATGCTAAAGGATATGACTGTTTAAACAACATCGACTGACAAACAAGCCCTCCCCCAGTGCGGGGTGCTGGCAGGCAGAACCTTCAAAGGGGGAAAACGGCTGCTATTTATAGCTCCTGTTATAACTGTGCCGATTTCTGGGTAAGCCAGGGAGCACCCGGGTTCAAAAATAAAAAAAACAGCGGTTTTCTCATGAGTTTCCTGAAGGCCTTTGCCAGCAAGACCTGGCCAGACTGTCCAACCTGAGATATACACTGACAAAGAGCTGGGTCTGGAAAAATTTACCCAGCCTCCAAAGGCACAGTACGTGGGAGTAGAAACCAGAACCTTCAGTGGAAATGCGACCTGCCTCTGGTTTAGGCTGTTAGAGATGGTCATCTGTACACGCTTGGGGAGAGGGTGCTGCAGGCACCATAATCCAGCTAGCCACACCCCCATAACACACTGATATAATTCCAACAGAGACTAGTTAAGAACAAGTTATCTGGAACTATGAAGGCAGGTGGGTTCTACAGGAGTGGTACATGACTGCAAGTAAATCAGTTCTTGCTGTGAAGCCTCTGTGAAGTATCAGGCTGTGTTGGGTCAAAATGCATGGGAAGTACAGTAGTGTTCCTGTAAACAGGAATAGACGTGGCGTACAGTTCAAGGTGCATGCAACAGAGATACTTAGTAAATCAGCCGATATAAAAACCCTCCTTTGCTCTAAGGCCACAGAACTGCCACAGCTTGGAAGACTATGTGCTCTTCGGTTCCTGTCAGTAAATCTGTTGGACCCGTATACCGCTTGAGTGATGTGGCACTAGCGCAGTAGCTGGCTGTGTTTGTTTGCTGGGCCCGCAGTCCCTGGTATGGTGACTAATCTGAGCTGCACCTCTTGTCTTCTGAAGGTGTCAGACTGCCGCTGAGCAGTAGGTCTGCCGCATGACTCAGTACAAAGGAGACCTTAGTAAGGCATGCGGCTTGGCTATCACACATGGTACACACAGCGCAAATATATATCTGATTATCCGATTTCCGCTGAAGCCAGTCTGCATTCGTGCCTGAAAGACCCAGAAGATGTGAGCATCCACGCATCTGTTCACTAAGCAGTAAACACAGATAGGCATCTCCTTGCTCAGAGGTCAGGCTGAACGGACGGGAACGATAAATCGACTGCAGCAGTGCAGTGAGATGCTGTCGCCCCCACATACTCATTCCCTGTCCCGCGTTTTTCTCCCAGAGACTGTCTGGCTCTCATCAATGTTTTCCTGAGCTGGCTGCCTTACTTCAACACAGCCGCTGGCGTCGAAGCCAGTACATGTTTTTAGCACAGCTAATCTCTGTTTCTGAGCTAAGTGGCAACTGGAAATCCACGTGGCTGTGCCGCTAATGCAGCATTATTTCCCCGTGCTGTGCTTCGTGCACTTTAGCGATTGCTGCTATCTCACAGGAGAATGGCAGCCTCACACCATTCATCATGGAGTAGGCCCCCCTGGGTGAGGAAGGACAGGGGGTGACACAGACAAGAGCACATTACATCGGGTGGGGGGATGCTCAGCGACGCAGTCCTGCTCACTAAAGCAAGTCCTACAGAACTAATGGGCCTTTCTACAGCCAACCAGATATAAGGCAGCGGCCTTCAGAAAAACTAAACTGTTATCTCTGTTGTTCAGATCCACCACTAGCCCTTCTTCCGTACAACTTTGTAATGTTTACACCTAGAACAACCAAAGTACACATACATCGGCAAGTAATAACAGATGCAGCAAATCAAAGAGAACCACTGATGTAGCCGGAGTGTTCCTCCTAAACCCACCCACCACCCCCCTGCAACACCACCTCCTCATACAACACCAAGAGAAATGGGGAATGATATTCTCTTTTAGAAGGCAGCGTCCCAGGAAGGTCAAAGGCTGCTGGAGGGCTCAATAAGAAGTCCAGGGAGTGAGATGAACCACTCCCCCCCCCCTCCCCCCACCGACCAAAGCTGCCCGTGAGGCTCCATCACTGGGTGTCAGTTATACCTCTGGGCCACATGGAGCGACCCCAGCATTGAAGTCCCCTCCCCAAGTTGCCTGGTCGGATTGTTTACATGAAGGCAGTGAATTCATTCTTCAGACCTTTCATTTGTCATAGATTTATAATCACTGCAGAAGGGGGGGGCACAGGTGCTCTGACGGGATTCACAGGCCAGCCATTCTGGTCCAGGGCTGCCAATAGCTCAGCCAGGGGACATTAGACCTCTGCACCACCCCACCCCCCCACCCTGAGCCCATAAGATTAGACTGTCCCGTGCAGGTACATGAAACCACATGAGTCCGATAGGTCCTCCCATTCGGACCTTGGAGACAGCAGATTTTGGACATTGCTTCAGGAGAGACTGCTGGAGTTTGGACGGACGACCCAGCTGGACGGCTAAGTTCCTCTTTAATCCCCAGAGATCTCCTGGTGTCTGAATGTGACAGAGCTACAGGGAACATTGTCGCAGGAGAAACCTCCCTTCAGCTGTCTACAGGGGAAAAACCCCAATGATGAAGAATTAACATAGATTGTCTTTCCTGCCATGCCATACGCTACCTGCTTATATGATTTACTGCATACTCTGGGTTTGCACTATGCAGAGCATCCTGTAGAAGGTCACTGGTTAAAGTAATAAAAAACACTAATGTAGGGCTCCTCACAGTCACATATCCCATCCCTAAACTATAATTGCCAGTTAGACTCTTCCTGCAATTTGATGGGTATTTCAGTGCACTTGGCTGCGGCCAGCTGCAGATTTGGTGTCTCTGGCTCACCAGGCTTGGGATTTCCTCCTGGGCATGCTCTGCCGTAACCACTTGGAGTGCGGGGTCAGGTGGTAGATCAGCTGCCGGCAGATCTTATCAGAGGACTTCAGGGTGTCGGCATCCTGCAAAGGGGATCCACAGACAGACAAATGACACGCAGGCTCCGGCAGGAACGGTACACCAACAAGACAAGAAGGCTGTCCCGGGCACTGGGAGAGAGCCCTAGGTGAGAATTCAGTTGATTTCTGAGGTTCCTTTTTAACACACTTCAGGTACAGAATGTCAAAAACACTCCCTCAGCACCTATGCGGTCTGGCACCTCCCCAGACTGAGTTACACCTATGCGGTCTGGCACCTCCCCAGCTCACGAAGACGGGAGCTCGAGAAAGTGCTGCATGTCATCTTGGTAACTCACAGCAACTCCACTGGCATCTTGGTAAACATGCAGCCACTCCACTGAATGCGTTTCCACGCCTGCTTCCTGGCTCCAGGGCGAGCAGCTATCTTTGTTTTGCATAAGAAATTGAGATGATTTGCTTTATCAAGACCCCTGACTTCTACCCCCATATTTTACAAACGGGAGAAAGGCTTTAAAATTATCTGGAGTATTGCCATTCCTACTTACAGGGCACCATTGCCTGCAGCTTCTCCTGAAACAAAAACACGATTCTGATCGTTTTTGGTGCCAACCAGAGCTAAGTAGGTGGAACGTACAAAAAACAACACGATGGAGGAAACACCAGACATTTGGCAAAAAAAAAAATCTGTCTTTGTTGTCTTTGTTTTTTTTTTTTGTGGTATTAGGATGAAAAGCATTAACATGGACTATGTCTCTCCATCCCTGCAACCACACTGCCTTTCATATTCATCCAAGAAGCCAAACATCCAAATCGTAAACTACTTAAGGCTGGTAATCAGTCTGGATTAGAATCTGAATGCAGTTTTGGGCTGGGAATGAGTATCAACTTGAACTCCAAATAAAAAATACAAAAAAAAGAATAGATCAAAGCAACCTTTTATGTTTTGGATTCCAGCAGGCAATAAGGCAAATACAGTGGTACCTCAGAACTCAAACTTAATCCATTCAGAACTCCGGATCAAATCCTAAAAAGTTCGAGTTCTGATCGAATTTTACCCATAAGAAATAATGGAAAACCAATTAATTGGTTCCCGACCCCAAAAAATTAGCGGTCATCAGCACAAACTGCCCACCTCCCTGCTTCCCACTCTGCCCCCTCCCCCACCATGGGATCATGTGACTGTCCCCTACAGAACAGGTAATGATTCATCAAAATTAGGCTTATAGATGTATAGGGTTGCAGCCAATGCTTTGCACCAGTCTGGACCAGTATCATATGGTGATTTTCCACTGGTATACAGGAACTGAGCCATACCATGAAAAGAGACTAGTTCCAGCTTGGTTCTAGGTCACTTCGGTTTTCCACTGCAGAAGGGTTGGTTTGGGGATTAGAGAGCGACAGTGCGTAAAACCGAAGAGACGCTTCTTTACTCTTCACACGACGTACATCATGATTTACTGTGTGCTACTTTCTGCTAGCACGTCTGTGAGAATCCCCATGTTATGTTAGCATCAAACGCTAGCTGAATTAGCATTAGCTTGCATAAATTTGCATTACGAGTCTATTCCATTCAGCTGTTCTATAGTACATTTTTACAGTAAGTAGGTGGTTGGAAATTTTCACGCTCCAAGTTAGGGAGAATGCATAAATACATCCTAATGTGAGATATTACTAATAATGAATAATATATAGAGTATACGCATTTCTTTCAGATAATCCATGCTCAGAGCACCAGTATCTCCCTGCATTTCAGCCAATTAGATGGTGGTGATGCAGCCAGCTTGGTTTGGTCACGCTTTCCGCCCGGCTCGTGAGCAGCGCCGTGCCAGCATGGTTATGACTCCAGCATGACTTGGGTTTGGCTTGCAAACTTTACAATGGAAATCTGCCAGTTCTCAGTACGGCTTGGTTCTTGGTGGCAGTAGAAAAGCGGCATTATAGTAGGAGGGGGGACTATGGCAACGTGTAAAAACTGAATATTTTTTCAAGATTCAAGATTCAAAGAACTTTATTAATCCCAGAGGGAAATTGCTTTGTCCTGGTTATACAGTTGCTCTAATTAACTAATTAATAATAAATTAATTAATTTACCGGGAAGAAAAAATTAATTAGAAGAAAGTACATTATATTATATATAAAAAAATAAAAATTTAAAAAGAAAATAACAATCAGTAAAAGTAAAATATTATAAAATTAGATATGACACACAATTAAGTTACATAATAATGCACAAGAAATACAGTGTAAATAAGAAGAAATATTACCCACATGTATGGTAAGCAGATATTGCACTTGGAACTCGAATTAGAAACAGTAGTATTATAAAATAATATTGAACAGGAACTACTCATAGTTCCTGTCCTGTAGTAAAAACATTACAGAGCAGAGTTATATAATTTTATGGCCATTGGGAGAAAAGATCTCCTGTGGCACTCTGTGGAACACCTGGTCATAATCAGTCTCTGGCTGAAATTGCTCCTCTGGACGGAGAGAAGACATCAACAGAGTCTAGATCCAAGCCCAGTAAAGATCCGGCCCTTTTAATGACCTTGTCCAGTCTGTTTCTGTCTGCTGCTTTCATGTTACAGCCCCAACAGACCACAGCAAAAAAAACGACACTCAGACAGATTTGTAAAACATCCGAAGAATGGTTTTACAGATGTTGAATGACCTGAGCCTTCTCAACCTGCTCTGTCCTTTCTTGTAGAGTGCCATTGTGTTAACTGACCAGTCCAGTTTGTTATCTAAATGCACTCCCAGGTATTTGTACTCAGAGACCATATCCACTGTCTCACCCTGGACAGATATAGGAGTCACAGGGGTACCACTTTTCCTAAAGTCGACCACCAGCTCCTTCGTTTTCTTGACGTTGAGTTGTAGATGGTTACGCTCACAACAGAAAACAAAGTCATCCACCACAGACTGGTACTCGGAGATGTCACCGTCCTTAATACATCCCACCACCACAGTCTGGTACTCGGAGATGTCACCGTCCTTAATACATCCCACCACCACAGACTGGTACTCGGAGATGTCAGCGTCCTTAATACATCCCACCACCACAGACTGGTACTCGGAGATGTCACCGTCCTTAATACATCCCACCACCACAGACTGGTACTCGGAGATGTCACCGTCCTTAATACATCCCACCACCACAGACTGGTACTCGGAGATGTCACCGTCCTTAATACATCCCACCACCACAGTCTGGTACTCGGAGATGTCACCGTCCTTAATACATCCCACCACCACAGACTGGTACTCGGAGATGTCACCGTCCTTAATACATCCCACCACCACAGACTGGTACTCGGAGATGTCACCGTCCTTAATACATCCCACCACCACAGAGTCGTCAGAGAACTTCTGTAGGTGGCATGATTCCGAATTATATTTAAAATCAGATGTATAGACGGTGAAAAGAAATGGAGACAGAACAGTCCCCTGAGGAGCACCAGTACTGCAGCTCACTGTGTAACCGGACATACTGGGGACGACAGGTCAGGTAGCCCATTACCCAGGAGACCATGTGAGTGTCAATTTGCATGATCCTTAGTTTCTCCCCCAGTACTGCCGGTCTTATAGTATTAAAGGCGCTGGAGAAATCAAAGAACATGATCCTACATGATCCTAACACTGGTCAAACTTTCTTTGTAGTTTGACCAACAAACAAACTACCTCAGCCTAATACCTACTCATAGTTTTGGAGGTGATTTGGATTGTACAGTTCTGGAAAACAAAACTGTTTTATTTACCACCTGTTGCAATAACGCTGAGGTGGCTTGTGTGTCATGTGACCTTTCTCCTTTCCAATTGGACAAGCCATCCAGAGCTGCAGACATGGGTGTCCATCACAAAAGCTTCTAAAAATCCCCCACCTTTTGAAAATTAATTTTGCTGCACAATCGAAACCTCCTCATTAAACTGTAAGTTCACATCTGTCCTCCAGCTCTGAGAAAAGGTTTGCTTACTGTAACTATTACGCCACTTAGATACTGGGATTCAGAAAAAAAAATCAGTGACACAAAGAAAAGGTCAGTAATATCAGGATTTGCAAATTCTTTCATTAATCCATCCCCAAGATGGTTGCTAAGACAATAAAAAAAGTCCAGCATAGAATGTTAGGCTGCCAGTTTTGAAAGAGAAATTCCAAATTTAATAGTGTTTTTGAACGAGCAGGCAACTGGCTGGTTTGACTGCCGTCTTCTTGGGCCCTGAATGTCACACCTGTTTAAGCCATAGACGTAGAGACTGGACCAGCAATACAACACTTGTTCCCTCACCTTCCTGGGGCACTGCATGTCTCTGGCCAGGCTAAGGAGCAGTTCGTGGGAGATGGGGTCCACCAGGTTCAGGAAAGCAGCATTCTTGTACAGGATGTCATTAAGGGAAGTCCCTTCTAAGCCCAGATCCTATAAGACAGGGGGAGGTATGGCAGGTTTTTAATATATGCAGGCAAAATCATCTTATTATTCGTTCATAATCCATCACACTGATATAGTATATCTAGTACAATGGTGATAGAAAGAGCTACATTATCAGCTGGAGGGCACTGCAAGAGTGTTGGACCAGTGGATATAGAGGGGTCCTCGCAGTTACCACAGACCAGCTGACTGGTCACGATCTCTTCCACAGAAGAGGACCCTCCCGGGGGGTGGGGGGGCAGCAGTGCCTGTGGGAGGCTGTCAGCCGGCGAGTGCACAAAGGCGTGACGCCCCTGTGAGGAGGACCATGGCTGGGTGATCCATGTGGTGACCCCCCCCCCCCAAAGCCCTGGCTGCACCCCTACTCTCTGCTCTCTAATTCATTAGGGGTGTCAGCAAGCCTCCATGGGCCGATTTGCTCTCCCAAAACCAGGACAGAAGAGTCAAAATGAGCAGCATCATGGTCAACTCAGTGAGTGTACACAAGCAGGAGGAGCAGACATGAGGACGAATCAGATGGGAGAAGCAGACGTGAAGGTGAGGATGGTACAGCTGGGACAAGTGTACATGAAGGCGGTGACGACGCAGATGGCAAGAGCAGATGTGAAGGATGAAGGCAAGGACGACGCAAGCACGAGGAGCAGAGATGACGGCAAGGATGCTACAGATGGAAGGAGTGTACATTAAGGCGAGGACGAATCAGATGGGAGGAGCGGATGTGAAGGCAAGAATGCCACAGATGGGAGGAGTGGACGTGAAGGCGAGGAGCAGGGCTGCATTACAGAGATGTGTAAAGTGATTAGCTTATCAGCCAGGGGCAGGGAATGGAGTGAAGCAGGCTAACAGGTGGCACAGGGAGCAGGGCTGCATTACGGAGATGTGTACAGTGATGAGCTTATTATCAGCCAGGGGCTGGGAGTGGAGTGAAGCAGGCTAACAGGTGGCACAGGGAGCAGGGCTGCATTACGGAGATGTGTAAAGTGATGAGCCTATTATCAGGCAGGGGCAGGGAGTGGAGTGAAGCAGGCTAACAGGCGGCACAGGGAGCAGGGCTGCATTATGGAGAGATGTGTAAAGCGATGAGCTTATTATCAGCCAGGGGCAGGGAGTGGAGTGAAGCAGGCTAACAGGCAACACAGGGAGCAGGGCTGCATTAAGGAGATGTGTAAAATGATTAGCTTATTATCAGCCAGGGGCTGGGAGTAGATCAAGGCAGGCTAACAGGCGGCACAGGGAGCAGGGCTGCATTAAGGAGATGTGTAAAGTCATTCCAAATAACTAGATCCTGTTGACTGGTTATTTAAAATGCGAACGAGTTCACATAAAGGACTCCGATAGAGGTGGCCTGCTACCTGCCTGCCTGCAGTGTCATCGGGACCCTCTGGGTAAATTTCTGCAGCATTTCTCCCTCCCTGGGTCAAGCCTCCCCCATTATAACTCAAAAGAGCTCCTGCAACCCAAAGAAGAGAGGAGCCTTTGGACAAGCCATGGGAAGGGGGACCTGGCGCCCTGCCATTGGCCTCCTCATAGAGCACCCGCCATGGCCTCATGAGCCGGATGTGTGGTAGGAAGGCATCTCAGGGAGTCCGATGCATATCTCTCATGCCAAGCAAAAAAAAAAAACATTTTATGGACATTTTAGTAGATTTATGGATATGACATGACTCAAGTAGCTAAAGCACATGTTATGGCTTGAACGGTGTGATTATACCTGCTGAACATACACATGAGTTAGAACATACAGTATGACCAGCTGGGTAATGTGCTGTGGCCACAACAGCTCTAACCCATGGAGGCATGGACTCCACAAGACCTCTGAAGGTGTCCTGTGGTATCTGGGACCAAGACGTTAGCAGCAGATCCTTCAAGTCCTGTAAGCTGTGAGGTGGGGCTGCTGCAAATTGGTCCTGCCACAGATGCTCAACTGGATTCTGATGTGGGGAATTTGGAGGCCAGAGAAACATCACTAACCTTGAAACATGTTCCTCAAACTATTCTCGAAGAATTGCAATGTCGCAGGGCACATTATCTTGCTGAAAGAGGCTACTTCCATAAAGCCGTACCACTGCCATGAAGGGATGTACCCAGCCTGAACCGAAATTTTGGTAGGAACATGCCGAATTAATATCCACATAATGCCTGGACCGAGAATTTCCCAGTAGAACATTGCCCAAAGCTTCACAATCCCACTTCCAGCTTGTCTTCTCCCTGCTGCTACTTCTTCCGCAGGTAGACGTGGGCAGTGGTGGCTTAATGGTTAGGGAAGCGCACTTGTAATTAAAAGATTGCTGGTTTGAATCCCCGACCAGCAAGGCACCACTGAGGTACCCTGAGCAAGATACCGCCCCCAAGCACTGCTTCCTGGGTGCTGACTTAGCTGCCCCCTGCTATGTCACATTTGGGTTAAATGCAGAGGACACATTTCATTGTTGTGTGCTGAGGTGTGTCAACATTAACCACTGATCACCTAATTCTAAATAAGACATGATGCAACAGAACACAGGATTCTTCACAGCAATCTTCTTGCATGAATCCAAGGTCCAGCTCGATGCTCACTGTAGGCACCTTTGACAGAGGACAGGACTCAGTATCACTCTGACTGGCCAAGCCGCTACATGGCCCCTTATGCACTCTGGCTCATGACACATTACTCCCGTAACCATCATTATTATAATTATCAGCTGTTTGTGCTAAACTCGCCCTTCTGCTGGTCCACACCATATGGGAAGGCCTTCATTCGGGTCACGCATTGAAAAGACTTGGCTGCCACAATAGGCTGCCACCTGCTTGTGCTTCGTTCCTCCTGAGGCCACTGTCAGTAGATACTCATTACGTCTTACCGCCAGCACACACATGCCTTACCATTCCACAGTGTACAGAGCGGGAATCAAATCCACAACCCAAAGTGTGAGTCACCATGTCACCCATGAGCATCTTCACTAACTGTGTATACAGTCCAAATTTATAGAAAGCATGAAGCCTTTTCCAAGGAGTACAGAGATACCCAGGTCAGGATCCCAGTCCAGCGGGGGCACAGGGCAGAGGGACACCCTGGGCAGGATGCCAGTCCATCACAGGGCACAGGGCAGAGGGACACCCTGGACAGGATGCCAGTCCATCGCAGGGCACAGGGCAGAGGGACACCCTGGGCAGGATGCCAGTCCATCGCAGGGCACAGGGCAGAGGGACACCCAGGGCAGGATGCCAGTCCATCGCAGGGCACAGGGCAGAGGGACACCCTGGACAAGATGCCAGTCCATCGCAGGGCACAGGGCAGAGGGACACCCTGGAAAGGATGCCAGTCCATCGCAGGGCACAGGGCAGAGGGACACCCTGGGCAGGATGCCAGTCCATCGCAGGGCACAGGGCAGAGGGACACCCTGGGCAGGATGCCAGTCCATCGCAGGGCACAGGGCAGAGGGACACCCTGGAAAGGATGCCAGTCCATCGCAGGGCACAGGGCAGAGGGACACCCAGGGCAGGATGCCAGTCCATCGCAGGGCACAGGGCAGAGGGACACCCAGGGCAGGATGCCAGTCCATCGCAGGGCACAGGGCAGAGGGACACCCTGGGCAGGATGCCAGTCCATCGCAGGGCACAGGGCAGAGGGACACCCAGGGCAGGATGCCAGTCCATCGCAGGGCACAGGGCAGAGGGACACCCTGGACAGGATGCCAGTCCATCGCAGGGCACAGGGCAGAGGGACACCCTGGAAAGGATGCCAGTCCATCGCAGGGCACAGGGCAGAGGGACACCCTGGGCAGGATGCCAGTCCATCGCAGGGCACAGGGCAGAGGGACACCCTGGGCAGGATGCCAGTCCATCGCAGGGCACAGGGCAGAGGGACACCCAGGGCAGGATGCCAGTCCATCGCAGGGCACAGGGCAGAGGGACACCCAGGGCAGGATGCCAGTCCATCGCAGGGCACAGGGCAGAGGGACACCCTGGGCAGGATGCCAGTCCATCATAGAGCACAGGGCAGAGGGACACCCTGGCCTGGATACCAGTCCATCACAGGGCACAAGGCAGGGGACACTCTGGACATGATGCCAGTCCATCACAGGGCACAGGGCAGGGGACACCCTGGGCAGGATGCCAGTCCATCGCAGGGCACAGGGCAGAGGGACACCCAGGGCAGGATGCCAGTCCATCGCAGGGCACAGGGCAGAGGGACACCCTGGGCAGGATGCCAGTCCATCACAGGGCACAGGGCAGAGGGACACCCTGGGCAGGATGCCAGTCCATCACAGGGCACAGGGCAGAGGGACACCCTGGACAGGATGCCAGACCATCACAGGGCACAGGGCAGAGGGACACCCTGGAAAGGATGCCAGTCCATCGCAGGGCACAGGGCAGAGGGACACCCTGGACAGGATGCCAGTCCATCGCAGGGCACAGGGCAGAGGGACACCCTGGAAAGGATGCCAGTCCATCGCAGGGCACAGGGCAGAGGGACACCCTGGACAGGATGCCAGACCATCACAGGGCACAGGGCAGAGGGACACCCTGGACAGGATGCCAGACCATCACAGGGCACAGGGCAGAGGGACACCCTGGAAAGGATGCCAGTCCATCACAGGGCACAGGGCAGAGGGACACCCTGGAAAGGATGCCAGTCCATCACAGGGCACAGGGCAGAGGGACACCCTGGACAGGATGCCAGTCCATCGCAGGGCACAGGGCAGAGGGACACCCTGGACAGGATGCCAGTCCATCGCAGGGCACAGGGCAGAGGGACACCCTGGAAAGGATGCCAGACCATCACAGGGCACAGGGCAGAGGGACACCCTGGACAGGATGCCAGTCCATCGCAGGGCACAGGGCAGAGGGACACCCTGGACAGGATGCCAGTCCATTGCAGGGCACACTCACAACCCCAGTCGAAGCCCATGTGGCAATGCTAGGCAAGCCTCACAGCATGACAGCGCCCTAGGCAGCCGCTTACCTAAGGCTGACCTTCACTGCACACACAATCACGAGAACTTTAAATAAAATGATTGCGTCACCATAACCTGCTTGTACAGCTGGAAGAGGATTTGTGTCTGAAAGATTAGGATATTATTTCATAACAGTTACAGTGGATATAAAAAGTGTACACCTCCCTGTTAAAATGGCAGGTTATTGTGATGTTAAAAAAATGAGACCACGATAAATCATTTCAAAACTTCAAAGCTTCAGTCAAAGCGAATTATGAAAGGGAATTAAGAAGAGTTCCAAATACCAGCCAATTTTGGCCCAAAACCTTCAGGTGTCTGCTAGAAAGGTGAAGATGAAGAGGACTTTCACCTTTCAGAATGACAACGACCCCAAGCACACATCCAAATCTACAAAAGAATGGCTTCACTTGAAGAAAATTAAAGCTTTGGAATAGTGCACCCAGAGCCCAGACCTAAATCCAACTGAAAATCCATGGGCTGACCTGAAGAGAGCTGTGCACAGGAGACGCCCTCACAATCTGACAGATTGGAGCGCTTTTGCAAGGAGGAGTGGGCAAATATTGCCAAGTCAAGATGTGGCATATGCTGATAGACTGCCACCCAAAAAGAATGAATGCTGTAATTAAATCAGAAGGTGCTTCAACAAAGTATTTGTTTAAGGGTGTGCACACTTATGCAGCCAGCGTATCTTACGCTTTTTATTCTTTATATTTTTCCCCTTTACAAATTTCTTTGTTTTTCAGTTGAATTGTACAAGTTATAGGTCACATTAAAGATGGGAAAAGTTTTGAAAAGATTTATCATGGTGTCGTTTTTTACATCACAAAAACCTGGCATTTTACCAGGGGTGTGCACGCTTTTTATGTCCACTGTATTTATGTTTGGTTAACTTCTTTGAAGGTTCTCAGTTTTCTAAATCCATGGCAAGCAAAGGTCTGCAGATGCTGAGCAAAGGGGGCATGAGGTACAAAGGGCCACGCAGTTAGGGAGCGGACAGAGCGTCTCACTCATGGCAGAGCATTATGGGTCCTTTGCTTGGCTCACACTGGCCGCCATGACTAACCTTAGCTGTCACTGGATTTGCACACTGGATTCATGCTGTCCACAGTGGTCGCGTTTTCCACATCCTTGGTTCATCGCGTAGGTGCAAGGCAGATGCTAATGAGTGCGCTATCGGCCTGCATCTGAGGCTACAGCCACATCCATTCACCCACCGCCACACAACACTAACGGCAGGGGTACATTTCCTCCCTGCAGCAGCACACAGTGAAACACTCGGGCATTTTGGGGAAGGCTGGGACTGAAGCCCACGCTGTTATCCCTGAGATGGCAGGAAGTGTGTGATGGCAGGCTGCCGGATGCCTGTCAGGATAAGCAGGGGCTTGCCCCTTTGTGCACTCTGTGCCAGGATGATGTCATAAGCGCCTGCCAGGCTGTGGAAGCCCCACTCCGTCGGCTGGACGGCAGCCAAGGCGAAGCCAGGCCATGCCAGGACCGAGGCCCATTGGGCACTGCGTGAGTCAACCCGGACGGCAAAGAGTAACAAGAGAATCAGAGGACAGGAGAGACGCCCTGAAAGATGGGTACATAGGTGGATGAGTAGAGGAAGACTCAAGACAGAACCGAGAGCAGATTCCAAAAAACAACTGAAAGACTGAAATTAATTCTGAGAAGGTGCTGATTATTTTACCCCCAATCTGTGGCAAGGGGGGGGGGGGGGTGTGATGAAAGCCGCAGTGGGCACAGTGGGCTTTGGTACTGCGCTCTAGCGGGGGTGGGGGGGGGAGAGAGAATACCTCATAGCAACCTGAACACAGACCCCCACCACCCAGGCTATGAAAACATGAGGCCCTGAAGTAGAAGTTTCTCAGGAAAAAAAGTGAAATGGGGCCGTATTGAGACTCCCGACTGGGAGCCGGCAGTCGTCCCGCCCACAGAAGAGGACCCCTGCGAGGACCTGGGGGGGGGGGAACACAGCAGATGGGGCTTCTTCTTCTGCTCCGTGTTTTTTCTCTCTCAGCCTTCAAGCGGCGCAGCTCTGAGCTGGGACTCAACCACCTACGCACTCTCATCGGCTTAACGTTAAAAAAGTGCTTTGGCAGTATCCGCAAGGCCGGGTAAAATCCCAAGTGGGATGGGGGAGGGGGGGGGGGCAGAGGACCCAGGAAGAAAGCGAACAGCACCTGGGTTCCCCAGACACATTTCAGAGACAACATGTGAATTTTGGTTGATGAATTTAGGCTGAAGTGGGCTTGGTTCAGTTAGCTTAGCCTGCTAGCCAGACCGCTACAGGCATCTGGAGCCCAGCTGTCACCTTCACAGAGCCCATGCCTTCCACGCAAAACCCATGCTGAGGCCCACGGGAGCCCAGAAGGCGGAACCAACCTGACAGCTGAATCCTTCCTGTGTTGGTGTGAACAACAGCATGACAATCAGTGCCACAATTATGTTTCTCAGTCTGTTATTTCGGTGGCATTTCAGGGTACGTCTGGGGGAGCGCATCTATTCAGTATCCAAGCAGATCTGCACAACCCTGATTCTGAGTAGCCTTCCTGCCTGCATGCTCCCCGCAGCAAGTGTATATGCTGTTTGTAAACACAGTGATCAGTCAGCCAGCTCTGGATGACCAAGCCATGCCCGCAGGTCCGTGTGTGTGTGTGTGTGTCTATATATATATATATATATATATATGTGTGTGTGTGTGTGTGTGTGTGTGTATACACATGACTGTATATACTATACAAATTTGGATTATGTCCTTTATTTAAGTTTATCTAACAGACTTTCAGCCACTTATTCCCAGCTCTGACCCATTCTTAATTCTGTTTAAGCAACCTGTGGCCATTGTCCGAGATTCACATTTTTATTGGGTTCATGCACGCTGATTTGCGGTAGACGTCTCCCCTTCCAAACGCAGGAGGGCATTTCTCTCATCAAAAACTAGTTAAGGGTCAAAATGAAAGGCCAGTTTTTCGAAGCGAAACACTTGCAGTTCTGCATGCTCATGTCACATTTCAGCTTTTTTATATCGTAAATTGCCTGATCGGCGCCTTTGAGAGTAATGCGGGCGGCGAATCCCCACCTTCCTCAGTAATTTGAGCACGTCCACCGCCTGCTCAACCTTGTAGTCGCGCAGCAGCTTCTGTATCTCCCGGATCCACGCCACTCTCCGCACGTATGGGCTGTGGTTGGTCTTCCGCAGCATCCCCGGCAGCCTGTCCGACCTCAGCATCAGCGACGTGAACAGAAAGTCTCCGGCAGCCCGACTTCCACTCCGCTCGGCATCCCCTGAGCTGTCATGCCGCTGGCGTCTCCGCTTGGGGAATTTCACCCCGCTGTCCAGACTTCTCTGTCTGCTGAGCCTGGACCCCATGCTGGTGTTGTCGGGATTTTTTACAAACGCACGGCTGATGCAGAGTGCCACATCCAACGCAAGAGAAAGGACAGCGCCGAAAATAAAGGTGATGTTACAATAAAGGGAGTAGATTCCTGGCTTTCGCTCCTCTGAACTTGGGGGGATCGCACCTATTTCTTTACTCTAATATGCATTATGTTTCCACAGAGCGAAGCGCATCGTTTCGTGGAAAAAGGCGAATCTCGTGGGCTTTTATGGCATTCGTCTGGCGATCTCGCAGCGATGCACTGGCAGCCTCCCCGCTTGCTATTCCGGAGCTGTCCCCTTACAACGCTGTTTGTGTCTGTGCACCACGTGATTCTCGTACCGGTGCAGGCCAATCAGAGCCGGCCGAGCCGCGCGTGTGTTTATAGGCAGGGTGCCTGCCCCGCGAGCGGCACACACCCCCGCAGCCCGGCTCTGATCCACAACCTAACGGACCGGGCCTTTGTGTTTAACAAACCTTTTTCCTGATTTGACTTGGCGGAGCTGCTCATTCAACTATGATTGTGAACTGGAACTGGCTCTCTTGACGTTTCTGAATTGTTTGTGAGAGGGTGTTTGTTCCGACAAGGGCTTAAAAACAGACTTGTTTCTTTTTTCACATTCGTGTCTATGATTTAAAATCTAAAATAATGTTTATAAATTGGCTAATGAAATATTGCATTAAGTTCTCCGGTTCTGAACAGTTAAATTCCTGGATGGTTGAGTTAATAAGTTAAATGGGATTTTTCTGTCATATGAAAAGAATTAATTAACCAGATCAAGCATTTTATTTTTTACATTCTGATGGAATTAACACTTCCAATAAGCCTAGCAGTAACTGTTTTGATATGTATCCTATAATTATTTCTGGGCCTCATCAGCGCTGGGGAAAGCATGCGGGACATGTACTCCCCAATATTTAATTTGGCTCTCTCCTGCACCCGTGGTCCTAATTGAAACATCCACAGTAAATACGTATTTCCATCCATTTTCTGTGCCCACTTGTCCTATGCAGGGTTGCAGGGAGAGTGGGGTCCGGAGCCTATCCCAGGGGCTGTAGGTGCAGGAAGGCAAGGCAAGTTTATTTATACAACACAATTCAGACACAAGGCGATTCAAAGCGTTTTACAAAGTTACAAGAACACATTTAAATAAAATACATTAAAATCCACATTTAAAAGTCAAAATAAATAAATAATTTTAAAAAGTCAAACAAGTAGTTAACTGAAAAGAAGTTACACTGTAGTGACAGTGCATGACTAAACTGATTTAATCTCTTGAAAAGCTGCAGCAAACAGTAACGTTTTAAGCCCTGATTTAAATGAGCTGACAGTGTTAGCAGACCTCAGGTCTTCAGGAAGCTTGTTCCACAGGCTGGGAGCATAGAAACCGAACGCTGCTTCACTGTGCTTGGTCTCGATTCTGGCAACGCCGAGTAAACCTTTTGTGGATGATATCATGGGTCTGGATGCCTCATAACGTTATAGTAAATCAGAATTGTCTGGGAGACAACCCAGGATAGGGCACCATCCTATCACAGGGAGCACTCACACCTATGGGCAATTTGGTGACCCCAAAACTATGGGGAGAGCATGCAAACGCCACACACAGAGCCCTCGTCTCAGAGTGTCAGGCGATGGCCCTAACCGCTGCACCAACTTAAATATCTGTTTCTTACAAGTAGAATCCTTATGAGTTTAGTTAATCCAGAACATACATTTCTGAATCCTGATGATGGGTAGTTTTTAAATTCAGATTTGAAACCATGCCAGATGTAGTAATAATAGGTGACACTGTTATGGGTTTGCCCCTATAGGGTGACAGTTATTCCCTAGAAGCAGGTTTCTAAAAGATGTCCTATTTCCCCCCACAGTTCTAAAAGTGGTGAACTGGAGTTTCCAAATTGCCCATAGGTGTGAATGAATGAATGAAGAGTGTGTGAGTGTGCAATGTGATGTGTTGGCACCCCATCCTGGGTTGTTCCCTGCCTTTGTTGTGCCCGTAGTCTCCAGGATGGGCTCCGGACCCCCCGTAACTATTAATAGAACATGCGGTTACAGAAAATGGATGGATGGATGGACGGATGGATGGATGGATTGACAACATATCCAAAGTGCAGTGCCTTGCTTTTCGCGGATTTTCCACTGCTGGTACGATATGTAAATGGTGCACTTTCCTGTCCACTGACCTCCACTGAGATGGAAGCATCCTGTTAGGCTTTATGCTACTGTTATGTCCTGCCCGCCATGTCTGCCTGACCCTGCAGTTTCCTCCCTGGTGCTGCTTTGTCTCCCCTCTCGTTCTTGCCCTTATGTTAACCACTCCCAGCTGCCTCTTGTCTGCTCCCTTGTTAGTCCTTGTTTAAGTGCCTCCCACTCCTGCCTTCCCCAGCTCCATCAATGGTGTTGTGCCTCGAGGTCGCCCATGTCCTGGCTTCCCTTTTTGATCCCCTGAAATCCTGCTGCTTTCCAGTGTTGTTCATCCTCTCCTATTTGCTCTGATGTCTGCTCTCACATCTCCCGTTCCACCCGATCATGACAACTACGATGTGACTGATGCTGCTTCTGTCCTAGGACAAATGAAGGCAATGGCAGTACTGTGAAAGATGTTTCAGTTGTGATAGGATGAGGGTCACATTGGAGTAAATTTGATTTTATATTGAGCTCTAGGTTTGGTATTCACTTTTGCTTTATCCAGGTTGGGTCTTTAATATAGACATGGAAGTCTTCTGTTTCTTTGTGTTTACAGCCTCCAAGCTGAAATAGTGATTGTTGTTGAAAAATGAATTTTAGTTTTGGCCTTGAGGGGAGATTGAGCCTTTCCCCTGAAATTTCAGTTTCACTTAAATATAGCTAATGTGCGTGTGTGTGTGTGTGTGTGTATATATATAACAAGTATTATGTTAATGCCTTATCCCACATTCAGTGCAACATACAGTAACAGAATTCAGCCCCTTAACATCCACCCATAAACACACACGCACACAGACACACACATGCACATGCGCACACACCCACCCACACATACACACCCACACATACACCCACACATACACACTGGACCCCATCGAAGTGCCCTTGAGCAGGACACTGAACCCCAAATTGCTCCCGGTGAGCTGGATGGCACCTTGCATGGCAGCCTCCACCACCAATGGGTGAATTTGAGGCAAAAACTGTAAAGTGCTTTGAGTGGTTGAAGGAGTGGGAAAATGCACTATATAAATGCAATCCATTTACCATTTACACCCATGCGCACACACACACACACACTCACACACACAAACACACACAGGTTTGTAATTATGTCTTTGTGGGGACTCTCCATTCATTCCCATGGGGAAAACCATAATTCCAACATGACAACCTTAACCCCTACCCAACCCTGACCTTAACCACAAGTAATCAAACAAAATACAAGACTTTTGCCATTTTTAGTTTTTTGATTGCATTCACAGATCTTTGTGGGGACCTGAAAAATGGTCCCTACAATGTCAAAATAACAGGTTTTTATTACTTTGTTGGGAACATTTGGTCCCCACAATGAAATATAAACATAATACACACACACACTCACTCCACTGACTGAGATGGACTGTGATGAGTGAAATGTAAACATCCTGCCTGTCCTGGCTTATTGTTTCTGATTATATCTGCCCCCCCCCCAGTGTGTTTGCTTTAACAATCACAGACCACAGGGAATGTGTCCCCCCTGCATCTGCTACCTGTGCTTCAGCGCGAAGCTGGAAAGCACAGAATCTGAGGGGTAATGAGCTGAAGCTGCCACACAGAGGCGCAAGGGAAGAAGGGTGCACATAAGGGCCCCCGCTGCAGTGCTTGGCCAAGCTGGAGTGCAGGCCCAGTGTGTGTGTGGGGGGGGGGGCTGTGCGTATCTCACTGCCTTGTATCTAGTCATGTCCTCTCTGTACATCACTCATTGCTCTCCTGCTAAGGTCTCGAATGGAAAGTCTCTCATTGGAATAGAAGATCTCTCCATAGAACGGAAACTGAAATTGTTGCATACAGCCAAGTGGTGTTGGTGTGAAGTCATGCCAATGGGATTCCTCATGCCCCATCAGGACCGGGGTTCCGGTTTTTAGCCCTGGTGTGTCAGATAAGGGATCCACAAAATGCTTCCTAAATGCTGCATTAACTCCAGAAAACCAGACAAACCAAATCTGGGTAGTACAGGGAATCATTTGAAGACAGACAGTATTTGTGGAGGCGGGAGGGTGGAGTGATCCTCTCTGTCTGCCAGCTCCCCATCTGTGACCATCCTGCTCACTCAGAGATCCAGTGTGATTGGATTTGCTTTGTGTCACGTGGGCAGGATTTGATGCAGGTATCCAGTCAGCAGCCAGCCGTCTCCTCCAGCTGAATGTTAATTAGGAAAAGCAGGGATTCACAGAGACAGGCTCCTCTCTTATTATATAACTGTTCCTGGATCAGCTGGGATGGAGGCACCCAAGAGAGGCTCGGGATAACAGAGGCTTTGGAGTCACTGCCTCCTTCCCTCCCCTCTCTCTCTCTCTCTCTCTCTCTCTCTCTCTATCTCTTCCAATTAGGGTCTTTTCTTCCCAATGTCAGTTTATATTATATGTGTGATCATAAGAAATCTGTCAAAAAGCATGGAAGATGAAAAAGCCAGGAGAAACCTTCAGGATCATTTGGGAAGAGCAATTTTTACGAAGCAGTTTTTTAAGAGTTGTCGTGTGCCTTTCTAAATAATTACATGTGATTAAAACTTTTTTTTTTTATTTTTTAAATTACAGCCAGCTCTGGGTTTATTACATTAACTCCATTTTTTACAGATGAAAATATCTAGGAAGTAAATGATGCCAAAAACTATAAAACACATGGCTGTGGCTGTGTTTGCATGGACCCCGCGTGCAAATATCTGCGCAGGGCTGCGAGGGCTGTTGTGCCACATGGCTGTGGCTGTGTTTGCACGGACCCCGCGTGCAGATATCTGCGCAGGGCTGCGAGGGCTGTTGTGCCACATGGCTGTGGCTGTGTTTGCACGGACCCCGCGTGCAGATATCTGCGCAGGGCTGCGAGGGCTGTTGTGCCACATGGCTGTGGCTGTGTTTGCACGGACCCCGCGTGCAGATATCTGCGCAGGGCTGCGAGGGCTGTTGTGCCACATGGCTGTGGCTGTGTTTGCACGGACCCCGCGTGCAGATATCTGCGCAGGGCTGCGAGGGCTGTTGTGCCACATGGCTGTGGCTGTGTTTGCACGGACCCCGTGTGCAGAGGCAAAGACTTCTCAGGAGATTAATTAAGTCTTTCCTGCAGGGAAGGCAGGATATCTGCATCTTTCTCTAGCATGTTGAACAAAATTCATCCCCAGCCCCTTTTGCACTATTAATCAGAGGCCCTGGATGGCCTCACCATGGCAGACTGCAGCAAAATCCCATCATGCATTGCTGTAGCACTCCGGGGATACCTTTTGTGAGAGGGAAGTGCTGTAATTGGTCACTTGTGCAGGTGACTGAGCCCCAGGAAGCCAATGAGCACATGATTTGTGTATGGGCACAGCACAGGAGTACCGCCGGGGTGCAGTAGGCGAGCCAAACAAACAAATGAAACCACAGGACTGTTCCTGCAGAACAAGCTTTTCACATCAAAGGCAGAATAAGTCTGCCAGCTATAATTTACCTCTTGTAGCTAAATTACTTTTTAATGTCTCCCAAAGCTTTCTGAAAATGGGGCGAGGCATGCTTCTTTGTGGGCAAGGCTGGCAGGGCCACCTCCACAGGGGTGGGGCAGTCAGTCCACGTGTTCTTCCTTTGTGTTCCTGCTCGGCGCTCTTAGGCCCTGCTCGGCACTCTGAAGGCGCTGCTCGGCGCTCTTAGGCCCTGCTCGGCGCTCTTAGGCCCTGCTCGGTGCTCTTAGGCCCTGCTCGGCACTCTGAAGGTGCTGCTCGGTGCTCTTAGGTCCTGCTCGGCGCTCTTAGGCCCTGCTCGGCGCTCTTAGGCCCAACTTGCTGCTCTTATGCCCTGCTCTGCGCTCTGAAGGCACTGTTTGGTGCTCTTAGGCCCTGCTTGGTGCTCTTAGGCCCTGCTCGGCACTCTGAAGGCGCTGCTCGGCGCTCTTAGGCCCTGCTCGGCGCTCTTAGGCCCTGCTCAGTGCTCTTAGGCCCTGCTCGGCACTCTGAAGGTGCTGCTCGGTGCTCTTAGGTCCTGCTCGGCGCTCTTAGGCCCTGCTCGGCGCTCTTAGGCCCAACTCGCTGCTCTTATGCCCTGCTCTGTGCTCTGAAGGCACTGTTTGGTGCTCTTAGGCCCTGCTCGGTGCTCTTAGGCCCTGCTTGGTGCTCTGAACATCTCTGGTCTGGCTGCCTGTTTGATACTGTCAGACAAGAGACTGGTGGCATCAGGACTGATGGCATAAGGACGGACACATGCTTAGTGTGCTTCCTGCTAGGAGCACAGGCAAGGAGGGAGCAAGGAGGGAGCAAGGAGGCCGAACAGGCAGGCTGATGCTGACCTGGACTGGGAAGGCAGTTCAAAAAGCCATAACAAAAAGCCTCTCTCTCTTTCTCTTTCTCTCTCCTGCTCACTCCCCACCTTCTCTCTCTCTCCCCCTCTCTCTCCCTCTTTTTCTCTCTCACTCTCTATCCTGCTCTCTCTCCCCCTCTGCCTCTTTCTCTTTCTCCACCTTCTCTCTCCCACTCTCTCTCCCTCTCTCTTCCTATTTTGTCCCCTCTCCCTCTCAAACCCATGTCTGACAAGAGCATCTGGCTGAGATTCACAGTGGGCGTTCAGCTCCAGTTAAGCACTGAGAGCAACTAGATAACTATGTAACCATAACAGGACAAAATGCAGTGCTGCAGGAATGCTGACACACCACTCAGATGTCAGGGTCAGCAGTCAGACGTACCTGTCAGGGTACACCTCCTGGTCTCACCATGGGACATCTTCCAGTGTCACCAGAGGACACCTCCTGGTCTCACCATGGGACATCTTCCAGTGTCACCAGAGGACACCTCCTGGTCTCACCATGGGACGTCTTCCAATGTCACCAGAGGACACCTCCTGGTCTCACCATGGGACATCTTCCAGTGTCACCAGAGGACACCTCCTGGTCTCACCATGGGACATCTTCCAGTGTCACCAGAGGACACCTCCTGGTCTCACCATGGGACGTCTTCCAATGTCACCAGAGGACACCTCCTGGTCTCACCATGGGACGTCTTCCAGTGTCACCAGAGGACACCTCCTGATCTCACCATGGGACATCTTCCAGTCTCACCAGAGGACACCTCCTGGTCTCACCATGGGACGTCTTCCAGTGTCACCAGAGGACACCTCCTGGTCTCACCATGGGACGTCTTCCAATGTCACCAGAGGACACCTCCTGGTCTCACCATGGGACGTCTTGCAGTGTCACCAGAGGACACCTCCTGGTCTCACCATGGGACGTCTTCCAGTGTCACCAGAGGACACCTCCTGGTCTCACCATGGGACGTCTTCCAGTGTCACCAGAAGACACCTCCTGGTCTCACCATGGGACGTCTTCCAGTGTCACCAGAGGACACCTCCTGGTCTCACCATGGGACGTCTTCCAGTGTCACCAGAGGACACCTCCTGGTCTCACCATGGGACGTCTTCCAGTGTCACCAGAGGACCCCCCCTGGGTCTCACCAGGGGACACCTCCGGGTCTCCCCAAGGAACACATCCCAGTCTCACCAAGGGACACCTCCACATCTTACTATAGGATATCTCCCAGTTTCGCCAGGAAACACCCCCAGGTCTTGCGAGGGGACAGCACTGCACTTGGTCTTTTATTCCTCTGAAACACTCTATTGTAAAATTCATTGCCCAAACAGCAATTCAGTCTGCTTCATGGCAATGGGGAGCCCTGTGTTACATCACACTGCCAGAGAGAGAGAAACATGCACACATGTTTGCACACAGAGCTGGACAGAAGCGGCTTAGATGTCAGGTTTTAAAGTGCCCACTAGGCTTAACTCGGATGCCTATGTTGTGTTTACTACAACATCACACCTTCCTTGTGGATTTGGCACTGGAAAAACTAAAGCCTACTTTTAATGCCTTTCTCAGGTAAATTAAAACTGCTCTCTGAACACACCACAGGCTAAATACTTAAAACTGGTGAATTTTAATTATTTCTGTGACTTTTCTGGGGAACAAAAAAAGTTTTGTAAAAATTCCCAAAGGGAATGCAGAATCTTGGCTGCATATCACAAGGCAAGGAAATTAGCTGAGTTTATGTATGTTTAATGTTCTTGTAATTAAAAGTTTACCACTGAGAATGAAACAGTGCAGCAGAAAGATGAAATCATGTGTTACCAACCTGCCTTTGGTAACCAACAGCAGCTGACGTTTCCGGCCTTCCGTGTTCCTCTGCTGGGGTGTAATAGATGGCATGTGGCTTTATTGACTGTTCAGTCGCACTGTTAGTCATCAAAGCCAGAGTGTCTCCATCTCTGTACAGGAGCTCGAAACACACACATCGGCCTGCATTTGCAGGTACATCTGATTCTTCTGCAGTATATGTCAGTGTGTGTACAGCATTATAAGTAAATCATCTTTAGTGGATTAGCTTAATCTCACACTGAATAAATAAAAAATCTCAGCCTTTAATTGAAGTAAATTTATTCTGAGGAAAAAAAATCCCTCATCAAGAAATTATTTTTAATTAAACCGCAAAAAAGCCACAGCACCTGGCACACCTAGAAATTCTTATGAACAAAATGTAACTGAAACATTTTCTCCATTTATATTTTATGTTGAAGTTTTCAGGCAGTAATGCATAACTCCATCACTGGGCTATAAATATGACGTAAAGCATCTTTACCAGAGTGCCAATAATTATGGAAGGGACTGTATCTTTGTCACATCTCGCTCGTTCTGATCCCCCTGTGTGCCGCGCCTCCTCGTTTGCCTCCTGTGGAATCCTCTAGTTGTGTTTAATTAGTCCAATGTATTTAAGCGCATTTCCATGACTGTGTCCCCAGTCCGGTCATTAACATCATTAACCTCATGAGGTCAGTACTGCTTGTTGCTTCGTGGTCCCCAGTGTGTCTCTCCCCTAATAAATCCTACGTTCACCCGAATCCCTTCTACACAAAGCAGGACACGTTTATTCACTAATCACTCCACCTTCATTCCATATACATTTACATTTGCAGTACCTCCATGAGCAGAAGGGGGGCGCGAGTTAAAGAACATCTCCAGTTTGGCCCCATGCTCTGAAGTGTGCAGTGCTTTGCTGGCCCAGTTCAAACAGTGGTGCTAAAGCAGATCTGCTCACTTGGAAACATTCCCTTGACACAAACACAGGTGTTTGGCAACAACACAAAGCTTTCATAGAAAGGAATAACGATATGCTGATCCTGGCTTGAGAAGAGGGCTTTCCGTGATCCTGGCTTGAGAAGAGGGCTTTCCGTGATCGAGCCTGGAGGAGAGGACTTTATGTGATCCTGGCTGGAGGAGAGGGCTTTATGTGATCCTGGCTGGAGGGGAGGGCTTTATGTGATCCTGGCTGGAGGAGAGGGCTTTATGTGATCCTGGCTGGAGGGGAGGGCTTTATGTGATCCTGGCTGGAGGAGAGGGCTTTATGTGATCCTGGCTGGAGGGGAGGGCTTTACTGTATGTGATCCTGGCTGGAGGGGAGGGCTTTATGTGATCCTGGCTGGAGGGGAGGGCTTTATGTGATCCTGGCTGGAGGGGAGGGCTTTATGTGATCCTGGCTGGAGGGGAGGGCTTTATGTGATCCTGGCTGGAGGGGAGGGCTTTATGTGATCCTGGCTGGAGGAGAGGGCTTTATGTGATCGAGCCTGGAGGGAAGGGCTTTATGTGATCCTGGCTGGAGGGGAGTTGTTGGGGTAAAGTCTCTCTACAAAAGAGGGAAACCTAGTAAAGAACTGTTAATGTGTCAGCTTGCTTTTTGTCATTACTTTCCTTTTGTATATGAGTTTAATTTTGAAAATGCTCCAGTTTTTTTGTTGAATCTTTCCCTTTGTTACAGTGCATACAATTGCTGACAATTGGACGTACAGGAGGTGGCAGAAATCAACTGTTTCCTATAGCAACTTCTTAGTTGATTTGTTTTTAATTTCAGAGAAGTGATTTATGCTGGCTGGGCACCTTGCTAAAAGACAATATCATTAGATACTCCAAGCTAGGTGACACCTGCTAATGGATCTCCAAGAAGGGGCCTGCATGGGGGGGCGGGGGCAGGTCCCAATGGTGAGCAGTTCTAAAATGGGGCATAATAATGAGCAGATGAACAGTAATTATTGAGGATGTGAGTTTTCTGATTCCAGGGAAGGACCCACGTGACTCTCCATGCATCCATCCATCTGCCTTCCATAATTAGAAAGAGCCTGGACATTCCAGGAAACACAGGGGTATATGTGGGGTGTATGTTGTTGTGGGGTGTATGTTGTTGTGGGGTGTATGTTGTTGTGGGGTATATGTTGTTGTGGGGTGTATGTTGTTGTGGGGTATATGTTGTTGTGGGGTATATGTTGTTGTGGGGTATATGTTGTTGTGGGGTATATGTTGTATATACAATTGCAGAGTTTATACAGCTGTTGGGTCTATGCAGTTGTGAGGAATATTACATCACTGATTAGCACTACCCTGTTAAACTTTGACAAACTCATCTCTTAGACATGCGTATATTCCAAAACCTTTTAAAATAGCTGTTATTAGACCTGTTCTAATAACAAATCTTCCAAATCTTGAACCTAGTGATTTAGGAAATTATAGATCTCAAATTTTCTTTTAATTTCAAAGATCCTGGAAAAAGTTGTTGTTCCTACAGAAAAATAATGCTAATGAATTATATCAGTCTGGCTTTAGACCAAACCATAGCACAGCAACAGCCTCAATCAAAGTCGTGAATGATTTGCTTATGGCTTCTGACCATGGCTGTATATCTTTGTTGGTGTTGTTAGATTAAGCTGCAGCATTCGATATCCTCTCTCAGTTTCACTCCTATTTAACTGATCTTTATCAGTTTGTCCATGTGAACAATGAATCTTTCAATCTTACTAAAGTGAAATATGGTGTCCCACTGGGATCAGTGCTGGGCCCACTACTCTTCACTTTATGTATGCTAACACTCGGTAACTTTATTAGAAATCATGGTGTTGGATTCCATTGTTTTGCTGATGATACACAGTTATATATGCCTGTTAAACCAGATAATGCATCACAGCTCTCTGGGTTAGAAGACTGTCTACTAGACATCTGGTGTTGGATGGCAAAAAATCAACCTCAGTGGTCTTCCTACTCAGCTTAACACAGTGGTTAGAGATCTTGGTGTTCTGGTTGATTCAGATCTATGTTTTAATGCTCACATAAAAAGTATTACTAGAACTGTGTTCTACCATCCGTGGAACACAGCCAAGCTTTGGAAGATGCTCTCTTTCATGATGCAGAATAACTAGTACATGCCTTTATAACTTCCAGACTGGGCTACCGTAATGCCCTCCTTTCTGGTTGCCCATCTGGATCCTTACGTAAAGTTCAGCTAATGCAGCAGCCAGAGTTCTTAAAAAGACTAAAACATTTGACCATATTAGCCCTGTTCTATGCTCCCTTCATTGACTTCCAGTTAAGTCTCAGATTGACAACAAAATACTGCTATTAACTTATAAAACACTGAATGGCCTTGCAGCAGAACACCTTAGAGATCTACTGGTCTCTTACAGCGCTCCTCGCTTGCTTTTACCTCACGGAGCAGGCCTCGCTGGGAACTGTGACAGCACCTGTCTCTCCCAGGGGTCCCCTTCTCACTCAGGGATATCAGCTCTCTAGGATATTACCCATCTTTGGATGCCTGCTCTCTGTCCCACCATCCACCTCACATCCTCGTTCCTCACACACAGTGTCACAATTTGACACTCAGAGATAATGCCGCCGCTAACAGCATGGACTTTCCCAATGTCTCGGGCACCCACTGGCTGACGGAATACTGGGATACCCCCCAGTTCCCATCCCTGACAAGCAATGCCCACCCTACAGGTTCTCTCCCAAGGGCAATCTCACCTCCAGGGTCCCATACCCTCTGCACCTGCGCTTGGAACCTTAGCCATGCGGCACACACAGCTAGCCTCTTTCCAAACCTTATTAACCTCAATTACACCAATATACTTATAACACAAAAATCCAAAATCCAAAATTATACAGCAAGCATGAAAAATTGGAAAAGACTCTACCTTACTGTAATTTCAACCCAATTCGGGCTGGCATGGGCATCGTGTGTGGGCCGAGGACGACCATGATGGGCTGGCATGGGAGCCACGTGTGGGCTGGGTGTTTTGTGTGGTCCGGGGACAACCATGATGGGCTGGTATGGGTGTCGCATGTGGGCCAGTAATGATGGGCTGGCATGGGCATCGCATGTGGGCCGGGGCCGGTGATGATGGGCTGGTATGGGCGTCGTGTGTGGGCTGAGGACGGCCATGATAGGCTTGCATGGGCGTGGCGTGTGGGCTGAGGATGGCCATGATAGGCTGGCATGGGCGTCGCGTGTGGGCTGAGGACGGCCATGATAGGCTGGCATGGGCGTCGCGTGTGGGCTGAGGACGGCAATGATAGGCTGGCATGGGCGTCGCGTGTGGGCTGAGGACGGCAATGATAGGCTGGCATGGGCGTCGCGTGTGGGCTGAGGACGGCCATGATAGGCTGGCATGGGCGTCGCGTGTGGGCTGAGGACGGCAATGATAGGCTGGCATGGGCGTCGCGTGTGGGCTGAGGACGACCATGATGGGCTGGCATGGGCGTCGCGTGTGGGCTGAGGACGGCAATGATGGGCTGGCATGGGCGTCGCGTGTGGGCTGAGGACGGCAATGATGGGCTGGCATGGGCGTCGCGTGTGGGCTGAGGACGGCCATGATGGGCTGGCATGGGTATCACATTTGTTCAGCAGAGCAGCTCAGAGATTAAGATTTACATGGAGTCGGCTGGGGTCTAAGAAGGCTTTAGAGCTGCAGACCCAAAATCAGAAAGCAGCTCGAGTCCCTAACATGCATGTTTATACACAACAGGGCCACACTACAGAGGCCAGGAGAAACACAAGTGTCAGATTCTCTAGTCTGACGTCCTACTTGGACACCTGCTGTTTGGCTCTGATGTTACCTCTGAGGTACTCATGCTCTGCTCGGTGTGGCACAGCCCTTTGTGACACAGAGCAGAGGCGTTGTGTATCTGCCATGCGGGGCATTTTCCTAGTGGGTTGACAAAATTTGTCATGGCCTACCCCCATCATGGGTTACCCCCCATCGGCAAGATTTATTATGGCCCCTCAATTTATATGCAAAAGTCCAGGGCTGATTTTTAACCCAAGTACAGCCCTGGATTGCAGGTATGTACCTGGTACCTGGTTACAGCCAACAATCGGCCAGTATCATCAATTCCCAGGCTATAGTTTGAGTGATGTCAGCGTTTCCATGTTATCGAGCAGCGCTTTCACGAACCAGCAGATTGTGGAGGCCTTAGGGCAGTTTGCCTTCACCAGATGGGGGTTTGGGAGACTGGTCCACACATGAAGTCCGTTCACTATTCATCCACGGATTGGCCATGTGCATCAATTTCAGACTGTCAGGATTCTGTAGCTGTTATTTCCTCCTAACCTTTTCTTTTTTTTAATGCCAAAAGTAGAAGTAAAGCATCATTTCAAGCATCATGTTTTCAATCATCACATTACGCAAAATACAAAAGCTTAAATGAATCCTTCAGATCAGAACAATGAGTGTAGCAATGAGGGCAAAAGATGTAATCACGGTTAATTTAGTACATGACATGAATGATTTAGAATGTTAAACAACCCTGTTAAATGTCTTCCCTTTCTAAACTAGCCCACAGGTCAGAACCACAGATCCCACTGCAGTCAAAGCTTTTAACTCCTAATGCTAACCACTACAAACACTACTGTACAATTCACATTCTCTTTATTCAAGATTCAAGAGCTCTTTTTTGGCAGCCCATCGATATACTGTACATGTGTGCATCCCTCTCCTTCAGCCACACGGTGCTGCATAATTACAGATGTTACATTGCATTTTTACCAGTATTCACTTCATTTCACAGCTGTTGAAATACCTTATCCCATATTTTCTGGCTGCAGCTTTTACAGCTGTGACTGTCTTTCAAGTTATCTTGTCATTCTGTGAATATCTTACTGTACATCTTAGCAGGGTCTCCTGCAGCTTGTGACAAGGAACCAAACCCCAGTAACTGCCAGCCTGAAGACCTTGAAGTACTGCATCTATGTACCGTACATGTCATGTGACCCAGACAACCTTTAAAAAAGTCACTAAGTCACACGATTTGATGGGAATCTGTTGCGTCTGCAGCTGTATTCATGGGTCAGTCTGCTGCACGTGTTCCTGCTCGATCATTGCATTTGGCTCATTCTCAGCCTGTTTGTGTGTCGCTGGAATTCCTGCCAGCGCCTAAATGCTTCATCATCCCCAGTTTCTCCTCCAAGGTGGCATCTGTAATTAAAAAAATAATGTTTTCTGACAACATTTTAATTGGCTTGATTTATTTTGTTGATTGATCACAGAGAGAAACAATGGTATTTAAATCAGCAGACATTTCCAGCTGTGTTATAGAGACACCCAGGTGCTCCCATCCTCTCTCTCATTCATTTAAAGACGGCAGTTGAATATAAACGGCTCCTCTTCTAGCCCTGGCAAGTGGCCTATCTCACCCGTGTCTGATTGTCATCTTCGACTAAGACAACAAAATCATGATGGTAGCTGGAGCCTCGGGAGGGACGGAAATCGCCATGGCAACGGCCCTGCTGACCCCACCCACTCCCCGCTCGCTGCTGCTGATTGGCCAGCTCCTGGTGTTCCCAGCATTCTTGTGGTGATGGCTTGTCTCTCAAGGTGACTCTTAATTCACTGTTCTTTAAATATGATCTGAGAAAAGTGGCGTCTGAAGCCAGGGTGCAGAACTGACCGAATCCCAACATCACGGCGGGGGGGCAGTTTGAGCAGGTAGAGCTGTCACGAAGGCTATGGCGTGATTTCCTTTAGTGAGAGTTGTGAATGCGTACATTATAGCTGTCCTGGAAAAGACCAGTCGTAGTGGGATAATAAGCATGACGACTAAAGGCTAATGTGTGTGTGTGTCTGTCTGTGTGTGTGTGAGTGTGTGTCTGTGCGTACATGTCTCTGCATACGTGTGTGTCTGTGTGCGTGTCTGCATGTGTCTGTGTGTGTGTGTGTGTGTGTCTGTGTGTGCGTGTGTGTGTCTGCATGCGTTTCTGCATGTGTTTCTGCATGCGTGTCTGTGTGTGGCCGAGTGTGTTGGATGACCTGGCCCTGAAAAACCACCCCTCTGCGCAGTTGTGCAGGCAGTCATGCAACAAGGGGTCCAGCTCTTCACTGAGTCAGATGCCTGGAAGGGTAGGGTAGCTGCCGAGGTGTACTGAGCCACCTGCCATAGTTCCTCTGCTACCTACCGGAAGCAGAAGCAGAACCTGGGTGGGTGACATCCTGCTGGGTTTGCATATCTGAGTGTCCTTCATGAGGATTCCATCCACCCCCCATGCGTGAGTCCTCCAGGGCCTTCAACATCACAGCTCCTTCACAGAGAACCGTCCTGTCTGCCCCAGCACCTCTTCTGCTCCTGTTCCATGTGCTTCCAGTCTTACTATCCTTCATTTTGAGATGATTATTTTGATCTTGTGTTTTTTAATAGAAGTGAGCCATCATCATGCTGTGCATCTCACATTGTTCAGGACACCAAGAAGCAGGTGACCATCAGCAGTGTTTCTGATCATCAGGGATGAAGAGGTGACTGAGCGGGAGGGCACTTTGACAGTCATCACCAGAACATGTCCTGCATTGTGTTGCTTTTTCCCATAATATGTGTTTGAAGGGATTGAGGAGATCTGGCCACCTTTAGGGTCGACGTGTCTCTGCATTCTCAGCAGGTGGTGGGTCTTGCAGGCTTTGCCAGCCTGGTCCATGTCCGGTGGCTTTGCACACAGCCCCTTACCTTCCATCTCAGGGTCTAACGCTGCTCCACAGGCAGGTCACACAGTGGTCATTGTGAAAGGGCCCTTCGCCCTCATCATGTCCAGCTGCTGAACAGATCTCACACTTCACTTCTGGGACAGAAGCTTTCGGCTGAACTGTGAGAAGTATATCCAGCCACATTAGATTATTAAGACTGGGGGGGTAGATTTTATTTTAGTTATAATTTTGTATTTATAATGCGGAGTGCTAAGCAAAGTACACGCAAATTGATATCGTGTTTAATTTCAAGATAAACTGTTTATTTTTTAAATTGGCATGTATCATTTTTAACCATACCACATTGTTCCCCTGCCTTATGTATTAAACATTTTTGAGCAAACAATGCGATTTGTGCTTTTTTCTAATTGTAATTTTAAGCTGCATGATAAAAATTTTAACTAAAAGATTATGATGATGTTATGTTCCAGAAATTTCATGAACCTTCCAGAACTTTCCAGGCAGTATTGCCTGTTGTGATGCCATCTGTCTGTTATGCGGGAGCTGCCAGTCACTCCTGATCCTGGCTTTGCCTTCATCCTTCATATCCAACTCTAGTTCCTCTTTATATTGATTCATGGCCCAGAAGACACAGATGCAAACTAGCAGTGCTGCAGTTTAGATCCCAACAAAGACAAAGTTACATTGTGCTTCCTGTGTAGTGGAGACTTGGGCTCTGCCTTAAAACCTCAGCTTAGATAATAATTATCCAAAAGGCCTGATGTCGATGTAGTGTCAATTCTACGCTTGCTAGATGTGCAGCTCAGGCAGTTCTACTGTATAGCCTTTGTGCATCACATATCTGTGGCTTGGAGTAATACCATGTAGCCTTTGTGTCGCAGATCTGCGGTTCGAGTAACACCACGTACAGTAGCCTTCGTGTCGCAGATCTGCAGCTCGGAGTAACACGGCGTAGCCTTCGTGCCTCACAGATCAGTGGCTCGGAGTAACACCCTGTAGCCTTCATGTCATAGATCTGCGGCTTGGAGTAACACTGCGTAGCCTTCATGCCTCACAGATCTGTGGCTCGGAGTAACACCATGTAGCCTTTGTGTAGTAGATCTGCGGCTCGGAGTAACACCACGTAGCCTTTGTGCCAACGCCTCAAATTATGTTACAGCAACATTAAAGGCACAGAAAGACACAGTCCCACGCATTGTAAGTCCTACACTGGTTTTTCACACTCTGGAAAGTGTCTTATTATGTCTTTTCATTACCTCTTGCTTGCCAAGTTGAAGTAAAAATGGTTCAGTATGGGTTATGTTCAGCTCACACACAAGCTCTTTAGATAAAGGGCATCATGCTTTATGATTTGATGTCAACATCCGGGTACGGAAACCCCCCAGCTCCATTATGTCAGCTGGTCATGTTACAGCACCTGCCTCCTCCACCACAGATCCACTGCTGAGTCATGTGAAAACTGGAGCAAAATCGATTTCTGCTGCCCCATAACCGTGCTGGGGACGGCAGTGACCCCCTGTGGATGACCAGCAAGACCAAGTCAGGCTTCAGATCATCGCTGGAGATGGCAAGGGCTTCATCTCATCATCAAGCGTCAAAAAAGGATCGGAGTCTTGTATGGTCTTGTATCATTACCCAATAGCTGCTGTATGTGTTTGAAGGCTTCTCAGTCCTGCTGCTGCTGTAACATTGGGTTTCATTTCCGGACAGTATCATCAGATGCTGGAATCAGGATGAAGGTATAAAATGTGCCGGCCTATCTTATAAAGAGGTAGGGAGAAAATATCTGGAACCTGGAGTCCTTCACGCTTTTAAAAAAGTAATTCATCAGCTGTTTGTTAGCCTGATTGCCTGTCGCACCTACCCATCCAAAGGGGCTACCCTCCGTGATGGGCCGATGAGGTGGGGCTCCGAACCCTCCGTGACAGGCAGGTATGACAGAGGCAGGCAGGTAACCCCAGACTGCTATATGTGATGCAAAGAAATCCCCTTTTACCTCTTTGCTCCAATACGTCTGCATATTCAAAAAAGGCTGACTAAAACATCCACACACTCAGATTTTTTTTATGCTTTTTCCATGCCTACAGAAGGAAACACAATAATTTGAGAAATAAAACATCATCCACAGATCCTTGTCGCATGTCGCAATATTGAGAGACTGTGGGCTTCAGCACCACAAGAAGTCATTTGATAATCCTGTTATTACAGTTTGTGGAGCTACAGCATCCCTGCCATGGGTTCGACTGGCCACCCTAGAACACTGGACAGAAAAGCCACTGGGTCCCAAGTACTAGCAGTGAGGATCAAAATGAAGCTGGCAGGCATCCAGCATCTCAACACGGTGCCACAGCTCCAGGTCCACATGTGGTACTGAAGGAGGTTTGACCCAGTGTCCATGTGCAGTACAGAAGGTGGTCTGACCCAGCTCCATGTCCACACGGAGTACGGAAGGAAGTCTGACCCAGCTCTGGGTCCACGTGTGGTGTGGAGGGAGGTCTGACCCAGCTCCGGGTCCACGTGTGGTGTGGAGGGAGGTCTGACCCAGCTCCGAGTCCACGCGCAGTGTGGAGGGAGGTCTGACCCAGCTCCGGGTCCACGCGCAGTGCGGAGGGAGGTCTGACCAAGCTCCGGGTCCACTCGTGGTACAAAAGGAGGTCTGACCCAGCTCCGGGTCCACTCGTGGTACAAAAGGAGGTCTGAGCCTGCTCCGGGTCCACGCGCAGTGCGGAGGGAGGTCTGACCCAGCTCCGGGTCCACTAGTGGTACTAAAGGAGGTCTGACCCAGCTCAGGGTCCACGCGCAGTGCGGAGGGAGGTCTGACCGAGCTTTGCGTTGTTAAGATTGTATTAGCAACACTATCATTCTGCTTTGTAGGCAGCTTGGCGTGTCCGATATTTTGAGTGGTGCTGTATTTTTAATAATGAGAGCTCTGTAACATAAAATGTAACATGAAATTTTCCAGAACTATTTCCTGTTGTATGTGATCTATGCATGTTGGCTGTATGTGATAGGATATGCAAAAACCAAAGAATACTTATATTAATGTCAAAATACATTTCATTCATTTATACAATGAATGGGAGTGTGAATGTTGTGTCCTTTTGAGAGAGTTGCTTAAAGAAGTCACGAGTCATTCATTCATTCATTGAATTATCCATTTATTAACCAATTCAACTATTTATGCACTTCTCAAACTGAACATGGTGATAAAATAGGCAGCTCTGCCAATGACAGATTCATAATCCACAACTCTAACTGCAGGATGATTCATGAAAACATGCCTGTTATACCAGCCCTGACCACACTGGAGGACTGGCACTCTAACATAGTTCTGATGTCATATATTGGCTAAGCTCCCTGCTGCAGTGCCTGGCCAGCCAAGTCCATAGTTGCTTAGTAGCCCGCTGCCTCCCCCAGCTTGCGGGAGTCTGACACGGCCTCGATGCAGGGCCCCACCTTGGAAATGGCGTTGACCACGTTGTAGAAGTAGCTCTGGTTCCCAACTGTGTGTCCCAAGGCCTCCAAAGCCTTTGACACGTTCTGGAAACAAGTTTGCTGGGTGTATGTATGTGTGTATATTACATATCACTTATGCATTTTACACACACACACATATATACAGTGGTACCTCATAACTCGAACTTAATCCGTTCAGAATCCTAAAAAGTTCATATTACACCTAAATATGTTTTTTTTAGCATTTAAACACAAAATGAACCGGATAAAACAAGAAGAGCATATGCTGTACTAAACACATCTAAGCACGTTTAAACAGTAATAAATGAAGTAGCGTAATAAATGTATCCAAACAATGTGTCCTGCCCCGATCGTCCGCTCCTTCCGTGTGCCACGCCCCCTCGTTAACCCCGTGTGGAATCCCCGTGTGATCAGCTGTTTCATGTTGTTTTCATTAGTCCTCTGTATTTCATCCGCGTTTCAGTTTGTTTCCCCAGTCCGGTCATTGTATTGTCCGTCTGCGTTTTGCCTGACTTACCTGTAATTAAACCCCGTATTGAGGGATTCAGATCGAGCTCTAGGTGATTTTTTTTTCGAACTGGTTGGTTCGACTTTTAAGAAATTCGAGTTCTAATGAGTTGGAGAACTGAGGTACCACTGTATATATATCTCGCATTACCCTAATTATTCATAACATAACCTTACCTTGGTGAAGTAATGACTTACCCGTACTTTCTGAATAATGAAATTATATGTGATGTGCCAGCCCACATCCCCGCGGCTGCACACTCCGGTGTGTGATGTGCCGGCCCTCATCCCTGCGGTCATGTGCTCTGGTGTGTGATGTGCAAGCCCGCCTCCCTGCGACCACGTGCCCCGGTGTATGATATGCCAGCCCACATTCCCATGACCGCGTGCCCCAGTGTGATGTGCCAGCCCACATCTCTGTGACTGCATGCTCTGGTGTGTGGTGTGCCAGCCCACATCCCTGCTGCCGTGCACTCAGGAAATCTGTGCATCTTGCATTAGAGGCTGCTCGCAACAACAGACAGATGGGTAAACATCTGCATTTTGTGGCAGTCAAACCGATTCCAGCCAGTTGAGAGGCAATCAGTAATGAACGGCAACATAATCAGGAGAGTAAAAAGCCTTTCCTAAAGGAGTGTAACACCAAACACAGGCAGTCTCAGGGCTAGGTGTGGCCCTGCTGGTCTTTTTCTGTGTTACTGGGTGATGAATGTGGACTGAAATTCAGCCACCATGCAGGACTCACCTGGTCAAATTTGGGTTCGAACTTCACAGTGTTTTTCTGATCCACATACACAATCGGAGTAGAAATGGCATCCTTCAGATTCATCCCAAACCAGAGGTGGTTCATGATGGTCTGGAGATGATGGGAAGGTGCTTGAGTTAATGAGCCTGGAGCATCGTGTGAGTGCTGGGACCTGGTGGCGTGGCAGTGTAGCACGTACCTGATCGGCCATAGCCGTTAAGCCACCCAATTAATTAACGGGGGTGGTGCCTTTATTGTAGGAGTATGATTGGCTGAGGTGCCTACTCACCTGGGCCACACCTGCGAGGATCATGCTGCCTCCAGAAGCACCAATCAGCAGCATCCTGGAGCTGGTCTCAGAGAGGAATATGGCGGGGGTCATGGAGGAGGGGGGGCGCTCCCCTGGGGAGACAGCCAGCAGGAAGCCCCGAGTGGTGAGTGACAAAAGACAAGAGCACCATGAAAATATAGAAACAACGGAGCAGCATGAACCTTAGCAGAGAAAACAAGTTAGAATAATATTGAGACAAAACAATCAAAAATGGAATTGTGATAAGAGTGAGCAGAGTTACACAGCTGGGGCTGATCTCATTACCAGTAGAGATGCTGTCTGCATAGCCACAGAAGTCCCGCAGCTGGTTGTTGAGGATGACTCCGGTCTTTGGGGAGTAGATCTTGGAGCCTAAGCTGTGGCAGGAGAGACAGATATGATAAGAATATCAATAGGACTAACATGAGTCCTGCAGGCGTGGCACACAAGGAGAGCATTCATGTTATAAGGCCACCGCTGGTTATTCCTCAGACGTATCACTACTGTTGATCACTGCAGACATGAGGCCATCTCAAATCATATAACCAACCCACTTGCTTTCTGTGAATCGAGCACAATTTCAGGAGCTCGTCAACACACTCTTGCATGCTCTCATGCCCACACATGGGCACAAATGCTCTCACACGCCAATGCGAGCCCTCACACGCACACACAAGCTCTCACATGCCCTTGCGTGCCCTCACACGCACACACAAGCTCTCACACGCACACACAAGCCATCACACGCATAAACAAGCTCTCACACGGCCACACGTGCCCTCACACGTTGTTGATGGAGCTGGTGACAGACACCGCGGTGCCCTCCTCATCCAGCACCGATAGGTGAGTGGTGCCCACTTGATCCCCGGAAGGCGTGATGTTGTAGTAGCTGAGGTCATAAGTGCGGTTGCTGCTGATCATCAGCCGCACGCGATCTGCTAGCTCTTCTGTCGTCATCTGGAACGCATTCTGCCCATATCACAAGGGGAGGAACATCCCGTCTCAGTCAGTGAAACAAATGTATTAATTAACGTGTCACTTCTGCTCTGAGTTGCACTTAAGCTTAAAAATTATTTGTTTTCATAATGAATTAATAAAAACAGAACATAAGGTACAATTAGGACTAATTTTGTTTAACAAGTTATATCATTTTTGCGACTTCCCAAATGTGAACCAGTGGAGTAAATTCCCAGCAGCACTGCACGGGCCTGTCAAATAGGACGGGCAAGCAGGACTGCACGGGCCTGTCAGAGAGGACGGGCAAGCAGCACTGCACGGGCCTGTCAAAGAGGACGGGCAAGCAGGACTGCACGGGCCTGTCAGAGAGGACGGGGCAGCAGCACTGCACGGGCCTGTCAGAGAGGACGGGGCAGCAGCACTGTACGGGCCTGTCAGAGAGGACGGGGCAGCAGCACTGCGCGGGCCTGTCAGAGAGGACGGGGCAGCAGCACTGCGCGGGCCTGTCAGAGAGGACGGGGCAGCAGCACTGCGCGGGCCTGTCAGAGAGGACGGGGCAGCAGCACTGCGCGGGCCTGTCAGAGAGGACGGGGCAGCAGCACTGCGCGGGCCTGTCAGAGAGGACGGGGCAGCAGCACTGCGCGGGCCTGTCAGAGAGGACGGGGCAGCAGCACTGCACGGGCCTGTCAGAGAGGACGGGGCAGCAGCACTGCGCGGGCCTGTCAGAGAGGACGGGGCAGCAGCACTGCGCGGGCCTGTCAGAGAGGACGGGGCAGCAGCACTGCGCGGGCCTGTCAGAGAGGACGGGGCAGCAGCACTGCGCGGGCCTGTCAGAGAGGACGGGGCAGCAGCACGTGCGTACTCCCAGCATCCTAGTTCTTTGTACTTGCGTATACCCTTAAAATGATGTAGAATAACGACCTGTCAGAGAGGATGGGCAGCAGCACTGCACGGGCCTGTCAGAGAGGACGGGCAGCAGCACTGCACGGGCCTGTCAGGGAGGACGAGCAGCAGCACTGCACGGGCCTGTCAGGGAGGACGGGCAGCAGCACTGCACGGGCCTGTCAGGGAGGACGGGCAGCAGCACTGAACGGGCCTGTCAGGGAGGACGGGCAGCAGCACTGCACGGGCCTGTCAGGGAGGACGGGCAGCAGTACTATTATTGAGGGAGCCTGTTCAGCTCCTCCTTTACCACTCAGTATTCCTCCAAATTCAAATAATTACTGATTAACCCAACCAACCAACCAACCAACCAACCAACCAGAGATACTTTAAGCTCACTGACCAATACCCCTCCCCTCAGACACAGACAGACAGAAAGGCAAAAACACACACAGACACACACACACATAGACACACACACACACACACACACATACTCTCACACACAGCAGAATGTTTCAATGTGTGATGAGCTGTCAGAGGATCCTGCTGTACCCCCAGCCTCCGTGTGACAGAGCAGAAGGGGAGGTACAGGAAGAAGGAAGAAAGCAAGTGAAAATTCAGACGCTCAACAACATAGAAAAACATAGAAAGGCCAGGGGTGTGTCTCCACAGGAATTAATTCAGCTTGAAGGGGTGTCACTAAATTTAAATCACTCCTAGACGGGTTTGTGAGAAATTTATGTTATGAACTCCTTTTTTGTCTCATAAATATCCCAATATTTATTACAACAAAATCACCTTATAATATCTGAAAAATTTCCAATACCGTGATGTCATAGTATATTATACAAAATACTTTATTTCTTGTTATGCTATCCTGATCTTGTTGTATCTGTTCTTCCGACCGGATTGCAATTAAAGCTTGTGTCACTTCATTTGTCCACACATCCATTAGTATAAATGTTATTATTGTTTACGTCTGTGACGTAAGAGGTCTAATGGAAAAAGCCCAATACTAACAAGCGGAAAGGAGCCATATTGCCCCCTATTGTTGCGGGGTCGGGCATACTGTACTTCCGTCAGTAAATCGATTCCCCTCTCGTGCATGTATACTGGGACAAGGACAGTAGTCTGATTAAATTCTGTAGTTGAGCTATAACCGGGCACCTCAGGGATGCTGACTGCGCGCGCGCTCGGGCACCTCAGGGATGCTGACTGCGCGCGCGCTCGGGCACCTCAGGGATACTGACTGCACGCGCGCTCGGGCACCTCAGGGATGCTGACTGCGCGCGCTCGGGCACCTCAGGGATGCTGACTGCGCGCGCGCTCGGGCACCTCAGGGCTGCTGACTGCGCGCGCGCTCGGGCACCTCAGGGCTGCTGACTGCGCGCGCGCTCGGGCACCTCAGGGCTGCTGACTGCGCGCGCGCTCGGGCACCTCAGGGCTGCTGACTGCGCGCGCGCTCGGGCACCTCAGGGCTGCTGACTGCGCGCGCGCTCGGGCACCTCAGGGCTGCTGACTGCGCGCGCGCTCGGGCACCTCAGGGCTGCTGACTGCGCGCGCGCTCGGGCACCTCAGGGCTGCTGACTATACCTGCACTCGGGCACGTTAAAGCTGCTGACTGTATTTGGTGCTCTGACTATGAAAACATGCATCTCCCAAAACACACTTAGAAGACAGTGGACACACCGCAATTGCCACCACAGTGTGCCTATGCTAGTATCCGCTATCTGGGATGTCTGTTTGCCTCCCACAATTATGAACTTAAATCACTCAAGGTATGAAAACCATGTGCGTGCCCTGAGTTGGACTGATGTCCAGTCCAGGTTGTACCCCTGTGGCTCCTGTGACAGACTCTGAATCTCATGTCTGAATTGCCTCTGATTGTATCAGTGGACAGATCTGACTCTGACTCTAGTTAAGCAGTTCATTGCAGAGATGTTGTCCTGCCCAGCACCTTGAGACCAGCTCACCTTGTCAGAAACAAAGGCAGGGTCACGGATGTCACTCCTCCTGCTATTGGCAAACTTGCATGCTTCGATATAGCGGTGATAAGTCAAGGTCTTCTGCTTTCCAAGAATGGAGAATGAGTCAAGGTTGAATCCTGAAAGAATCAACAAAGTGAGGAAGAGCCTGTTCAGTCAACATGCTTCTATGATGTAATGGATCTTTGAGGGCATGGTGCAGAATCCTGACCTTTCATTATGTTAAGGATGAAGCTGAGAAAAGCGCCACCTGAAGGCGGTGGAGGAAAGTACATCGTATAATCTCCTACTTTAATTGACCATGGGTCCACGTCTTTTACTGTGTACGATTTCAGATCCTCCATGGACAAAGTTCCACCTAAAATGCAACAGGGAAAACACAACTTTAAGCTATCACACCAATCCACTACGAAAACTAAAGGGGTCAACAGAGGTCTCAGGGTCAACTTGGGGGACGCGTCGAGTTGATGTGACAGCACGACTGTGGCACCTGCATCCCTCACATCCTGGACGAGATCCTTGGCAAGCGGTCCCGTGTAGAAAGCGCTCGCACCCTCTTTGGCGATGATCTCCAGCGTGTCCGCCAGCTTCTCAAACTTCACCGTGTCCCCCACTTTCAGCAGGGTGTTGTTCTTATGGGAGAACAGCTTCCTGAAAAATTTTAGTTTGCCATAAAGTGGGGGGTGTTATTCAGTTCCACTCCAGGAAACTCACAGCATCTTATAGTCCATCATGTCCCTGATTTCGCTAGTCAGACAATCGTCTGGTACTTGCATGTTAGATATTTCAGCAGTGTGATAATTCCAGCATTCAGCATCATACCGTAGTGGTGACGTTTCCTCGAGTTCATGGAACTCCTGGAAACGGTTCATGATAGGGGACAGGGGGACGCCCTGGCGGGCCAGCCGAATGGTAGGCTGGAACAGACTGGCCCAAGTAAGTCGCCCATAGCGCTGGTGGACCCACTCGTAGCCACGAAGCTCCCCTGGAATGCCGATCCACTGGCTGTCTGAGGGACAGGACAAAGGGACACAGGACAGAGGCGGTGGGGACAGATATGATGCCACGTCTCAACTACAGTGGCAGACTGTCTGCCTTCTTAAGTCTGACAAGTCCTTGTTTCAGCCAATGACACGCCACATGTCCTAACCCTAATCCTAACCTTCTTCATGTAACAATTCTTGCAAAGTTTTATCAAGCTAATTTGGGTAAAATATAAATTGTTTTATGGAACTTTGTGGACTTCAGGATGTTAACTTTGGGACATTTTCAGTGACGTTTTAGACGAAGAGCCCTGAAAATTCCATCCATCAATCCATCCAGCCATCCATCCATTTTCCGCCGCTTATCTGGGGTTGGGTTGCAGGGGCAGCAGTCTGAGCAGGGATGCCCAGACCTTCTCCCCAGCCACCTCCTCCTGGGGAATACTAAGGCTGAAGCACCCCCCACAGAACCCCCCAAGGGACACACTGATATGCCTTTTGTAATTCCACAAAACACATGTAGACTGGTTGGACAAACTCCCATGAACCTCTAGCATCCTTCTGAGGGTGAAGGGCTGGTCCAGTGCTCTGTGACCAGGATGGAATCTGCATTGTTCCTCCTGAGTCCAAGGTTCAATGAATGAGCGGACCCTCCTCACCAGTACCCTGGTATAGACCTTCCCAAGGTGGCTGAGGAGTGTGATCCCCGTGAAGACGAAGCACCAGCGCCCCAGTCTGCCAGTACCTGTCAGCAGCTTCAGGAATCCCACAAGCCAAGCAAACTCAGAAAGCCTCCTTCATCAGCCTGACAGCTCCCTTTACTGCTGGTGTCCATCACCGGGTTCAGGGGTTACCATGGCGACAGGCACTTACACACACAGCTACGCAATGCTGCCTCAGCAGTAGAGTCACGGCACATGGCCCATTCAGGCTCAGTGTCCCCTGACTCCCTCGGGATGCAAGAGAAGTTCTGCTGGAGGTGTGAGTAAATGATCTGGCTTCTGCCAGACGCTCCCAGCACACCCACATTACACGTTTGGGTCTACCAGCTCTATCCGGAATCTTCTCCTGCAATCTGATCCAACTCACCACCAGGTGGTGATCATTTGACAGCTCCTCTCTTCACCCGAGTGTTCAAAACCTTTGGACACATATCCGATGATCAGGGGCGCCGTAAGGGGGTGGAAAGCTAGGACGATTCCAAGGGCCCCTGAGTGACAGGGGCCCTAAAAAATTAGGAAAATAACTGGATTGGTTTGGACTGGGGGGCCTAATATGATATGCTTTCATGGGGCCCAAAATCTCTAGCAACGCCCCTGCCGATGATATAATTGAACTGCAGCCTAGGGTGTTCAGGCCCAGGTGCACTTATGAACACACTTACGTTCGAACATGGTGTTCGTTGGACAAACTGTGGTTAGCACATAAATCTAACAATGGAGCCACTCGGCTGTTTCTCCCGATCACACCCTTCCAGGTTTTAGCTGATACTCTGAACTGATTTGGTGCGTATGCAGAGACAAAAGTCAGAACCCATCCCCCGACATGGAGTCAAAGGAAGGCAAACATCTCGTTCATCAAGGTGAACTCCAACGTACTGGCACCGAACCCACACCTGCCCGGCACCTCTCACCATGGGCAACTCCAGAGTGGAATAGAGTCCAGCCCCTCTCCAGGAGTTCAGTTCCAGAACCTAAGTTCTCTGAGTACTCTGAGATGAGCCCGACTATCTAGTCAGTATCTCTATAACAACAACAAACAACAACAAATTTATTTCTGTATAGCGTGTTATCACATTACATCGTCTCAAAGTGCTTTACAGCATCCCCACCCAAAGCCCCCAGTGAGTAAGCCATAGGCGACAGTGGCAAGGAAAAACTCCTTGGAAGGAAGAAACTTTGGGAGGGACCAGACTCAAAGGGGGAGCCCATCCTCCAGGGGTCAGTCAAATCGGAAATATCTCTATACCTCCCGCATCAGCTCAGGCCCCTTTCCCATGAGAGAGGTTGCATTCCATGTGCTTAACGCCAGTTTTGGTAGCCACCAATTGGTCCGCCGAGGCCCCTGCCTTCAACTGCCACCCAATCAACATTGCACACAACCCCCACGGCCCCCCCTACAGGTGGTGGGCCCACAGGAGGGTGGACCCATGTAACCCTTTTGGGCTATGCCCGGCCAGGCTAAATGGGTTTCATTCCCAAAACATAAGAGCAGCTACATTTATGAGTAGCTCTCAAACTTGCAGGACTTGTTTTCACCAGTGAAGCAGAAAATAATTAGTGCCTGAATCATCCCATGTATGATGCTTCCTGCTGGTGGCCCCACTGCTTCCTGGGATGGACTCCAGGCTCAGTAAGACCCCTTCGGGGGGGCTGTCATGTGTCATGGGAAATGGATCGATATCTATGTACCGTGTCGGCAAAATTATTTGTGCAAAAATGGTCAAAAATTTAAATGAAATTGAGGATGTTGAAGAACAAACACTAAACACTGCCTAAAATGTTAAAATTATGTGTGTGTTATGCAAAGAAACAAGAAAAACTTGCATTCTAAACATTCCGGAATTGTTTTCAAATCATGTTATTTATTGCCTTCAAATAATTATTTGTGCACCTGGCCATTCATAGAGTTTGACAAATATGTGACAATAGGAAGAGTTCCCAGCTATAACAAAGATCATTTAACACGACTCGTAACAGCAGGGGCTCCAAATAGGCAGGTAATTGGGGGTCCTTAGTTTCTACAAATAGCCTTGGTGGCCCTTCTCCAAACAAGCATTTGTTGGGTTGGTTGAGTTTCCCAACATTGGTAAAACTGCTGAAACATCCAATGCATTGAGGGAAAGAGTTTCACAATCAGGGTCTTTCTGTTCGAAAAATTGCCACCAGACTTGATATGAGGCACAGTACTGTGCACTACATCATTCAGAAGTTGAAGAAGACTGGTGAAATCTTTACTTTGGAGGGAAGAAGGAGAAAAAGAAGGACCAATCCAAGGACAGACAGGTACATCAAAGAGATCCGAAAGTTGTTTGCTACACAAATTGTAAAACAAGTCAAGGAGGCTACTGGCATTCAGGTTTGCACAGAAACAATAAAGAACACGCTGAATGAACATGGGCTGCTATGATGGAAAAATCTGCTGCCAAACTGCTTAGGTGTCGCTACATTTCCCAACAAGGTTACGAGCCCAATCACACTGCAAAGCGTGTGAAAGCCTTTCTCACCAAGTAGAAGGTGAAAGTGTTTGAGGGACCCCCACAAAGTCCAGATCTCAATCATACTGAGCACCTCTGGGCTGAGATGGAGAGGAAATGCCCAGCAGACCCACCATGCAACAAACAGAACTTGAAGGACATGCTCCAGCGTACATGGGAGAGCCCTGACCCAGCCATTGGCAGCCGCCTTGCTGAAAGCTGCCCAGGGGGCTGCATGCTGTTATTGCGGCCAAAGGAGGGCCGACCAGATACTGAGCAGGACTACGAGAAAACTCCAATGGCCAGGTGTACAAATAATTGTTTGAAGGCAATAAATTATATCATTTGAAAACAATTCCATAATATGTTTTGAATAAAAGATTTTACTAGTTTCTTCACATAAGACACACGTTTTAGACAGGTTTTAAAGTTTGTTCATTTAATTTCTATTTTGACCATTTTTTTCACAGCGAACTAATAATTTTTGGCTACACTGTATATCCATTTTGGCAGGGAGACAGAGTATCAGGCAGACACTGAGTGATTCACACAAAGGATAGGCAGGGGATTTGTGCGGCGTGACAAACCGCAGGAAACACAGTGAAGAAAAAATGAACGCAGGTGACATCCAGAAATACCCTTCATGTGTGTGTCAGGCATGAAACACAAAAGACAAGCAGGCAGACAGCCTGGCAAAAATCAGCCAGTAGCCGTGTGACAGTGCAGTGTCCACACGGGGGCGTCTTTGTGGCATCCATTTCTCCTGATCTCCTCCTGCTTGCGACGGACCCAGAGGGGTGTCACAGAGCTGGCAGACGTCCCCTGGGCCCCCCCATCACAGTACAGAGTATGGAGCGCATGAACAGCCCCATGGCAGAGAGCCAGACCCAGTCAGTCCGCAGGACACTCATGCTACCTGTCTTTCCCTTCAAAGGACATTCCTTCAGCAGGTCTGCTCTGGCCCCCACCGGGGTGGTTTCCCGGGCAATGATGACCCGAACCCGACCTGGAAAAATAAACATTCATATGAGGAATAATCAAATAGATCTGGAAAAATATCCACAATATCGATGATATATTGGGATAATATTGTCATATTACTGCTGTGCGAACAGCATACAAAATTAGACATAAAAATCTTTGTGTTTGTTGCTTGTGGTCATTAACTGTAGTAGAAATATTTTACTAAATGGCAATATTATGTCTTATTGTCAATAAACACTTTAAAGAGGCATCATCTCTGTGCTGGAAAAGAATTCTGGCTTTGCTAACCAAAGAAGTGTATTTTTTTTTTGGTTCTGTATGAGGTCTGTGTTTTGGCAGATGCTGGTCTATGATTGGTCTATGTGTTTGTAATCGTGTCCAGTCAGGTGGTTGGGACTCTGCTACAGTGTCAGTCAGTCATATCCAATTGAGATTATTTCCGCTGAAATGATCTACAAGGATGGAAAGCACAGAAATTCAGATGCTACCATTTTCCCCGCATTATTGCAGCATCTGTGGAGTGAGCCAAGCCAAGAAGAAAATTTCACATTGGGGAGTTTAATTAGCAGAAAGGCAGGCAGCATCTACACAGGCAGGCACAGGTGTCATGGGGTTCTGTAATGCTTGGCGCACAGTATGACGATCCTCCCTTGGTGTGGTCTGTCTTGAGTGACCACAACCTTCACGATGTGTGTGGGTGCCCTCATGTGCCCATTGGTCCCAACATCGGGTGTCTGTGACATCTGCATGCTGGGCAATTGCATGATACGACCACCAGGCCTCATGCAAACCCACAATGCGACCCCTATCAAACTCCATCAAGTGCTAGTAATGTTGTCTAATGTGTCTACAAGGCATCCTCTGTGTCTGGTGACTAGACATGCCAGCTCCTTGCAAATAGAATCATTTACATACCCATCGCTGGTCTGCACATGTACCAAATTACATCCAAATCATCCAAAGTGCTTAACTGTTTTTGTCACCGAGTCTATATACACAAAAAACAGACCTTGGGGTGGGCGGAGCTTCAGGGTCAGGAAAAGGAGGGGCTTACCACTCTTCTCCCGCACAGTGAATATGGAGCCTCCTCCTAGGCCCATGCTCTGTGGATTAATGATGGAGGTGCAGAGTAGTGCTGCAATAGCGCCATCTACTGCCGAGCCCCCCTGCTGCAGAATGTCCCTGTCAGAGGAGAATGGCTCATTATCCCCATCCCTGCCTTTAATCACACACACACAAACACACACACACACACACACACCCAGGGGTTCATTACTGACATGAAAGGCACTGTTGTCAGGTTGGACCCTGTGACAGAGCACTCTGTTACGAAATTAAATTCAAAATGGTGAGCTGTGTCTCATGGGAGGGGGTTGTGGTTGATGATGTTTTAATAGTAACAGATCAGATCTTGCAGTGCTAGTGCTAAATGTAGCAGAGAAGGCTTAGAGAACACAAAGCGGAAGAGGCGGTTTCCCGGGTAATGGCAAGTGAGCCGCAGCACATGGAGAGAGAGGGCATCTGCAGGGCGCGCTTCCTGATATTGTACTTGTAGGCCCTCTGGGGAACTGGAAAAGACTGCTTCAGCCGGGAAAGGTCAGATTAAACTGGGACATAGGCGCGAACTCACACAACAATAACTGGATATTCAACAGGAGGTGAAAAGGACGGGATTTTACATGCTAATGTATAAGACAAATGCGAAAAGAAATCAAGAAACTGGTCAGATTGCAGCAATTATAAAAACGCACACATGTTGGCATACCTATTCAAATGGGCACCTTCCATTCATTACTATGGGAAAAACCCTAATCCCAGTCACAACACCCCTAACCCCCACCCAGTCTACCCAAAAGTCTTTTGGCATATTTAGCTTTTGATTGCAGTCACAGATTTCCATACACCTGAATTTCCCCTCTTGGGGACGCAAAAACTGGTCCCCACAATGTCAAAATAACAGGCTTTTATCACATTGTGGGGACATTTGGTCCCCACAATGCAATGTATACTTGGACCACATACACACACAGAGGCCAACTAAAAAGGAGCCATGGGTGATGCATGCACTGATTCACCTCCATGGAAGTGTCACATTTCAGGTGTGGCCTTCAATCTGCCCCCTCATTCCAGGCAGCCAGCTGACAGAGGGCTCGGCCAATAGAAGCAGTCCAATGTACCCCTACTGTACCCGTATTTGTTGTCTGTTGATAATTTTCCTTTATATGTTGCGTACATAAACTGTACAAGTCAAGTCAAGTCAGCTGGGGCTTTACTGTCACACCAACTATTCTCAGGAGACAGACTTCCCCAGACTGCGGGGCTTACATCGATAGACAGGACACGTGCAGGGTGCGAGGTGGGGAACAGGTTAGGGACACTAACACGAAATGTAATAGAAAACACTGACTGAATGTTCCTCGGTTTTTCATTCAAATGGGCAATGACAGGCCAGCGGATTGGTACGCAGTGCACCGTCACGAAAATACAAGTAGGTCATCACGGATGAGCTGTGTCGTAATTTTTACATTTTAAACAAAAATTTAAATCTTAAAGTAAGGGGATTTCAATCCATGTCAGGGAAAGGTCTGAAACACGGATATAAGTACAAAAGTGTTGTTCTATGAGGTAACTTTTTGGCACCAGTTATAGTTAACAGGCAAACTATCTGCTTACCATAAATACAGGTTGCACAGGCAGAGTCTGTGAAACTTGGGATTAACTGCAACTGAAAGACAAATGCAGGAGTAATTCTTTTCAAAGCAGCTTGTGTGAACAGGCCTAAGCGGGAAAAATCTTTCAGGGACCAAAAATACAGAAATTAGAACTTGATGATAAAACGATAATCCTTTATTTGCACAAGTACAGTAACACTGGAATGCTTCTCTTCGGCTGCCCCATCTTGCTCTCCAAAGCCTAGGGGTCGGGGTCACAGGGTCAGCCAATGAGGAGCTGGGGGTTAAGGGTCCTGCTCAAGGGCCCACGGACATGCGACTGTTCTGCTGAGGCAGGGGCTCGAATCGGTTATCTTCTGATCGCTTTGCCGTACACAGATTTGGTGACCTTCACCAAATCCATGGGCTCAATCAGCATGGCTACCATGACATTACTTCAAGGGCATGTGATCAGGGTTACAGCTGATTGGCCAGGCTTTCAAAATTGATTGGACGGCCCTGTGATCAGCAATGCAGATGACTAGCCAGTTGTCATCCATATAATGCATTTGTGAAGTAGTAATATGATCCATCAAATACTTTTTAACAACACATTCACGAGGGCTGATGCTGCCTGCTTTCACCCTTTCCTCTGATACCACTAAGTTGCGTTGCTTCTGTTTTGGAGCGATCTACCTCAAAATTTAATCAGTTCCAGATCTTCACCCATACAATGTTTCTGCAAAATTTGATATGTCAAACATTTTTGAGTGCTAACAATGTATCTATAGCAGAGGGTGATATTCATTAAAAGAAACATAAAAAAATCAGCATTTCTCCAAGGTCCGATATTTAAACTTCAAAAATATTCAAGGTTAGCAGCACTACAACTGAAGACATAACTGCTAAAATAATGCAGGTGACTGCACTGGACGATCACCCGTTTTCTGTAGTGGAGGACGAGGGATTCCCTCATCTCATAATGGAGGTGACTGCACTGGACGATCACCCATTTTCCGTATTGGAGGACGAGGGATTCCCTCATCTCATAATGGAGGTGACTGCACTGGACGATCACCCATTTTCCGTAGTGGAGGACGAGGGATTCCCTCATCTCATAATGCAGGTGACTGCACTGGACAATCACCCATTTTCCATAGTGGAGGACAAGGGATTCCCTCATGTCATTCACCACTTATAAAGGTGTCAAAGCACCAGCCTGCGACATGATCATAATTCATTATTAAATCTGGCTTGCAGATCAAGTTTTTTTTCCACATAAAAAAGCACAATATAACAATATATCAATCAGCGAATCTGCTCCAGCAAGCTCGGCATGTTTACCTGCCAGCACCATCCCATCCCCCCCCCGCCAGGTCGTGATCCCCTTAATGGGCTTCATTCTGCTGTACAGTACAGTGATTGGCCTTAAGGCAATTTTACACTAGCATGTTATCCCCATTTTAAATTATTATTATTGTAATTATTACTATGTTCTTCTTTCTTTGTATTCCATTAATAGTGTATAATTAATTTTTCATTGCAGTATTGGATGACTTTTTCCAGTGAAATTGAATTTAGGCTCTTAAATTAATTGAATAATTAAAGAGAATCATTTCCTCGGAAATGGTTTTTGAGTCAAATCGCCTTGGGGCCCAATGATTTATACCCCTACCAGACTCCAACTTCCAGAAATGCCTCGAGGGGCCATTGGCTTCATGGGTTGTGACCTGCAGCGTGCACTGGGGCTGTTTGCAGGCACGGGTGAAGTAGCCAGGGTGAAGGTCAGCTCCTCCAAGTTGGACTCCAATAGTTGGACTGCCCCCTGCTGGTTGGGATGAGTTATTCCCTCAAGCAGAGGAGTTGAAGAATATCAGGAGGGAGATAAACAAGCCTGGGAATGCCTTGGTATTCCCCCGGAGGGGCTGGAGGTGGTAGCCAGGGAGAGAGAGGTCTGGGGATCTCTGCTTAGACTGCTGCCCCCACAACTTAACCTTAGATATGTGGCAGAGAATGGATGGATGGATGGACGGATGGTTCTGACTTTGCTGGAAGTAGTTGTGTAGCTCCTGCTCAAACATGACTTGCAGTTGTACCTGAGCATTCATCATAAGGCCGGCCAAGTGGCACTTAATCTCACTCCTCACAGCACATATGTCTATAATGCGCTATTTTCCTCACTTGCATGTCGCTTTGAACAAAGGTGTCTGCCAGACGAAAATAAACGCACCATCTCTCACTGGCACTTTATCGTATTAAGGATGGATCTGCATAATCACAGGCAGCCCAGCTACAATAAGGCACCTGCCTGAAGCAGCCCTTTCAGGCGAACCAGCATGTTGTGCAGACTTGGTCTTCCTAGATGGTGCCTATAAAGTGATTTAATCCCTGCAATGCCAAAGGAGCACAGTGCAGAGGACACACAGGCTGGTAGAGAGCTACTGAAGTGGAAGCCAGTTGGACAGAATATTACTAACTGTGTAGGTTACAGCTGATAAGCTATTTCTAGTCAAGTCTGTAGTTTGCAATAACTGCAGGGGCAGGGATATCACACCTATAGAGACTGAGGGATGCCCTCAGCTTTTTTGGAATTTTGACTGTTTTATTGTAATGATAGTTATTTTGTATCATGCAATTGCATTGCAAATGCAGCGAAGCTCATTCTCATTTCTTAAATGCGCGCCCAGATTAAATGTCTCATATTACCACCCCCATCCACTACTAGTATGCGCTGCAAGCATTGGCTGATTTCAGGGGTCAGCTCCGCCCACCGCCCCGCTCCGATTAACATATATTTGCATGTAGTGAACTTGAAAATGAAAAGCCAAAGTAGGAAATGAAAGTCAAATTGGAAAATGAAAAGACAAAAAGGGTTTTTAATTTTATTTTTCAATTTTTCACATCTGACTCATACATGAGTGGAAAATTAAAATGCAAATAGCGCTATTTCATTTTAATTTTAATTTGTGCAGGATTTTTACGCACAGACTTTGGGAAGTAAATGGCAAAGTGGAGATTGTATTTTCTTTTTATCATTTTCATTTTAATTTTATTTTTTGCAGAAAATACCTCCCATAATGAAGGCATTCAAGTAAGAAATGCATTGTACTCTGTACATGACAATAAAAACTTTGAATCCTTGAAATACTTGTATTTGATCTTTTTTCTGGCAGTTATCTTTTTACACAGAGCCACTATACACAATAGTTTTAGTCACTGCTAACAGTTTGTATCAGGAGTTGGTTATTGTAAAAGAAGTGATGTGCATGCAGGTGATATTTGTATAGATTTATCTACACCCTTCTGGCAGTGCTGCCATTGCAGTCAGCTCTCGCAGACTACGAGGAGTAGAAGTTGTCCGACTTGGCTGCAGTCAGTTTATACTCCACCCCTGCAGCTGCCGGTGTTATGCCGAAAAACGCATCCCTGCAGAAAAAGGCATCCCTGCCTTAGAATGCATGCCGGTGTTCCGACGAGTTGAGCTTTTAAGGGTTTTTTGGGGGTTAGGGTTAGGGTTATAGGGGTGTTTTGGGGGTTAGGGTTAGGTTTTAGGGGGGTTTTGGGGGTTAGGGTTTTAGAGTTTTTTGGGGTTTTTTGGGGGTTAGGGTTACAGTTCTACGGGTTTTTTGGGGCTATTGATTAGCACTACGGTAGCCTTACTCAACAAAGTAGCTCAACTCGTTTCAGATCAGCGACCAATCGGTCATTTAGAGACAGGCATGCATGCTACGGCAGGGATGCCTTTTTCGGCATAACACCTGTACATGGCACTCCACGTCGCGTCAGCTGCAGACAGACCAAAGCCCAAGTCGAATACACCCATTGTTTCTTTGAGGGAGGATGGGCAAAATTACAACATTACATTCCAAAGCCAGAACATTCTGGTAACTGGGAATAGTGCAAGCACTGGCACGACATGCTACCTGTCACTGCAATGGTTTTGTCCTCGAATTTGGGGAACAAAGATGCCGGTACAGCCTGTGTATAGATGCTCCTTTGTTTAGCGGTATTTTCCCGTTAGCCTTAAGCACTGCACTATAGGGTCCTGCAGGGAAACGGGGTGCAGTGGACATTTCATGTTCATCTCAGGGACACGGCTGGCCTTCCTCTGACCCCTGAAGGGATGCGTTCTCGCAATGATTCAGGGGCTGCAGCCACACAGAGCAGCTTGATTGGCCTGAAGAGGCAAAAAATATTCTAGAAGCGAGAACATCAGGAAGGAAGCTGTCAGCAATACGCCGACAGCAGGAGCAGATGCTCATCACACAGCTCTGGGAAGCGTCGTTCTGGAGATGATCGAATCATAACCCAAATCTGTTTTAAGGTGACACAGGAGAGCATACAGAGGCAGGGCCACAGCTGCACTGAAGGATGCTGATTGGCCCTTAACCTTGTCACTCACCGAATTCAAGACATCTCATTGGTTGATATGGTTTGCCCATCTATATGAATTATAGCCCCTCTTACAGCCCCCATCTTCAAAAATAAAATTTGAGAATTGCTCCTGTGATGGAATAACTGAACTTAGAGCCCCCTTTAAATGGTCCCCGTCCACTTGGCACAGTATTATGCTGCCACATACCTTATAAGTGCAAATTCAACTGTATTGATTAGCTAGTCAAAGACAAGAGCACACATGAGCACTTCTGTGGACCCCACTGCTTGACGTGGTGCTTTGCGTGTTAGTGGGATGTGCTAATGCAGAGTCCTACGGAGAATAAACACATTTAAAAGACATCCTTTGAAGGACACAGCCAACAAAGGCTACACAGAGCATATCCTTCAAAGGACACAGCCAACAAAGACCACACAGACCAAATCCTTCAAAGGACACAGCCGACAAAGGCTACACAGACCACATCCTTTGAAGGACACAGTCAATAAAGGTCACACAGACCATATCCTTCAAAGGATACAGCCAACAAAGACCACACAGACCACATCCTTCGAAGGACACAGCCAACAAAGACCACACAGACCACATCCTTCGAAGGGTGCAGCCCCTGAATTCAGACACAGTCAGTATTGCCATGCAGATGTCAGCTACGGTTTCGGCTGAATGGCTTCAGCTCCAGAATAATAAAATCATCTTCTTATTGCTTCCAAAATGAAGGGCTTCAGTGTGCAACAGGCTTCAGTGTGATCTTACGTCGGCCATGATCATATCACAACTGTTTTTCATATTGTTTAAGACTATTTTGTAAGTTATTGAACAGTGCAACTACAACACATACTAATTACCTTGTTTTAAAAAAGGTAATAACCTAAAAGAAAAACATACTTAGCAACCTCTGTCAGCTGTTTTCTTTTGAGGTGATGAAAAAGGTTAATCGTGCTGCAGTCTGATGTGCGAAATTTATTTTTGCTAGTTTTACAAATGACGGTTTGCGCTGTGTCAGGTTTTGAAAATCCAAACAAATTCCATATTACCAATATTGAATTCCACAGACCAGCTTTGTTCGTGTTGCTACTTAATATGGATTGTGCTGCACGTTTCCATGTCTGGACGAAGACACAAAAGCGAGACAGGAGGAATCCAAGGCATTTGCTATTCCGAAACCAATTTGGCCGACAAAATTTTAGATGCATGTATGAGCCATAGAACCGCAAGTGATCGAATGTGCACTGATGCACGATACTAACAATCTCTTCATAAAGGCAGATCATGAAGACATTTCAATTGTTTATGATCTAATATCGTATCGCATATGATGAAATCGCACACCCATGTAGAACTGTGCTGGGAGGCTTCCCGGGGGGGGGGGCTTTCCTGGGGGGGGATGTTTCTGGGCCATCTCAGCTGCCCTGTACGCCATTTCCAATTCTCTTAATTAAGTGCACCAATGGTACAAACCTGTTTTGGGTGACACTGTATTTGGCAATGGACGTCAAAGTGAAAAGAACAGAGAAAAGCAAGGATAAAGTGAAAGTGCACTGAAAAAATATTTCCAAAATTTCAGTTTTACTTGGAACAGGTGCAGTCCATTACTTTTACTACACTGGGTCAGGATTTCAGTAGCAGAGGTGGGAGCAAAATAGCTTAGATGTGATCACAGGTGAGTGGCTCAGCGGGGCACCATATGGCCTAAAAGACACTGGGTTTCTGTGCTGTTCCCAAGTAAATTTAGCATTAGGACATGCCAACTGTTAATGTGGCTCACTAAACAACTGCCAAAAACAGCGCTCTCATCCAGGGACATGTACAACCATTCATGATCATGTCTACAGAAACACATTCTTACGTCTTTGGACACTGATGGGGTCACCAATAACAAAGCAGAGACCAGGGACACTACTCTTGTTTTGTTAAGCAGGTGTAATCTTTGAAATCCTTAAGAACGCACGTTTACCACTGAGTGTTATTTCAGTCGATTTAGAAATTGTGTAATTGCACATAGTTGGATACTGTTGCTAAAAGTGTTCATTAACAATTTGTGTTACCACTGGGAATCTTTGTTCTGATTTGGTATTTTGTCTGCCATTTTCCGCGGTTAGACTAATGTTTACCGTTAGGAGTGTATTTTTCTTGTAATGGTACCGGGGTGTAATTTCCTGTCAAGTGGCCCCAGTTTCATATTTTGTCGCCGTCCTAGCACTCAAACAACACTTCCTGCCGAAGTGTTTACCATACATCTCGTAAACTAGATAGACTGATATACGGGCAGACATATAATTTGCAATTATTATAAATAAATTGAGCATTTTAAATATTTACTATTTTTAAATTTTCATTCCAGATGGTTTAAATTAAGTGAAGTAAATAAAACTTCTGCGCAACAAATGACAAAAGCTCTACCTTCACCGGCACGTATTTCGTGTTCACAATGCATTAAGCAATTTAAAAAGTTTTTGTTTGCAGGCACTAGTTTGTATTTCAGCAAGGCTTGGAGGTACTTCATCATCTCACACCGAGATTTACCCAATCTTAGTAAAAAAAAAAATAAAAAAAAAGTAGTTTCAGCTAATTTAGAAAAGTAGCTATAAGTAACTATTTTACACGCTATTGTCTAGCAAACGTCTGCATCTGCAATCTTTGAGTTATTAACTGCATCTATATATTATATGTGTCGTTTATGTTCTGCAAACAAATAGTGCCAAGGCTATTCAAATCCACATTGTCACGCAAACCTTGTTCAGGAGACTTAAAGCGATGTGCACCAATACATCACACAAAGCAGCACTTATCTACAGGCTGCCTTTTACTTTGCCTACATATTTTGGGTGACTGGGAAGGTCTCACCTGCCGATCTTCGAGCAAGTCCCGGAGTCGGCGGCCACGGCGCCGCGCTTGAAAAGCCCCACCGAGCAGCTCTGGCGACCGAGGAGCGAACCGCAGAGAATCACGACAGCGATGAGCGCCAGCAGCGCCAGGGAGACGCAGAGGCAGCGCCGGCGCTGAGATCCGGCCATGGCTCGGGCTCCGGTTGCGGCTCGCTCGGGTTCCGGCGTGCTGGGAGATCCACTCCACCGATGGTCACCTGAAAGGTGAGACCGGTTTCCAAATTGTCACTTTGTCACCAGAGGTGACAAACCCAACCTCGGGCAGCCTAAAATGTTTCTTTTTGGTGGTATCGATTAGATGGGCATTTACAAGCATTTTATTTAGCAGAAGCTTTACCAATTAAATAATTGATCAGATTAAATAATATAATTAATGGTTTAACCAATCACTTAAATGAACCAGCTTGCAGTGAAACATAAAAAGCATGACTGATCTACACGTTGCTAAAGTTAATGTACTCCACACCTTCAGTCGGTTATAAATCTCACGAAACAGTTGAACGTTTCCTTTAAAAAGGGACTTTAAAACTGCTATCCTCTAGCAAATTCTGCCCTGCTTTCAGTCTCATTTACGCTCAGCAGTCTTAAAAACTAATTTTCCCGCGACTCAACTGAAAAAGCGGCCGGAAGATGGTTAGATGGATCTATCTAATGTCTAGTACAGAAAGTGCAGCCACACAAGTGTAATTGTGTAAAATTGCGGTCTTCCGCATTAATGAGGCAAGCTGCCACACGAGTCTGCGAGCTGAGGTCGTGCGTGAGAAACAGCACGACTTTGTAAACATTTTTGCGCGTTGATCTATCTTGGACAATTTTAGCTTCTCTTGATTTCACAACGCACCTTGTTTGTTTTCTCAAGGGCTGCACAGTCTGTGTTAATCTCTATGCATTTTGTCATGCTCTTGCGAATGTCGTTTGATCATTTGCTCACACGGTTATCTTTTGTCCGTTTTTGCATGTCATCCTGCCGAGAGCACCAAGATGCGTTAACATGCATTAACTTTTCATTCCATTTCACACCACATAAATTCACATGAATTGCAGAGTGCAGACCCGGATCCCCGGTAGGGAAGGTTGTCATTCAAACAAATTCGAGTAATACGACCGTGATCACTCCACTACACAGCTGTTTCAAAACGCTGTCCCTCATCTTCGAACCGAACCTCAAATTTATTGTAAAACTACCCAGATTGCATCAAATTCTGTTATTGTTGTGCAATATGGTATGTGGAGGCCCTTATGCACTTGTTTACAAAAGCGTTAGAGATCTGTGTATTAGGTAACATTCTCTTAAATACTTAAAATATTTAAAAATATTTAGAGTCTGTTAAAAGCCTGTTTGTTAAACGGTTAAACAGAATGTATATCAGAGTGTATTGCAGGTTAGTAGACCGACCATATTTGGTTATATCTATAGTAGAAACACATTAAGTATGAAACTCTATCTTTTTTCGCGTTAAGAAGTTGAACTTTTTTCCGAAAAATAACTGGGTAAATTTATACACGCCCTTAACAAGTAATAAAAATGTCACCTCATTGATAACTTGACAGCACTGACATCTGGTGGCGTGTTAGCGTCAATGAAGCGCATCAGGAGCGAGGATCTCGCCGATGCGGCCCGAAAGGAAACACCTGTATGGACGGCCAGAAGGGACAAAACGTTTTGGTTTTATTCGCATTTTAACACCCTTAAAATTGACGTGTTTACGCGCAGATTTGGTACGTGTTAAACCGTAATAACGTGTTAACACGTTAAGAATCAGAATCAGCCAGGGCACACAAGGAAATTGGTTCCAGCTGCTAGAGACTCCCTAGTATACAGACAATAAATGACACTATACAAACAATAAATTACACTATACAAGACTATACACTATACAATTTGAAATATACACACATGGGTAACACAGTACAAGTATAGGGTGCAAGGTTAAGTGCAAACAGAGTTTAAGGGGGGAAATTTACAGAACGCAGGTGACACAGCTTAGCTGTTTATGAGGGTGATGGCCTGAGGGAAGAAGCTGCTCCTATGTCTGGTGGTTTTTGTAAACAGAGTTCTGTAGCTCCTGCCAGAGGGGAGGAGCTGGAAAAGATCCTGGTGTGTCCAGGGTGTGACGGATCTGCAATGCAATTTTATCTGCCCTTTAGGCCTTCCAGAGATGTGGGCAGTGTGAGATAGGATGAGGCGGTCTACCTCACCACTGTATCATCAAGACGAACACGACGTAGGAGCCACGTTTCTCCGGGGGAGTGTTCAGACCTTTCTGTAAGCCAGCGTCTTCTCTACGCTGGGAATATGTAACAACAGCGTGGTCTCTACACGCCGTCTACATTCCTGCTTACATATTCACTACTCATTTATACCGGAGAAAGCATTTCATAGAATGTGCTGAGGTTGTGCCTAATTCTGCATTGGCACAGTGCCACTCACACTTAAACAATTTCTTCCATCTACAGAATATAGAGCAAAATAATGTGAAAACTGTCTCACGTTTCTTGTATTATTATGACCACAATTTTCTAAAGGAACCAACTAAAAAAAAAAGACTAAAGTCTAAACTAAGTGGCTATTAAATAAGTGTCACACGGGAGCCTTCAGGAAGTCCAGTATCTCTTTAGCACACAGACACAGGACTTCCTGTATCAAAAGGGTCAAATTTTGTTTCCTTTCTCCTCATTAACGCACTCAAATTTGATGTGTTAACATGCACATTTTGTACATGTTAATGCATAATAAGGTGACGCCATAAGCCTGTTTTCCCACTGACACTAGCTAGTATGCCCCCTTCAGGCCCGGACCCAGCATTATTCAAATCCCTTGCGCCTCCCCCCCCCTCCCCTTATCCCAGCTATGCTATAAAGCATATAGTTGATTCATTTTATCAGAAAAATGAGTCATATAATGTATACAATGTGGAAAAGGTGTCAGAATATCAAGTCGATTGCATTTTAAATTTTTTTTTTGCTGAACAGGAGCGGTATTACATAACTGAAAATAAACCGTCTATGATCACATTATTAGTAGGACACCCTGGACAGGATGCCAGTCCATCACAGAACATACACGGCACGTTGTGGGAAATTTTGGGACACCAGGTCACCTAAATGCTCATTTCTGGGTAGCAGGAGGAACCAGGAGAAAATTGATGGAGGCAGAACTGTGGTCTGAATCAAGCAAATTGCCCTGGGGCCATGAAGCTTCAGTACCACCACATCATCATCCCACATAAATGATGCAAATTAATGGGATATTAATGAATAATCGTTCATGAGGTGAGGATAAAGGGACACTTATTGTAACACACATCTTTGTGAGTATGTGAAGGTTTGTGATTGCTGTATGATCAGCTCCTAAGATATGATCTGATTTTCATCTCAGTAATAAGTAGATGCTGTCAGAACCTCATCTGGTTTTGCCCAGTGCTCCTGCTCCTGGCTTTATCCAGTGCTCCCTCTCCCAGGATTGCCCAGTGCTCCCACTCCAGTGTTTGCCCAGTGCTCCCTCTCTGGGGATTTCCCAGTGTGTGCATGTGTGCGTGTGTGTGTGTGTGTGTGTGTGTTTGTTTGTTTGTCTCAAAGGAAAGCAAGGTGGCACATGCGAGAAGAATTATTCCAAATCAAGCAGCATGCTTCATTTCTTCCATTTATAAACTTAAACCTGCCTGGCTGTGGACAGACAAAGGCCCCAGTCTTAAGGAATCCTTTTGTGAACATTTCCAGTCTTGTAAGCATCAGCTAATCTTCCGGGGACCCTTGAAATCTCTTCATTGTGAAGAGGAAGTAACTGGCATTGTGTGTGAATTTGTGCAGCACATGTCAAACCCACAGCTGAATTTATTGGAGCACTTGACACAAGTGATTAATTGTCATTGGTGACACACTGCAGCAAAATGTCTACTCTACATTTAACCCATATGTGACATAGCAGTGGACAGCTATTATTTAGCACCTGGGGAGCAGTGTCTTGCTCAGGGTACCTTACTGGTTGGGGATTCAAATCAGCAACCTTTCAATCATAAGCAAACTTTCCTAACCAGTAGGCCACCACTGCTTCACAGTAATAGGAATACATTACAAAGCCTTTCAAGAGCCAAATAGAGGAGCTATTCAAGTAAAAACACCACAGAGATGAGCTTATTCCTCTACCACTCCGTCTTTTCAAGACGTCATCATCCTAAAGGTTCATATACTTTTTCTATCATATCAATGACATGTTTGAACCATTGTTTAGTAAAGAATGTAATGTAATCTTTCTAAAATCTTGTGTGTGTTGTTAAAAAGAACAATGGGCATTAATGGTTAGGGAAGTGCACTCGTGATTAAAAGATTGCAGGGTCGAATCCCTGACCAGCAAGGCACCACCTAGGTACCCAGAGCAAGGTACCGCCCCCCAATCACTGCTCCCCGGGCGCTGAATTAGCTGTCCACTGCTATGTCACATTGTCACATATGGGTTAAATGCAGAGGACACATTTCGTTGTTGTGCACTGTGTGCTGTGGTGTGTCAATAATGACAATCTCCAAATTTATTATTATGGCTTGATTATAATAGAGGTGGGGGTCTGTGAGGACGATGGGGGGTTTCTCAGAAAGAGGGGGTCTCTGATGATGATAGAGGTCTCTGAGAAAGGGGGGTCTCTGAGGACTATGGGAGTCTGTGAGGGTGGTGGGGGTCTCTGATGGTGATAGGGGTCTCCGAGGGTGGTGGTGGGGGGTCACTGAGAAAGAGGGGGTCTCTGAAAAAGAGAGGGGTCTCTGAGGATGATGGGATTTCTGAATTGAATTTCTGAATTTAAGCATGTGCTATGTGAAGGCAGAGACTCACAGGAACTAGACAAAATCCCTGCCTGAAAGTGATCCTTGTGTAATTCATGTGTAATACTTGTGTAATTCAGTCTTCCATGATTCTCCAGTATGGGATCTCAGAGGGTCAGCACCACATGCCAGGGAGCACAGGGCACATGACGGGAGACACCCTGGATGGTATGTCAGGCCATTGCAGGCGACACACAATCAGATTCACATCAAGAGCAATTCAAAAACACTGGCTCACCTAAACTCATGTTTTTGGACTGGGAGGAAACCAGAGTATCCAGAGGAAACCCACACACACTCTGGGATCACATGCAAACCCCACACACACACATTCCGAAGGGTAACCCTAACCACGCTGCATCCTAAGCCACCCTGCTGCCCAAAGATCCCTGATTTTCAGGCTTGGGTCACAAGCAGCCACCTCAGATCTATGTTATACATATGAAATGTAAAACATTAAATTGATTGCATCACACGATTAAAAGGTGCTGTTGCAGTGGGAACCTTCTATCGCTGCCATGGGCTATGAATGAGACCTCCTCTGCTAGAGTAGCAGTCACGTCTAACTGGTCACAGCTGGTTCCACTTTATTTATAAGCTTAAAAGGGTCAGTTCTACACAGCAATGGCAGCTGCTATGGGCTGCTGGTGATAAATGCACAACATGTTTAAAGGAAGTTTGTCTGTGAAACATGTTCTGCTGCATCTGCTCCTGTCCGTTTTTTTCTTGCTTATTTAATCAAAGAGCAAATATATGCCAACAAAGGACTTTCAGTACAGTCTGCAATAGATTATAATCCACCAAGGTATTTAAAAAATGTTTTATTAAGCATGTTCTCCCTAAGTGTGTTTTATTTTTTCCCCTTTCCTTGTTTAAAATCGATTGCTTACATCTTGCCACAGCAAACGGGCAGCTTGCATCAGACAGGACATGCATGTAGGTGTTATGAAGGAGAATGACCTGGTGTTCAGCTCTCTGAGGCCACACGCTCTGTCGCTCACTCCGAAAGCTGCCAGCGCTCTGTCTCCCTGGCCAAAGCGCGCCTGCAGTTACATTTACGTCTAACGGTGGGGTGCGGATGGGACTGGCGAAGCCCGCGGGGAGTCTGCTTCAGCTTCATTCTGTCTGTGGCCCGGCCTGGCAGGCACCACGCAGCGCCTCTGCACCCCAGCACTGGCTTCCAGTTTACACTGAGCATGTAGGTGTGGCCGCCCCCGCTTGGAGCCTGCCGCTGCCGGCACACTTACATAATGGCAGATGTTTAGCAGTCGTCTTTCCAGTAAAGACGGAATATAAACAGCAATGTGGGGGGGGGGGGCGGTAAAAATCAAGCAAAGAGAACTGAACTCGCATTTAGGAAACAGAAGAGCCCATGAGGAGCTACAGTGCAGGGGAAGAAAACAGTGATGCTGTTTTGTCCCATAAAAACTCTCGGTACTCCTGCAGTATTGATACGGACATGACCCTACCATCCATCGCCAAATGTATACCCCTGTGTCAAGAAAGTAGATTTGCATTTAATTGCTTACTTGGCATTTTAATCCAAATAATGTGTTTTACACATTTTTTCCTGCTGAAGCAGCTTAGATCAAGTGCATGTCAAGGGTACAACAGCAGGGCCACCATCAAGCCTAAAATGAGGCCTGATCCCTGTGGTGTCAGTAGTCCCCCTGGCTGATGTCACCATGCAATGAGTCACAGGTTATAGGTCACAGGAAAACCTGTAGGGGCCCCTTGTGTTGGGTGAATAGATGATGGATCATTCAGCAGGCTGGACCTAAGCACCAGGCAAGGCCCACAGCATCTCTAAGCCGGCTGTGAGCAGCAGCAGCCTAATATATATCTGTAACCCCAGCAGCTGCTCTGAAGGGGAGGGGGAGGCGCTCGGGCTCCCTGGGCGGACATCTCCAGAGCGCAGGGAACAGCATCGCGGCACATCTGCTCAGATCCAGACTTAAATGGAAATGCCCAGAGCTTCTGGGAGGCAAACCGGCCGGGGGGGGGGGCTCTCTGGGCCAAGTGGGAGGATTTGGCAAAGCAAGTGTGTATGGAGAAGTTAAAGAAGAGCTTGGCGGAAGCGACTGTCCCAAGCAGCACTGCGGAGCCCATCTGCAAATGAACATGGAAAGTGCTTCGAGACATAAGAGAGCTGGTCAGCGATGAGGGTATTTAAAGCAATGGAGACTTTTTAGAAGAAAAACGTGCACAATATGTGCATTTTACATGCAATCTCACTCCACTGAGAATGGTCCACCGACACATAACTAACTTTTCATTTCAGTAATGAAATGTTCTGGAATTTTTCAAGAGTTCTGAGGTGGCTTTCTGGATGAGCTGAAATGGCCTGACGCCACGTGTTGATAGTACAGCTGTGAAGGAGCTGACGTAACACAGGGGACCGATTCTCTAGATGTTTTATAGGAGAAACCTGCAGTTCAGTTCTGCAGTAAGTTTGTGGTGAGGTGTGTAGAGATGAGAGACATCGGGGTGGAGATGTCAGAGAGGCAGACATAAGATGAAGGGGAAACCATTCTGTGGCAAGAAGATTGGTAGCGCTTTCAGGATGAGAGGAAGGAAGGAGGGACTGAGTTGAAGTTTTGAAGGACCATGTGGAGAGCAGTGGGTGTAGGAGGGGGGGGAGGATGGGTGGAGTGCAGAGAGATGGAGACTGGTTGAAGATGTGGAAAGGTGTAACTGTGAGGTTGTGGCACCGTAGGTTCTTGTGAAGACCAAGTCTAAGGTTTTCTCAGTCAACAGACACAAGGAGGTGGAGGCAGCCGATGGATTATAGGCTGTTGACAGATGATGCTGAAAGTGCTCAGGGGGTTATAGGTGCTGTGAATTCTGGACGAACTTGGCAGGATGTGCAGCTCATCTCCAAGCAGCTGAGTGGACCAGGTGGGTGATGAACAGCAATTATATTGAGGTTAGTGGGGTTTGAGATATTTATAGCATGAATAAAAAGGTGAGGGCTGTGTGTGTCCATGCCAGGAAATGAGCAAAGACGCAGCCCAGCACGATGAGCGGAGCCTGGCAGGTCGGCGGCTCAGAATGGGGGGTGATTCACAGCTCGGCGAGGAAGAAGAAGTGGAAAGACCGGTGGGAGATGAGGGAAAGAGCGAAAGCGACTCTCCTGATTGCAGACCGGCAATTCCAGGGGCAGCAGTAATGCTGCAGGGGGCAAAAGCAGAAGGTAAAGGGGCTTGGTGAAGTGCGGCAGGAGAGACTGCTGCAGGGAGACTGAGCCTTAGCACCAAAAATATGCTGGTAACAGCTTGACAATTGGATTTGGAATATAGTGCCATTGAATGTGTGCTTATCTTTATGGCTTCATAGCTGCTTGGAGCTGCTGTCGCGTCACCGGAAGAAGCTGCCGCTGCTGTTACATGTGTGATGGGTGCCGCGGCACCGCTCTGGAAGGATCACCGTCTGCACCCAAGAGAGCTCGACATCCTGCTTCATCTGCAGACGGGCCTGGAGCCAGATATGCAGATTATTTATATAGCAAAGGAATGTGCTATGATCACCACTTTGATTTTGGCATGATTTTTAATAGCTGAACACAGCTGCCAATAGTTATGTACAGGGGAGCAGTAGGGGCATGAACACCCAGAAGATTCAGGGGGCTGACACTTGACAGGGGCCCTTGAATACATAAATTTTATGGAAAAAGTGGGCAGGTGGACAAGGTGCCAACATTTACTGTTTTTAAAGAGGACCCTTCTGTGTCATAATGGCAAACTTTAAGAATGACGGAGGAGAGGAGAGATACTTGTTATGGTACTCCAGAATGACTGGGCCTTCAACCCCGGATTTTCCTCCTTAGGGCCCTTTGTTAAGCCCAGGCACAGTGTGTGGCTCAGTGGGTCAGAACGCCACGCCCGTGAACGAGAGGCTGCTGGTTCATATCCCATGGTTGGTAGAGTGATGTCACTGTTGGGCCCTTGACCCTCAGTCAAGCACCTTCAGCTAAGCAGTGCAGGTGGTGGCCTGGAACAGAAAAGAGCTGGATTACTGAGAACTGGGATTGAATCCACTGTGTTATGGGACGTTACCATCAGGGAAACAGTGCTTTCTTCCAGGCATTTACATCGAATGTATTTTATAGACGCCTTTGTCCAAACCAACTCACAATATACTCAAAATGCTGTTTCTGAAAGGTCCAAAAAAGTCAGCAGTCAGATCAAAATGCATCTGTGGTGATATTTCATATTCAAAGGTTATATTTTGGTTTGTGTTCTACTGAACAGAAACCGAGAGAGAGCTTTGTTGGACAACAATAATAATTATCAATTATTTGTTCTTGTTGTTCATATAACAAGCATATGTCTGCAAGGCCCTCAAGTTTCATCAAATGTTTGGAGTGAGATTACATTAGGGGCGAAACGTGTGTCTCACGGTCAATGTGTGAGACTTGACGGCCCTGCCTACCGCGTTCATTGGATCTTGCTCTTACATTTTCATCTTTTGTGCACTCCATCTGTGTGCACATCCATACAATAATGTGCTTGCAGCGGGATCGCACATAACTTATTTTGGAATTTAATAACAATTGCTATTTTCCAACTGGTTGGTATAGGTGGCTATTAACTCTGTATAATTCGAGACAGTTATATATAAAGCGTAAAACTCCACTCTGTATGCCTGCGCATCGTTCATCAATTCTGCATAACGGGATACCTTGGTGGTCATTACTCTGTGCTTCTCAGTGTGAGAAATACAAAGTCTAGCATGAGAGCATGTGAACTGATTGAAATGCGCATATCTCACAGTCTGTGCTTGAGACTTGAGAGCCATGCATCTGTATGCATCACTGACTGAATCCCCCCGCCTTTGGTAAGTGCTCCACAGTCATATGTGAGCATGATGTACAGATGTGTTAAAATGCATCATGGGAGCCATACAAACCACACAAAGGCACTCAGAGCACATGAATCCACAGCTCCTGTTGGGTGGCTTGTATGGGAAACAGAGCAAACCCCGCCCACTCCGCTGGTACTGGTGCAGCCCCTCCCAGGCCGCCTGTTTACTCGGAGTGGCGCCCCGTCACTCGCAGCTCCCTGCATGCTTTGCGCGCGCGGGCGGAAGTTCCTGCATCACGCTCATTGGAGTGCATTGGGGGAGATGCAGTTCGCCAGCGGATGAATCTAGCGCCTCTGATCACCTGTTACTCCGTGAAAAACCGCGCATCCACAGCGATTACTTTCAGTGACTTGCTATTCAGCATTAATTCTCTCAGCGGACTTCCCCTGTCACGCTTCGGCTAACGACGCCCGGAGCCTCCAGCTGTCCGTAAGGATCAGTAAAAAGTATATTTATCGAGAGCAGTGAGTAGGGGAGCGCGTCTGTGTGTGTGTGTGTGTGTGTGTGTGTGTGTGTGTGTGTGTGTGGTTCACGGTGAGATGCGCGCACTTTGCGCCCGTTTGCGCGGCGCCCCAGCCTCTGTGCCCAGGTAGGCGGCTCTGATTGACAGGCGTGAATGATGCGGCTCTCGGTGCGCCAGTCGCTGGCCTGAGCGGACGGCGGCGACCCCCCCCCCCCCAGGTAGCGCTATCACTCAGCTCCCGACGGGCGTTTTTACGCGGCTGTCACTTCGCTTTGTGTAGACGTGTAATTGAACGTTTTGCGGCTGTCACCATAAGAGCGCGTTCACAGTATGACGGGGACCATGGCCGCTCGGTGACTGGGACAGGAGGAGCGGAGGACAGACAGGGGCAGCGGAGGGACAGAGGAGAGCCTGCGACGCCCATCTGCCGGCGGGTTGCTGTTAGCCAGACCGGTGGTGGTTAGGTAAGGCGGCTGAGCTAGCCGAGGACGTACCGCACCGCCGGAGCTCTGCAAACAGTCCGTCTCCGGAGCCCGTTGATTGCGCCGGAGAGCGACCGAGGGAGACAGCCCGGCCGGTCTGTGTGCGGATATTCCGCTTTGCTTTTGTTCTTTTCAAGTTATATTTATTGTCATCTATTACTATTATTATTATCATTATCATCATTATTATTAGTTTTCAAGCCGATACTCGATCATCTTGTCGTCTCCTCCGCCCGCATGTGTTTTATCGTATATTTCTCCGCCCCGACTGCTGCACCCGTTTTCCCCGCCGCCCGCTCCTTTGTCACGTTCATCTGTCGCACCGGCCGTTCCGCTGTGATTCTGCGCGCGTATCGGAGCGGCGCTCGGTGCCCTGCGCCATAGCATTGCCATCGCCTCTCTACCGGCCAGATGTGCCTTAGAGAAAATGCTACCACCAGTATTTCGTTAGATTTTTCCCTAAGAAACATGCATTTGTCAGCTGCTCGGTGTGTGTGCGCACCCGTGTGTAATTGCAGCAGTATTGGCATGACTCATGGCTTTGCCCAGTGCACTGTGGAGGCGCGTAGGATCACTGAATATGAAGTGCTGTGTTTGGGCAGTGCAGACTGAGCAGGGATCACACTGTGTGTGTGTGTGTGTGTGTGTGTGTGTGTGTGTGTGTGTGTGTGAGAGAGAGAGCATTGACAAGAGGGAGTGAGGGTAGGATGCAGTGTGTGTGTGTGAGCACTGACAAGAGGGAGTGAGGGTAGGATGCAGTATGTGTGTGTGTGGGATGGGGGGGGCTGGGGGTGTTGCAATGTCGATTGGTGAGAGATTTGGTACTTGGCACTTGTGCCTGATGCATGCTGTCATTGGAGAGAGTTCCATATGCCGAAGGCAGCATCTTCAGCCTGCTGCGCAATGTGTGTGGCTTAACCCCCTCCCTCTCCCCCCTCCTCCTCCTCCTCACCCTCCCCCTCCTCCTCCAGTGTAGGCAGCAGATGCCCCACAGCCCGCTGTCTGCCTGTGTCTCATCAGAGGGAACTGCGCACTGGGTGGAGCTGGCACTGTGCACCCAGGTGGCAGACGCTTGCTGGACCTCCATTCAAGGCGGTGCCGCCATGAGGACCTGAGCCGGGTCAGTCTGTGGAGCGTGGCCCCGCCCGCTCCTTGGGGGTTTGGCCAGCTGCCCTGGGGGGGGTCTGTCACGCTTTGTCTTCATGCTGCTGTTTCTCCGTTTGTCTCCAGCTGGAGCGTCGCTGAGTCTGCGCCTCGCTTGCTGCCCGCCCGGCACTGCCCGTCCTGCGTGGACCGCCCACGCGGCAGCCATGGAGTGGTCCCTGGAGGGGGTGCGGGGGCTGGTGGCAGGCGGCATGCAATCGGTGCGGGAGTGTGAGTCCAGTGCCCTGGGCACAGGACTTTGTCTCCTGCTGCTCTTTGTCTGGTACTGCTACCGCGTGGGGCGAGAGCACGGCTCCCCCCCGCCGCTACGTGGGGGCTATGTCAGCGAGTCGGGCCGTTTGGTGGCGGGAGGTGGCCCCCGGATGGCACTGGGTGGCTCTGAGGCCGGGGGGGGCAGGGTGAAGGGGAGGCCGGCCGGCAGTGCAGAGGAGCAGAATGGATTCGCCTACTGCCAGTCGGCAGAGTGCTTCCGCTGCGCCCACCCCGGCGAGGGCCTGAACCAGCGGCTGTACCACAGCTTGCAGGACTACGCCAAGCGCTACACCTGGGCCGGCATGGGCCGCGTGCACAAGGGCGTGCGTGAGCAGGGCCGCTACCTGAGCAGCCGCGCCTCCATCCAGAAGCCGGAGGTCTTCTTCCTGCCTGACTTGCCCTCCGCACCCTTCTTCTCGCGCGAGGCCCAGAAGCATGACGTAGAGCTGCTGGAGCGGAGCTTCCCAGCACTGCTGGCCGAGTTCCAGAGCGTGTACCAACAGGTGCCGGCACGGACCGGCGTGCAGCTGCCGTCTGGCTGGAAGGCCAACGGCACGCCCCGCGGCCAGTGGTGGACCTTCTACCTGGTGAACCAGGGCACGCCCCTGGCCCGCAATGCCCGCCGATGCCCACGCACCTGGCGTGTTCTGGGCCAGCTGCGTACCTTCATCGCCAACAACGTGTTCGGTAACGCCTGCTTCTCCGTTCTGAACCCCGGCACTCTGGTCACTGAGCACTACGGACCCACCAATGTGCGCCTGCGCTGCCATCTGGGTGAGCCAGCGGGCGACCCTCCCCCCATCCCCCCTGTCCCTCTGCTGTCTCCTTCCGGGTTCATCTTCTCTCTGTCATTCTGTGCTCGATCTGCTTGTTTGTCCATTTTGTTCTCTGTGGACTTCCCTCCGTCTGTGTCTCCCTGCATCTGTGCATTTACCCGTCTTGTCACTCGACCGTTGCTGTATCGGCTCGGCCGTCCCCCTCCTGCTTGCCCCTGTTCCCCCCCCCTTTGTCTGCATACGTTATCTGCATGCTGAGCACATTCTCCTGCCCAGCGGCAGCTTTGCAGCCCGGCGGTTTCTCCTCTTCTTACGGGAGGATTCCCACCAAAGCCATGCAGGTCACTTCCCGCCCTCCAGGGCTCCACTCCCATGAACCTGACCTTTAAATTGTGACAGTAGTAATTAAGTACTTTGTTCTGCGTTGACAAAAGTGTTGATATCTGTTTGAGATTCATCTTCATAGAGGAGCACGACCAGCTGGTGTTAATGTCTGAGCGGTTGTAGTCACCCTCTCTGTCTTTCAGCTGGAGCATCTTGGATCAGGCTGACCTTGAGAGGTCAAGTGTGGCCGTTTTGCTATTGTTTTTTTATCCTGAATGCACATGAAAGCCAGAAGCACTGCAATGCAGAGGCTATAGGGGAGAGAGGGAAGATGAGCTAATTATATACACGTGTGTGCTGCTCCTAAGTGGCTGTGTGTACACTGGATATGTATGTATGTTTGTGTGCTACTCCCATGCGGCCATGCGTATGGCTAATGTCTGTATGTATGTTTGTGCATATGTGTGCTGCCCCCATGTGGCCATGCGTATGGCTAATGTCTGTATGTGTTTGTGCATATGTGTGCTGCCCCCATGTGGCCATGCGTATGGCTAATGTCTGTATGTGTTTGTGCATATGTCCACTGCCCCCATGTGGCCATGTGTATGGGTGACATCTGAATGTATGTTTGTGCATATGTGAGCTGCGCCCTTGTGGCTGTGCATATGACTAACACCTGTGCAAGTTTTAGTAAAGTAGGAAGCCGCTCGTTCTGCTGGCGTTTCGCTCTTGTCCTGCCCCCAGCTGCCCCCCATGCAGTTCCCTGATTCTCCTTCTTCCTGCAGGTTTGAAGGTGCCCCCTGGCTGCGAGCTCGTTGTTGGGGGGGAGCCCCAGTGCTGGTCTGAGGGGAGCTGCCTCCTATTTGATGACTCCTTTCTGCACACTGCCTTCCACGAGGGTGAGAGAAGTGGGTGGGGCTGGCTGGGGGGGGGGGGGGGGCACAAGGACAGGATGGGGTTTAAAGGGGCAGCCAGAATCAGGAACTACATACCATGTGTTTTTGCATTGTGTTGGATGGAAGCTCTGTATTTGTGTGCAGGCAGCGTGGAGGACGGGCCCCGGGCTGTCTTTATGGTGGACCTCTGGCATCCCAACGTGGCGGCTGCTGAGAGACAAGCACTGGACTACATCTTCACCCCTGGCCGCTGAGGGGAGCAGGGGGGGTGAGGGAGAGGGGGTGAGAGAGAGGGAGAGATGGGGGGGGAGCAGGAAAGGGGGAGGAAGAGAGAGAAGGAGGAGATGGAGGGGGGGAGATGGGGAGAGACAGAGGGAGAGCGCGATAGCGGGAGGGTAGGGGCTCCTTCGTCCTTCCCTGGTCTCGGCCGCCCTGTCCACTTCCTCCTCGCCCAGTCCCTGGGTCCCAGGACTCACTCTGCGGTGTGATGTTTACAGAAGCCGCGCTGGCCCACCCCCCCACTCTCCATCTGCCCCTCCCCCATCTGCGCACTGGTCCCTCAAGCCGCAAAGCTCCGCAAAGCACAGGCTGTGGGTGCAGGTGGCCTCTACGCACAAACTCGGCTTATCTGAAGTATTTACATTGAGACTTTTTTAGCAGGCACATCCGGGACAGGCGGGGGGGGGGTGTTTTTAAGGCGGCTTATTGGTCTGTTAGTGACAACTTGCACTGTAATTTGTAATTTTCTAGCGCTGCATTGTCAGGAGGGCGGCAGAGCTAGGTAGGTGTCCTTACAGATCGGCTGGTTTGTAATACGTCTGTAGCTGGCGTGGCAAAAAAAATAATCAGGAAGCAGTTTCTTAACATTTGTAGTTTCTAATGTGAGAGAGCTTTTCTGTCAGCTCCTTCCATGAGCAGCGCGTGAAAAATCCGGCTGTTTGTTTGACCTTGTGTTACTCGTCCTCCTTTCTAGATGATGTCGATGATATTGCTGAGTAGCGTTCAGACGTCTAATCTTGGTGTGTTTACACATTCCTTTTGTATAAATTTGAAACTTTGAAACAGTGTTCTGGCTGTTAAATGATATTCGAATTCCCATTCCAGTTTTGCTGTGACATTCCTCTCCCATGGATTTGTTCTTTGTGGCGCTGGACTCATTTTATGATGGTGAATCGGCTGAGGGAAAGTACCTCACGGATTCTTCTGAAAGTTGGTGGCAAATCATCGGTGTCGCAGTTTTCCGATTCTGAAGAAATGTTGCACTTAGTCCCAGCACAGGATGCCAAAGACTGATGAATGGAGTGATTTGGGGATGAGACCACTAGGGGTGCCAGATCACCCAGTGAGACTCGTCAAGTGTTTTTCTGGTCCAAGAGCACAAATCCTCTGTGTTTGTAACTGGATCAGAGGGGAAGAAACAGATTAATCTCCATCCACTTCAGCTCCCTGTGGTCAGATTTCTCCTCTGCTTTTAGTGTCAAACATAAATACAGTGTGGTTTGTGTTACTAATTAGTTTCAGTGTATACCCATGGTACTGCTTTAATTGTCGTAATTGTTTGGTTGATAGACAGCTGTTACTTGTATTGATTGATGTTCAAATTGATTTTTGTACAATTGATTTGATTTTCTTCTCCAAGGTTTAGTTGTTTCAGACGTTCTCCAAACCTCCATGTTTCAGCATTTCTATGTGAGTTTCTGGAATAGGCTATGGAAACGATACATAAACTCAGCACAGTTGTCTGGAAAGCTTTTAAATAGTTAAATTTAAATACAGCCCGAACAGTGACATCTTGGTGACTTTGGCTACATGCTTCTCGAGGTCTTTTTTTAAAATTTCCTGCTACTACACTGAATTTGCTACAAACCGCTTAACTGTGCCTCACATGGAAAGCATCTGCTTTGGTGGGTTCTGCCGATGTCCTCAACATGTACAGCTCGGCAAGTACCGCTTTTAATTAAAATGTGGGTTCTTTGTATCAGAGCACATTTCATATTCCAAGTCTATAATAAAGCACATCATCAGTGTTCTTTTGTTTATAATCAGAAGATGTAATGATGCATTTTTACATTTTCACACCCCTTTAAAACATCTGCTTTGGCTTTTCACTTTGCCTTCCTGCTGTCAGCATCTGGGCGTTTTGTGCTGTGGTCCCTGGTGACATCACACATTGTTCTGATGGCTTCTGTTATTGGTTTTATATGGCAGCTTGGAGTCCCAGCCGTGGCTGCTGTGCTGCCTCTGGGTCCCCCGGACCCCAGTACATGATATGAGAGTCCCAGCCGTGGCTGCTGTGCTGCCTCGGGGTCCCCCTGACCCCATCACATGATATGAGAGTCCCAGCCGTGGCTGCTGTGCTGCCTCGGGGTCCCCCTGACCCCATCACATGATATGAGAGTCCCAGCCGTGGCTGCTGTGCTGCCTCGGGGTCTCCCTGACCCCATCACATGATATGAGAGTCCCAGCCGTGGCTGTTGTGCTGCCTCGGGGTCCCCCTGACCCCATCACATGATATGAGAGTCCCAGCCGTGGCTGCTGTGCTGCCTCGGGGTCTCCCTGACCCCATCACATGATATTAAAGTCCTGGCTGTTGCTGTGGTGCTTCCTTGGGGTCTCTATGACATCATCCTTAATCATCAAAACTTCTGCTACACATCTGCCAAAAACACTAATGTCATACGAAGGATGGTGCTGTTAAGCTGGGCCAATGCCACAGAAGGATGGGATTTACAGGGCTGTTTATGCCAGGTATTTCCTGGTCAGGGCCAGGCATAGTATTGTACACAAGCCATCACTCGCTACATTTTCCAAAACACCATTGTAATCCCACAGCCTGTGGGGGGCGCTGTCTGAAAACTCGGTCATATGCAAAGCCATGCACCACATTCTCTAATCGACACATTATTTTTTATGTCAGTGGTATTATTGGTAAATAATCATGTTATGGGTCACATCTGAAAAAGAAAATGCCCAGATGGCATCTGTCTCTCTCAATTCTTTTTTTCTTCCAGACCTGCAGTTTTATTTCACTACTGCCAATTAAGAATCAGTGTGTTTGCTTGGCATTTAAAAATCACAATCAGTTATGAACTAGTTTCTTTCAGGTTTCTGCTGGTGCCAAGTATTCCAGAACAGGTATTCAAGAACTGTGTTTTTTATACTTGAATTGGCTTTAAGTCACCAAAACTTGAACTGGGTGCAATAGATGAAGGGTGACCAGATAATCCATGTCTGGGAGTATATTTTGAGCTAGGGAAAGATTTGTAAACTACTATTTCAATTGTAAGGACCTGGATGTCACTTGAGCACTGACTTTTTGCTGTGTGCTGATTGGTCAGTCTCTTATAATCATGCATGTTTCACTAATGTTAATGTGAAACAGCTGAATGAGTCTTTCAATCAAGGAAACAAACCAGTCAAAGCACACATAGAACTGAACTATTCAGCCAAGCACAGGAGCCTTTCAGTATAAAAGTAGTTTGTAAAAATCCAAAGTAGCTCAAAGTGTCCTCCCTCCCATGGATTATCTGGTAGGCAAAACTCTTCAACCAATCAGTCCTAATCTAATTAGGGAGTTACAGTGAAACCCCACATACACAATGACCCTTTCTGGATAAGACTGGCCACCCCTGCCCTAGACAGGTAGAGGAAGGATTGGTTTTTAGGAAATCCATGTAAAAAAATCCTTGAAAAAAATTAGTGTCATTTCAAGATTGTGTCACAAGAGGGAGTAAAACACAATCTAACCAGATACCAGATCACTGAGGCTGATGAGGCAATGACACCTGTGGAGAGTGTTCTGCACTTTCCTGTTCAGACTTTTTACATGCTTTCTTACTTTTCAATTTTGAATCGTGGATTTGTGGAGATCTTATTGGGACTAAACCTGAGACCAGCAGCTGGCATGATTGCTGATGTGATATACCATAATTATGGTCGGCCCTATTTTTGAGAATTTAATTAGTGAAAATATACTATGGAACATGCAGGCAGAATCTACTGTAGCTGGTGTACCAAAACCCAGTAAATACAAGAACCCAAGAGGAAAGAAAGAAAGCCCATAGCAGAGGTCGTGGAGGTGGCCTGTCAGTCATCTACCATAATGAACTGAGCTGGTCCCGACTCCCATTACCTGACCTGTCTTCATTTGTATGTCTGCCATTTTAATGTAAGCCTCCACAGTATACTTCTCGACTGCCTGCACCTCACCATTGGACTCACTGACAGTGCCCTCAACAGTCGTACCTCACCGACAGAACCGAGCACATTTTTTGGGGTAATGCAAAGTCCCAGTCCCACAAAGTCACCTGGGGGGGTTCCCCAGGGGTCAGTCCTTGGCCCCATCCTCTTCATTATTTATATACTCCCCCTTGGTGGGGTCATCAGTTGCCATGGAATTTCTTTCCACTGCTATGTAAATGACACCCAATTATATGTGAAAACTACAGCTGTGGCTCCATCTTCATTATCATCATCACTGCTACCAACATCTTCTCCATCTACATTTACCAACTGTCTGGAGAAGATAAAGGTGTGGATGGAACAAAACTTCTTTCATCTGAACAGGTCCAAAGCCAATGCAATCCTAGTAGGAAAACCCCATCAAATTCAGTCATCATCCATAACTAGCATTACCTTCTCTGGTCACAATATTCCCCTCTCTTCATCAGTCACCAATCTTGGTGTAAAACTGGATTCAATTTTCACTTTTGATGATCACATTAAGCACCTTTGCAAGACCTCGTTTGTGCACCTCAGAAATATTGCTAAGTTTTGCCCTACCCTCACCCTTCCTGATGCAGAAAAGCTGGTCCATGCCTTCATTTCCCCCCGGCTGGACTACTGCAATGCACTCTTCATAGGGATTCCTAGTAAGTGTCTTCTAAGGCTGCAGTACATCCAGAACTCTGCTGCTAGGATCCTGATGATAGTTTGGAAATATGAACACATAACACCTGTCCTTCAGTCACTTCACTGGCTTCCTGTTTCTGCCAGGATTGAGTACAAGATTTCTCTCCTCACCCACTAATGCATTTATGGAAACGCTCCTCTTTACTTAAAATAATTGATGACAACTCAAACCACAACACAACCCCTCCACTCTTCACAATTAAATCGCCTCCATCCCGCCCAGAACTAAACTCAGCACGATGGGCGATTGGGCCTTCTGTGCTGTGCCTATGGACTGCCCTTCCTCACACTGAGGGCACCACAATCTACTGACTGTTTTAAAAAAGGACTTAAAACCTTCCTTTTTAGCAGATTTTATCATTCCTAATTTTTTTTTTGATTGTTGAGGTCTTGTAGCACTTAGAGATTTTCTCCGTAAATGTGAAAGTGCGTTATAAATAAAATGTATTATTATTAAGAGCAATGAACTGCAGCTGAACTTTGCTGTAGAAGAGCGCTTTCTCCTTAATGCTAAAAGCAACAGGGACACACAACATCCACAGACTGTCCCCTACGCCTGTTTTAATCCCCACCACCCAGGCAGCCCAGCACCCTTGTGCCTGAATCAGGTAACTGAGGGTTTTATATTTTATTGACATGTAAAACCACATGTGTAGGTGGGGAAATGGAACAATGCAGTGACCTGGCTGGGGTGGGGGTAGCCAAAGTCACCCGTGGGTGTGTATATCAGTCAGACTCTGTACAGGCCGGCTTTAGTGTTTATGGTGATGGGGCGGCGTTTCCAGCAGAGCCTGTTAGCTCCTCATTAACATCTCCCTGTAATTATCGCATTACGGCTAATGACAGTGCGCGCATTGTGGGTGGCCACTGCGTCACTGAAGCCCCACCGCTGAGGAGCAGCCCCGGGTCCTGCGGTCACATGCAACCACACATCCCTCGAGGTCTGCGCTCTACTCTCAGGATTTCCTGCAACACAGTTCTGCACAGGTCAGGAGCAGCTCTTTTTATTTTATTTTTTTATACCTGTGAGCTGCATGAGGGACGGTAACAGCCCTGAATGATCTTTCTATCTGCAGCTGACCACCAGGTCCCAGCTGACCCCAGGTCAGCTCGAACGTGCTGCACTGTACAGCCAAGGTCAGCTAAGTGGGCTGGTCAGACCAGAGGCGATTGAAAGTCTGCCCCATGGGAGACACCTGGTCAAGTTTGGGTTTCTTCAGAACCTCTATCCTGGTCCTCAACTCCAGAACCTGTCATCATTCTGCTGGAAGGTCTTCTGCTGATAGTCACATGAATCCCAAAGAAAACAAGCAGGGGCGGCATAGCCATCCAGTGCCATTAAACGTTATGGTGGCTGCATTCGAGTGGAGGGGAGTCCTGACAGGGACACATGTGTTGATCTATTTATGAACACAGCCTTAAAGGTGCAGTGTGTCAATTTGTCAGCATGCTGTGCTGCCACTTTAAAGCAACACATAATAACCTAAAAAGTGTGATCAAAAAGTTAGTTTCATTTGACGTGTATTGTACATATTGTGTGGTTAAATACTACTTGAATTTTTTTATATAACATAACATGTAAATGAAAACTTAAAAATGCATCAGAATGGCAAATAATATTCTTGCTTATTCATTCGTAATGTCCCTGTGAAAATGCATTAAAATATCAAATTATTCACGGATTGTTTCTTACAAACATCTTACATCCAGCAGAGTTTAGCCAGTGAGTGAAGTTTTGGCAGCAGTACGGAAAGCAAAATATGTCAAAATACAAAACATGGGACAGAAATCAAGGCGTCATGTATGAATATCTCATACACTCAAGAAATAAATGCTTGGTCAGAGCTGCTAATGAAAATTAACGTTAAAGCAGATGAATAAAACATGGTTTTTAGTGCAAACCTGACCTTTAATTAAACCATTCAATTTGAATCTATTACTAAATTAAGAAATAAGGTTAATGTTGAAGGAGGCAGCGCTGCGCTCTGGCAAGGTGTGATTTGGACATAAGGAGGCAGGTCCAGTCTATATTAAACCTTGGGTAGTCTGACAATCCCCCCAGTGTGACCCAATGCCCCCCAGGGCTCTTTGCCGTTTGCCCATCGTCTCCCCATATCCAGCCACAATCGCTCTTGCTGTATGAGTGTCCAACAGAGCAGGAGCAGGCGGATGTATCGAATTTGTGCAGAAGACAGACCCATGATACTGCAGAGTACCCGGTGGTGACAACACAAGGTTCAGGCTGTTTCATATTAACAGACAACATAAACTTATTGGTGGAGATGGTATTCGCAGGCTGCCTCACCTTAGTATCCCCCCAGAACAGGATCACCTTGCACCCTCAGGAATCATTAGCCACGATCATGTGACTCTCATATGCGCTTCACACTGGTATTTCTGATGCCTGCCGCTCACAGCGCCGTCATTGTGAAGATTTGCCATGTTAACTGGAATCTGATTGGCTGACTGGAGGCCCTGCACTGCACCATGAATCATATGTAAGTATTTCAGTGGAACGGCATCAGTCCACTTCCTCACACTGCGAATGAATTGCTATTACTAAGAAAAAGCCTTTCCAGTGGATCACATGGGGTAGTGCAGGTGACGGAGGACGGTTTTCAGAGGGAACTGGTTGCTGTCAATTGGGGGGAGGGGGGGCTCATTCACGGCCCCTGGATGAAGCCTCTGCCTGCTCCTCCTGGCTGGTTTGCCTCGTTCTTCCCAGCAGCCCGGAGGCTTTTTCATGGCTGCTGGTGAGGTGAGCTGGTGGGGGGGGGGGGGGTTGTGGTTATACACAAAGGTCTTTTTTTGTGGCTATAAATAGCGGTGATAATTTAGCCCCCCCAGTCACTCTCCTCTATCTCTCTTTTGTCACCATTTCCTTTCTGTTCTGATTGGTCTTCAGTCTCTTGCTTGAATGCCCACCCCCCCCGCCACCCATGTTCTGTACATTTACATTGTCCCCTGATACCATCTTCTGTATCCTTTGTCTCTTGTGAAGGTTTGAGATAATTTGGCAGGAAGCAAGATGGAGATTAATACAGAGGAGCACTTACTTCCCCGAGCCACTGCTGCGTTGGGAAGGAGCCGGGAGCCACCCTCTGGACGTGGCTCAATAGGACAAGAACGGAGGAAGAGGGATGCATGAAACAGCAGTCAGAGCGACGGAGGGCGGGCCTCCAGTGCTGACAACGCAAGGCAGAAGTTTCTGGAAGGGATCTGACAGAGATCCAGGTCCAAGTGACGCATAAACACAAAAAGTACCAGGTATCTGCAGAAGCATGTCCTCATTTATCCCAAAGAAGGCAGCTCCACTTAACACAGACACATGTGGCTCTGGATACAGACATTCTGGATGAAGATTGATGAGCTATGAGCTGCACACATGATATTTCTCCCCGATCGTTCCTGTCAGGCTGCTGGCTGGTGAGTGTAAATTTGGCATCTCAAAGCACCCCAAGTGCTGCTCTCTTTCTGCAGCTGGATGTTTTCCTGCACTGGTTAAGGTTAAATACCTTAAATTCCTCACTCTGGGCAACTCCCCTGGGACTGAAGCTGCCAGGCTTTGCCTTTGTGTTCGTGAGAGGCTCCCTCGCACCTGCGACTGCAGCAAAGCTGGCTTCTTGGCAAAATAACAAGTGTGTAACAAACACAAAGATCACAGTTAAAGAATAGTGTCTTTTATTATCTTTACCGTACATTACAACAAAAGTCTCTAAAAGTGAACCGTAGCCCACATGGAGATCGAACCCATCACCTTGGCATTATTATTGCCATGCTCTAAATAACTGAGCTACCCAGCTGACAGAATACATTTATGTCAGGGATGGAGTGACTACAGCATGGGTAAGACTGCTATTCTAGTTTATTTCTGAATTGTAGCAATGTACAAGCAACCTTGTATGTGTATCTTAGTTGTAAGTTTCTAATGAAAGACACTTAATGAACTAACTGTGGAAATAAGGCAGAGTGCAGGAAAGGAGCTGCATATTCTGCTGAGCATGCGCCTCACAATGGTCAGGAGAGGGAGCACCTGCAGTCCACTATGTAGCTATGCTCTTCCTCACCCAGTCTCTAGATTTCGGGCTGCAGCCTGACAGAGTGAGAGTGGGGTGCTAGCTGGGCTCTGCGATTCAATGCATGTTGCCCTGCACAGCTGCAATCACCTGCCTGCTGCCCTGCTGTAATCACCTGACTGCTGTCCAGCATCACTGCGATCGCCTGCCTGCTGCCTTGCACTGCTGTGATCACCTGTCTGCTGCCCTGCATCGCTGCGATCACCTGCCTGCTGCCTTGAACTGCTGTGATCGCCTGTCTGCTGCCCTGCACTGCTATAATTGCCTGTCGGTTGCCCTGCTGTAATCGCCTGCCTGTTGCCTTGCACTGCTGTGATTGCCTGTCTGCTGCCCTGCACTGCTGCGATCACCTGTTTGCTGCCCTGCTGCGATCGCCTGCCTGCTGCCTTACACTGCTGTGATTGCCTGCTTGCTGCCCTGCACTGCTGTGATTGCCTGCTTGCTGCCCTGCACTGCTGTGATCACAAGCCTGCTTGCTGCCCTGCTGCGATCCCTGTCTGCTGCCCTGCACTGCTGTGATCACAAGCCTGCTTTTCCTGATACCCCGTCTTTCATATTGACATTTATATTTGAAAACCAAGAGACTGTTAATTCTAATGCCTTTCGTGTGAAAATGAGTTCTCTGGGTGTCAAAATTGTGCTGGAGAGTAAATGTTACTGTTCTGCTGTAACAGCTGGTGGCGTGGTGTTAAGGTATCTGGGGGTTAGTGCCGCGTGGTAGTGCCACTGCTGCTGGTTTGGGTATCTGTTGGTCCCTGCTTCACTGAGGTTGTCCTCGTCCTGACAGCAGAGGCGCAGATCAGTTCAGAGGGCATGCGTCTGGCTCTGGGGGTGCTGACCCTGATCTCGGGACCCGATGATGGAATGCTGTGCCGTGTCCCCACAGCTGTCTGTTTGGATACCTCGCACTGTTTACAGGAGCAGGTCACTCGCTTACAGTGTTAATTACAACTTGCTTAACACAACCTACTGTGTGTGTCGGCGTGACAGACACAGACCATTCAGGATCCTCTGTGGTCTCACATGAACATACTGAATTCTGATTGGACCCGGGATCAGCCTGAATGGGACTCACTGTGGGACTGTCACAGCCGTCTGCTTCCCTGTCATCATCCCTAAGCACAATGGCCCCCTGCCACCACCAGCCCTTGTGACCTAACCGCCTAGCTTATGCTGCTGCTATATGTACCTGCATCACTCCCAACCTGGCAGCTTTTGGCGACAGTGAGAGGCAGCTTCAGGTGACAGTGAGAGGCAGCTTCAGGTGACAGTGAGAGGCAGCTTCAGGCGACAGTGAGAGGCAGCTTCAGGCGACAGTGAGAGGCAGCTTCAGGTGACAGTGAGAGGCAGCTTCAGGTGACAGTGAGAGGCAGCTTCAGGCGACAGTGAGAGGCAGCTTCAGGTGACAGTGAGAGGCAGCCCGCAGCTCTGAATGGATGTCTCTGATAAACTGAAATATCAGCTAATTTCAATTAAAAAGCTGCTGATTTTCAGACTTTCTGCCACAGTCTGCAGCACTCTTGGGCTTCACGTACAGTGCCTTGCAAATGTATTAACCCCCCTTGGCATTTTTCATGTTTTGTTGCCTCAAACTCACAACCTGGAATTAAAATGGATTTTTTGACAGTTTGCACCATTTAATTTACAGAACATGCCTACAACTTTGAAGATGTATTTATTTTTTTACTGTGAAGCAAACAACAAACAGGACAAAATAACAGAAAACTTCAGTGTGCATTACTGTTCACCCCCTCTAAGGTCAGTACTTTGTAGAGCCACCTTTTGCGGCAATTACAGCTGCAAGTCGCTTTGGATAAGTCTCTATGAGCTTGCCACATCTTGCCACTGGGATTTTTGCTCATTCCTGAAGGCAAAACGGCTCCAACTCCTTCGTGTTGGATGGTTTTTGCTTGTGAACAGCAATCTTCAAGTCTGACCACAGATTCTCAATTGGATTAATGTTAATATTGGATTAATATTAATTTTACAGAGAAGAATATGGTTGTACATAGATTATCTCTATAAATTGCTACAGTGTAAAAAAGTTTGTTTGAAATGCTTTTTTGGCTCACATGTGCCCCAGGGAATTTTTGTGGGAGGACAGACATGCATAAAGAAAAAACATCTAAAAGAGAAAGTGCTCGTGAGGTGGTGCACACGTCCCGAGGAGCTGGCAGGGAGGGGCTGGCTCGGCCAGTGAGGCTTTGCCGCTCACGCCAGAAAAAGCGTGAGCCTTTTGGCTCTTTGTTATGCAAAATGTCATTTTTATGTTGCTGGTTTTTATGTATTTATTTCTGGAAAATATATGGGACAGATTGTGCCCTGAAGCTCAGATGTCCTGTGTTGGATTCCGGTGCTCAGTGAAGAGAATGACTCAGGGAGAGAGAGAGAGAAAGAGAGAGAGAGAGATACGGAGAGGGAGGGAAAGTGAGGGAAACAGTATAATGTGGATCATAATTCTGTTGCTCCAGGGAGGCGGAAAGGGAGATGAGGGGATGAGGTGGGGATGGAGGGATGAGAGAATGAAGGGTGAGAATGGGGAGATGAGAGAATGGGAGGCGGAATTAGAAGGATGAATAGAGAAATAAACACATGAAAGGTGGGAAGAGGATGAGGAAAACAAGAGATGGAAGTGGAGCAGAGACAGAATAAGTGGTGAGGGTGGAGGGTGTGGAGACAGGGGACATTGGGGCAGGGGGACAGGGAGACAGGCTGTGAAGAGTAGCGGTGGGGGGATCACAGAAGCACATGAACACTAGACAGGAGGCGTGGACACAGGCACCAGTGCTGAGACACTCAGGGGCGCTAAGGCTGAATGGTGGGGTCACCTGTTCCATCAGTACTCATATACACCCCACCAGAAACATGCTCACGATGACACAAGTGCTGAACCAACCAGCAAAAGATGGACGCCTTTCATGAGCACGTTCTGTCTTCATCAGGTATCACCGGGCCCTTACCCACGTAAGACTAACAGCTGGCTGGGATTCAGGGGAATTATCTGTTTCGTTTAATTAACAAAGACTTTGTCCAGAAAGGCTTTCTGAACGGAAGCACCTCCTTCTCTCTGAGGTTAATCTGCAGCCCCAAAGCCGCCAGATTTAAAAACAAATATACAGATACAGAGTAACGTCCTTATAGTAAGAGCAGGTGTAACTAATGTATTCATGTACTTCTGGCATCTGAAGGTATTCTTCACTCAAGGCATTATATTTCAGCAGTTTATTTGTTACATCAGTACCAAATATGCTTAACACCACCAAAGAGGACGGGTAAAGGCAGGGGACAGCCTGGGTGAGGCGCTATTCCATCATAACACACAGAGCCCGGGCCTCGGCGAGACGGCGTACATGGGGGGACACCCCTCTCCATACACGGAGCCCGGGCCTCGGCGACACGGCGTACATGGAGGGACACCCCTCTCCATACACGGAGCCCGGGCCTCGGCGAGACGGCGTACATGGGGGGACACCCCTCTCCAAACACGGAGCCCGGGCCTCGGCGAGACGGCGTACATGGGGGGACACCCCTCTCCATACACGGAGCCCGGGCCTCGGCGAGACGGCGTACATGGGGGGACACCCCTCTCCATACACGGAGCCCGGGCCTCGGCGAGACTGCGTACATGGGGGGACACCCCTCTCCATACACGGAGCCCGGGCCTCGGCGACACGGCGTACATGGGGGGACACCCCTCTCCATACACGGAGCCCGGGCCTCGGCGAGACGGCTGACATGGGGGGACACCCCTCTCCATACACGGAGCCCGGGCCTCGGCGAGACCGCGTACATGGGGGGACACCCCTCTCCATACACGGAGCCCGGGCCTCGGCGAGACTGCGTACATGGGGGGACACCCCTCTCCATACACGGAGCCCGGGCCTCGGCGACACGGCGTACATGGGGGGACACCCCTCTCCAAACACGGAGCCCGGGCCTCGGCGAGACCGCGTACATGGGGGGACACCCCTCTCCAAACACGGAGCCCGGGCCTCGGCGAGACGGCGTACATGGGGGGACACCCCTCTCCATACACGGAGCCCGGGCCTCGGCGAGACGGCGTACATGGGGGGACACCCCTCTCCATACACGGAGCCCGGGCCTCGGCGAGACCGCGTTACGACACACAGCCAGCATGCATTGATCACATACAACAGGAAATGACTTTGGAAATAAAAAGATTCAAAGGAAACTCTTTGGTTCAGAGGTCTCATTATTAAAAATACAGCACCAGTCGAAAGATCGGACACGCCAAGCCGCCTACAAAGGAGAGTGATAGTGTCGCATCACATGACCAGGTTACCTGACCTAAAAGCCCAATAAGTGCTCAAAATATACAGCTCTGGGAAAAAATAATAGACTGCTCTATATTTTTCAAACAATCAGCATTTTAAAATCCTGGTTTAATCCTGGTTCTGCTGGCAGAAGGCTACGCTGAGCAGCAGGTTGCTTCCAGGTTCAAAATTTCTAAGCCAGGAGTGCAGAAGAACAAGGTGAAGCAGGAGACACTGGGAAGGACCAGAAAGCAGCCAGATAAAGGGCTGAAGCGACTCTCTAATGGCAGAGATGACGGTCAACTTATCCAAATCGTAGGATCACATCAAGTGACCTTCCAATGGAATGGGAAACATTAAGTGCAGGTGTGAAGTGCACTGCTAGGACAGTTCGTATCAGACTCTTAGAAGCAGGACTGAAGTCCAATAAGGCAAGGAAGAAGCCCCTCATTAATGAGAAACAGAGAAGAACCAGGTTGCAGTTTACAAAATATATGTATTATTCACTGATGCATAACCTTAAATTGAGAAATTTTGCTGTGGTCTCTTGTTTCTTCCAGAGGTATATGTGGGACGTCCCTACGGTCAGCTGGAAAAGCAGCCCAGGAGGCCAGCATGGAACTGCCATAGTGGAGCCAGTATGGGCCGCCTGTCCCTGAAGCAATTGGAATTAAGGACCCAGTGGTGGGATCACTCTGCCAACCATGGGATCTGAACCAGCAACCTTCTGAATCCCAAACGACAGAGCTGCCCCCCCATCTGCCAAATTGACCGCTCCCCCCCTTTGTTTGTCCAATTCTTTTTTGGTCAGTGCATAATCCCATATACAGTGTGTTATTATATAGGTTTGATGTCTTTATAATTAATCTAAAATGTAGAGAATAGTACAAATAATCCTTTATATGGTTAGGTGTGTCCAAACCTTTGACCAGGTGTGGCCTGCCCTGTCCACTGGAGTTATTGAGTGAGAAGCAGCACATGGCCAGGGTTACATGTCTGTGCATCTTCTGACCACCCATGTGTTCTGCCTTCCTTCCCACATGTTCGGACCGAGTGCTGGTTCAGTCCCATGGAAGTGTTATGTCGCGAGTGTAACTTATGGAGCTTATAGTCTGCCGACTGACACAGACCTGCTTGGAGAACTGCCTCACTGGTGCACTCTGGCTATGATCACAGATTATACCTGGCTTTTATTAAAGCAGGTTCATTCTCTCTTTTTTTCTACAATGTTTGGGGGGGGGTGGACATCCAGTTGACCTTGGACCCCCAGGATTTTGGTTCCTCTCCTCCATTGTAACCTGGCTTTCTTTCTTCCACTCTTCCCTTTTCCCCCTGGATTGCCAGAAACTGCTTTCAAGTACCGTTGTGAAAGGTGCTGTTTTCCATTGAAATATGTCCCTGTGCTCCAACCCCTAGCTGCACTCTCACCTGCACATATGTATGTGTATTTCTCACAGGAGAGTAATATGCAGTATGCGAAAACTAAAGAATTCCAATGTATATAAATGGCCAATTATATGTTTATTTTCTTTTTCTCTAATCATTAATGGACAGCTCGCAGACAGCCCTAATAGCAGCCCTCATTTACATGAGCCGCCTTGTGAATCCACATTAAATCTGATGGGGGATCTGAAGAAACGACAGGGTAAAGAGCTGATTCGCTTCTGCGGTATTTTCTGACCAGTCGTTAAATTTTACGGCACACGGGACCATATGATCGAAGTCCCAACCTGTTTGCAATGACTGCCGGCGACGCGCTGCTTACGGTATATAAACTCGGACGCGGTGATGCTCTCGGCTTTGTGTCCCCCGCACAGCCGCGTTGAACAGCCGCTGATATTCTCGGCTTTGTGTCCCCCGCACAGCCGCGTTAAACAGCCGCACAGACGCTGATATTCTCGGCTTTGTGTCCCCCGCACAGCCGCACAGACACGAAGCATCAGCGCAGCCAGCAGGAGAGATACCGCGGTAACTCCACGCCGCTTCTCTGGGGAAGTGCACATGTGCAACCCGCCGTAAACATGCGCCGAGTCGGCTTCGCCTCACCGCTGTAGCCGCACCGGAGCGGCACATGGACAGGGCGGCACCGCCAAACCCACGGCTGCACTGACCGAACCATGAGCTCCTCTCTCCCGAAAAGTGAATCTACAACCTCACTGCTGAAACCCTCCGCGGCGACTCGGAGGTCAGCGAGGCGCCCGGAGCACGCTGGAAACGACCGCCGTAGCCAGAACCGGCCCGGAGCTCCGGAGAGTCGCGGCGTCGCCGAGGAGACGTGCTGGCCGGCCGGCTGCGACGCCAGCGCCCGTAGACCCCTGTGCCACCCGCGGTTAGTCAGTGACGGGGACAGCGGGACGAGGCGAGGAAGTAAGAGCCAGTCTCAGCATCCGCACGACCAGTTCGCCCCCACGGACAGCCGGGAAGAGCTGCCGATGAAGGATGATGCTGGTCGGGCAGGGAGAGGACGCAACAAGCCGCACGGACGTCCGCAGCGCCAGCATCGGCAAACTGTCCAGGAGGACCCGCTCCCAGTCTGTCAGCACAGCATCCCCTCGCCGGCCCTCCCTAAGCGCCCCGGCTCGGCCCTCAGCGTCGCCTCGGAGCCCGCTGTCAGCACGCCATCTCCCGCTTCGTCCTCGCCGCTGCCCGCGTCTTCCAGCCGCTCCTCCGGCCGCTCAGGCAGGTCCAGCGCGGCGTCCTCCGCGTCTGACTCAAGCCTGCACCCGATCCTCAGCTCAGTGTTCGGCCAGGTAAGACAGCGGCGACGACAGCGGCCACTTCACCTCCGGACCCAAAACACCTGTAATTTTAAAGTGCTGTCACTTCCAAAGTACTGCGGGTCACCCCGGATCACGGGGCCGCCGGAGGATGGGAGCATGATAGGGGTCATCTTATTATAAGACTGACTTAGTCCGCGGTGGAAGAAATCCGTTTATTTCTCCCTAGTTTTATATGTGACAGACCCCGCTCCGAGATTCCTGTTAAAACCTTAAGTAATTAAATCCTGGATTATTTCATTCAGGCTGTATGTCTGTGATCAGATTTACTCCGGAGTTGGGTCGCTTCTCTAAACTCGCCCAACTGAAAATTAAACTAAGAAGTGTGTGTAATCACAGCATGCAATACAGATTTTCAAAATGCATTTGCTGTACTTTCAATTTTCTTTTTTGCCACCGATAACGTTTTAGAATCATTGTATGAATTATGAGTCAAGTAAAATGTTATATTTGTGTTAATGGATCCCGGAACATCAAATTCATCCACCTGTGACAGATATTATTGCTGCGCATCTCCAGAATGTCAGATTCTTTTAGTGTTTAACGGCGGTTCATTACACCAGAGAAAAGTAATTTTGTTTGACAAGCACTTCCATAATCGCAATGCGTCTTTAACTGATTAAATTCAGTGATTATTCATTTTAATTAAACATTCTGCCTTGCATTATGAACAACTAAAAATCGAATACCGGATGGATTTGGAAATAATTACTTATGGGGAAAATCAAATAATAGCCAGAGAAACAATCGTCCAGTTTATTCACTGGGGTGTATAAATAAAACAATCTGTATGAAAACGACTAAACAACTCAGATCTGTTTTTAAATAATCCATCGCCGCCTTTTTTAAACAAGTGGCAATGGCATGAAGTGGCTCCCAGCACCGGCAAAGACTCTCCGGCTAGCGCTGCGCTACGAAATATATAACGAAAAACTACTGCTTGTTTTATTTAATATTAGAGCCGAATTGTGCGGGACAGCACAAAAAGTATCTGGGAATGAGAATGTGCTCGTGATTCCGGAGAAGTTGGTTATAATATAATATAACCAGCCATGTATTACGGATAACTAGCAGTGTATGGCAGATAACCATCCGTTAATTGCAGTTAACCTGAAGTATGTGGCAGGTAACTATAGCCGTGTATTGCAGAAAACCAGCCATTTATTACAGATCACCCCCTGATAGCCTGACGAATGAAACGGATAGCCGGGTGTATATTACAGATAACCAGACGTGTATCACATGTAATCTAGGGTTTGTAGCAGAGAACCATGCCGTATATAGCAGATAACCACCCCTGTATCACAGGTAATCTGTAATGTGCAGCAGATAACCAGCCGTGTATCAAAGGTAATCTTCAGCTTGTAGCAGATAACCAGCTGTGTGTCACAGGTAATCTGCAGTGTGCACCAGCTGTATATTACAGCTAACCAGCAGTGGATTATAGATAACCAGCTGTATATTCACTCAGCTTTTACTGTCCCCCAGCACTGGTCATAAATCTAAATAATGTGTGTGACTCTTGCAGAGATGAAAAGCGGCAATTTTTCATATCTTTCACTTGGAGTGTCAGCATCCATTATGGGCCAAGCAGATTTTCTCGCTCGTGCAAACTGTGTGCACTGGTCTGTAGTCGGTTCTGTGTGTAGAGCATCTTGGCTGTGGCCCACCTGTGTGAAGAGGCTTTGCAGTAGGGTGACTGACCTGCACCTCTTCTGTTACATGCTGCTGCATTTCATTTAGTTTATTTTTTACATCAACATTTTGAAATAAGTGTTCTGCTTTAAAGACTTTCAAGCATTAATAATATAAGGTAATGCTTTACATTATGCATTCGTAGAACATTCATAAACAGCGTGTAAGTATACTTCGTCATGGTATTATACCTTAACAGCTTTAATATACATTAATAACAAACATTCTATGAAAATAACACATTATAATCATATAATGTTTGTTATTAATGCATATTAAAGGTATTTAGGTATCTTAAGATATACTCACATGCTGCCTATGAATGTTGTATGAATGCATTATGAAGGTACAGTTAATGTAAAGCATTACCTAATATAAGAAGACAAAAACCATTTATCATGTGGTAGGTGGGCAGCCACTGGCACTGCAGAGGCAGAGTCGGTCCAGTGGTACATGAGATGCTAAATCTCAGAGAACTGCCTATTCCAGAAGCCAGCTTCACACGCAGTCTTCAGAAAGATGGCTGCACCAGCAAAGCTGATAGTTCCCTGCATGGCCTGTAACACTGGCAGGTGTAGTTTAAGGTCCAGGAGCAAGGCAGACTTAACATGATACGGGCAGAAATGTTTCCCTCTGTATGAGTGGATGAAAATGTTTCTTCACTTTGGATATTGTCAGGATATTGATACTAATAGGCTTGTCTAGCTGAATGAGTCAGTGGTGACCACCCAAACAGCTGCATGGGCCCCCTTCTGGCTGCCTGTGGACCTGCAGCCCTAAGCATCTCCTATGTCCCCTTCCCTCAGACTGACATAACACTGTGAGACAGTCGTACACCACAGACTTTCTATTTCTGGAAACCATTGCTGATGAAACCGCGGGCGAGCTTCCCCCCATGGATAGATCCTGTTTAACTCTCACAGCCGACTCGGTGCTTGAGAATCAACTGCATTCCCACTACACAGAGAAAGATGACATGACCTGCAGAAGTTACCTGTATCACCGCACGGTCTGAACGCTTTTCGAGGGGCTCTTCACAGCCATTGTTGAGTGAAAGATACTGGATGCGTGTGTTGCATCCAGTATTGGTTCAGACTAGGATGCAGTCTTTCATTTATTTCACCTGCGACATGTTTATAATTCTTATTCAGTCTGGCCCGCAGATCGATTTTCATTTGCCACAGAATTAAAAAATGATGAAATGTTATTCTGCGAATAAGTACTGGCAAGTTTCAATAATAATAATAGAAACTTTATTGATCCTTGTGGGGAAATTCTCTTTTTGCCTCCTCCCAACTTGATCTCTGTAGACGAGAACAAATTGGCTGTGATGGACAGCCTCGTGTTGCGGCACCCAGGGAGCTGGATGTTAAGGGCCTTGCTCAAGGGCTCACAGATGTGCCGAGGCTGGGCTTGAACCAGTGACCACCTGATGACCAGCACCAACAGGTATATCGGTCATTGATAGAATTCTCCAATGCTAGAATATGGAGATGCAAGCAAAAAATGAATTCATTTGCTGTAATTAAGATACAAGATCCAATCCACTCAATTTTTGCTCCCTACTTCTATCTCTTTCCCCTGCACTTTTGAGTAAATTCCAATTTATTGCTGGAGTCATGCATTAAACCAAGGAAACACGAGCAGAGACAGAAAATCAGGAAATACGGGGTTTAATTACGGGTAAGGTAGGCAAAACGCAGACGGACAATACAATGACCGGACTGGGGAAACAAACTGAAACGCGGACTAAATACATAGGACTAAAGACAACAACCAGAAACAGCTGATCACATGGGGATTCCACACGAGGTTAACGAGGGTGTGGCACACAGAAGGAGCGGACGATCGGGGCAGGACAGCACCCTCCCCAAAGGCACCCAAGGGGAGAGAAGCGATGGGGACACAACAGCACCTGGGGAAACAAAAGCAAAAACATCAACGCAGCACAGGGAACAGCACGGACACACAGAACAAACATAAGGAGACTAACTCAGACAACAAACGACTCACGACAGGGAACGTAGACACGCACAGGGACACCAAAAAAGGAAACATGGGATCTGAGGACACTAGGGAAGATGGTGGCGTAGGATGTAGTGCTATTGTTCGGCAACTGGAGGGTTGCAGGTTCGAGCCCTAGTTCCTCCTAACTCCATCAAAGTGTCCTAAAGAAAGACACTGAACCTCAAATTACTCCCGGTGTGCAGGTTGGCACCTTGCATGAATTGTAAAGCGCTTTGAGTACTCGTAAGAGTAGAAAAGTGCTATATAAATGCAGTCCATTTAGAGGGGACAATGGAGGGACCACAACAGTGGAGCAGGATGGGGAGTGAACACAGGGGGCAAGGAAGCCTTTAGTTCAGCACCCCCTACAGGAGTGGTTGCATACAGCAGCAGATTTGTAAAATTCGTATTCATAAGATTTTATGTAAGATCATTTCCATCTCCTGTAAATATTTCCATGTAATTCATATGCTCAAAAAATGTCGGGATTTAACTTTGATGGCAAAGGAAATCTGTCTTTTTTTTTTTTTTTGGTCTTTTTTGTTTTTTTTTTCCGTGATGCTCAGTCCATAAGACTGTCTAGCAGAAATAATATTTTTCCTTCTGTATTTTAATTTCACATTAACAATAGCATTAATTTTGTCTCGTACAGCGTGTCAGTTAATCTTGCATAAATATATGTATTACTTATGTATTGAATTTACATGAGATCTAACAGTGTTTTGAATGTGTCCACGAACGCCAGCTCCCTTTAAGATTAAGTTTTTTATTCCTGTAGAAACAGTTGCCTGGTCAGAGAAGGGCAGCCTTTGGTGGCCGATGTGAGACTGCAGAGTAAATATCACCTGAGGCTTCATGAGGCTAAGGAAAGAATTACTGAAAGCACCCCCTTGCTGTGATGACGCCTTATGAACCAATGATGGAATTACATAGTATTAATATACTTCACCCCTGTGAATTGCTCTGCATGACCTTGGCCACTGGCTTATTTGTTTATTGCCTTGTTTGTTTTTCTCCTTAGGTGCCAGTCTTCCCCTGTTTTCCTCATGTCGATATTGCAGGATATTTCGGGTCGTGCACCGCCATCACGGTCTATTCTCAGCTCCTTCCATGTATCGCTTTACTCCACGTGAATGAATGAACAAGCGCTTTCAGTGCTCCTCACACCCAGGCACCAGCGTCAGGCGTTGTGCGCCCCACCATCTACCCAGGGCATTGGTCGATTGAAGGTTACAGGGCCGCTCGAGTCATCCAGTAACAGGCGACTGGTCCCGATGGTATAAAAGCTGCGTAGAAGATAGCACAGTCCCTGCGGCAGATTCACGGTGAAGTATAGTGTGGGGAAAATGCATTTAAACTGAAGAGCAAAGCAGAGAGAATATTCTAGAGCCTCTGTGTGGACTTCCTCCATCCTGTAAGGGCTCTGGGAGACTCAAAATATAAGTCTTGACATTATTTTGACCTTTTCATGTGTCTCCTATATACATGTTGAGGTTGTTTACTCACATAGAGCATAACACTTCCAAAAGAATTCTCCCTGGTCTCTCCATAGCGCGGTCGCTACAGAAACCATGGCGGCGGCGGTTTCTAAATATAGGCCTTCCAGAGGAAAGCGCGGAGAAGTGAACGCCTTGCAGCCGCTGCCCTCGTTGAAGTCGCTGGTGCTTCAAGGCCTCTGGCTGCTGGGGTGAATGCCAGCTATGGAAATATCTAAATGCTGAAAGAGTGAAGCCAGTGGAGGTGCCTACAGAAAGCCAATGTGAAGCCAGACAATAGTGGCAGGACTAAAAACCGGTGCTAGGGGGCGCTACACGCGCTGCTCTCTGCGTTTCCTGGACCCTGACACGGATGCCCCTTTTTGAGGCCCTTTGTTGCTCTGGTGTAGGGTGGTTATGCCACATGTGTTCAGGTGGCCCGCCCATGGTGGCCCTGCTCCCCCTCGGCGCCGCTAGCGAGCGGTGAAGTGCCTGCTGACGTGGGAGGGGTGGGCGAAGTGGGAGGTGGCTTACATAAGGCAGGCGAGGCTTGCTGCTCTGCTTCCTGCGGCTCTTTTGATGGTTTGTTTTGTCAGCAGATGCTGGGACAGGTTGTGTAACGGTGACTCTGTATGAACACGCTCTCCACATCTCTCATTATCTGCCCGGATCACCCTGTGTCTGCCCCTGTGTCTGTGTAGCGCTGCCACAAGGTGACCTTGCCATCGCCTCTTCGGGGGGAGAGGGGGAGCGAGTGAGGGAGAATGATATGGAGATGCAAAGAAGATGGAGGAGGGATTGGGAGCGTGAGGATTAAATGGGGAGGCAGGACAAAGTGAGGGGGATAGAGAATGAACAGGAGAAGTCTTGTTTATGGCTGCGCTCCCAGTGATCTCTGTCTGCTCTCTCTGCTTTGTGCTCACAACCTGAAAATCACATTTTAAGTAACACTAGTGGAAAAAAATAGACTGAAGTCTCTAAGATTTAGGGACCTGGAAGGGGAGGCAGGCCTGTGCTTACTGCTGACAACTTCCCTCTGCAGTCCGGGGCAGGCCTGCGCTTACTGCAGACGCCCTCCCTTTGCTGCCCATGGTGGTCCTGCGCTTACTGCAGACGCCCTCCCTTTGCTGCCCATGGTGGTCCTGCGCTTACTGCAGACGCCCTCCCTTTGCTGCCCATGGTGGTCCTGCGCTTACTGCAGACGCCCTCCCTCTGCTGCCCATGGTGGTCCTGCGCTTACTGCAGACGCCCTCCCTCTGCTGCCCATGGTGGTCCTGCGCTTACTGCAGACGCCCTCCCTCTGCTGCCCATGGTGGTCCTGCGCTTACTGCAGACGCCCTCCCTCTGCTGCCCATGGTGGTCTTGCGCTTACTGCAGACGCCCTCCCTCTGCTGCCCATGGTGGTCCTGCGCTTACTGCAGACGCCCTCCCTCTGCTGCCCATGGTGGTCCTGCGCTTACTGCAGACGCCCTCCCTCTGCTGCCCATGGTGGTCCTGCGCTTACTGCAGACGCCCTCCCTCTGCTGCCCATGGTGGTCCTGCGCTTACTGCAGACGCCCTCCCTCTGCTGCCCATGGTGGTCTTGCGCTTACTGCAGACGCCCTCCCTCTGCTGCCCATGGTGGTCTTGCGCTTACTGCAGACGCCCTCCCTCTGCTGCCCATGGTGGTCCTGCGCTTACTGCAGACGCCCTCCCTCTGCTGCCCATGGTGGTCCTGCGCTTACTGCAGACGCCCTCCCTCTGCTGCCCATGGTGGTCTTGCGCTTACTGCAGACGCCCTCCCTCTGCTGCCCATGGTGGTCCTGCGCTTACTGCAGACGCCCTCCCTCTGCTGCCCATGGTGGTCCTGCGCTTACTGCAGACGCCCTCCCTCTGCTGCCCATGGTGGTCCTGCGCTTACTGCAGACGCCCTCCCTCTGCTGCCCATGGTGGTCTTGCGCTTACTGCAGACGCCCTCCCTCTGCTGCCCATGGTGGTCCTGCGCTTACTGCAGACGCCCTCCCTCTGCTGCCCATGGTGGTCCTGCGCTTACTGCAGACGCCCTCCCTCTGCTGCCCATGGTGGTCCTGCGCTTACTGCAGACGCCCTCCCTCTGCTGCCCATGGTGGTCCTGCGCTTACTGCAGACGCCCTCCCTCTGCTGCCCATGGTGGTCCTGCGCTTACTGCAGACGCCCTCCCTCTGCTGCCCATGGTGGTCTTGCGCTTACTGCAGACGCCCTCCCTCTGCTGCCCATGGTGGTCCTGCGCTTACTGCAGACGCCCTCCCTCTGCTGCCCATGGTGGTCCTGCGCTTACTGCAGACGCCCTCCCTCTGCTGCCCATGGTGGTCCTGCGCTTACTGCAGACGCCCTCCCTCTGCTGCCCATGGTGGTCTTGCGCTTACTGCAGACGCCCTCCCTCTGCTGCCCATGGTGGTCCTGCGCTTACTGCAGACGCCCTCCCTCTGCTGCCCATGGTGTTCCTGCGCTTACTGCAGACGCCCTCCCTCTGCTGCCCATGGTGGTCCTGCGCTTACTGCAGACGCCCTCCCTCTGCTGCCCATGGTGGTCCTGCGCTTACTGCAGACGCCCTCCCTCTGCTGCCCATGGTGGTCCTGCGCTTACTGCAGACGCCCTCCCTCTGCTGCCCATGGTGGTCTTGCGCTTACTGCAGACGCCCTCCCTCTGCTGCCCATGGTGGTCCTGCGCTTACTGCAGACGCCCTCCCTCTGCTGCCCATGGTGGTCTTGCGCTTACTGCAGACGCCCTCCCTCTGCTGCCCATGGTGGTCTTGCGCTTATTGCAGACGCCCTCCCTCTGCTGCCCATGGTGGTCCTGCGCTTACTGCAGACGCCCTCCCTCTGCTGCCCATGGTGGTCTTGCGCTTACTGCAGACGCCCTCCCTCTGCTGCCCATGGTGGTCTTGCGCTTACTGCAGACGCCCTCCCTCTGCTGCCCATGGTGGTCTTGCGCTTACTGCAGACGCCCTCCCTCTGCTGCCCATGGTGGTCTTGCGCTTACTGCAGACGCCCTCCCTCTGCTGCCCGCAGCAGTCCTGTGCTTACTGCCTACACCCTCCTTCTGGTTCATCTTCCTCAGTATTTTCCTCACTCTGCTTTCTCTACCCTTGGTCACTGAAGGTCACAGTGACAGGGACTGGTGAGGGACATGACAGGATTTGTCCTCTGAATCGACAGAGAGACAGAGAGAGTAGGGCTGTAAAAAAGAGAAGGAAGAGTGAGTGAGTGAGTGAGTGAGTGAGAGAATGAAGAGAGGAAGAGGAAAACAAGGGGCAAATGAGAGGGTGTGGGAATGAGAATGGTCATGATCACTGGGGTGGTCACTATGGAGATAATCACTGGTTACTAGCTATACAGTCACTGTGGAGTTGATCACTGGTTACTAAATAAACAGTCACTGTGGAGATGATCACTGGTTACTAGCTATACAATCACTGTGGAGATGATCACTGGTTACTAGCTATACAGTCACTGTGGAGATGATCACTGGTTACTAGCTATACAGTCACTGTAGAGATGATCACTGGTTACTACACTGTAAAAAATGTCCGTAAAATTAACTGAGAAATTCTGTAAAATAGCGACATAAAAAAACTGTAAAAGGAAAAACAATAGAGCAGCGTATATTTGACATTAAGATTTTGTAAAATACTTAACAAAAAACAACTGTTAATTTTTCAGTAAAAATATGTTTTTTAAAGAAAAATTTTTGGTAGAGTTAACAAATTACTGTAGTTTAAACGCAAACAAACTGTAATATAAAAACCAGTACAATACAGTTAAAATTACACCACAACAGTGTGAAAATAATATTTTTTTTAATCAGGTCAACTTTGTTTATATATAAGAAACCGTGTTACATTTTACAAATTAGTATTCTGTGCTTTACAGATGAGAAACAGTAAAACTTTAAATGATATATCAACACTTGCTTTTTGCTACGTGCGTTACGAACCAACAAGAAATAGTCCACACAACTCAGGATTTCTGGTTTGTCAGACAGCTTTTGACGGTACATTTGGGGCTACCGTCAGAACTTCGCCTCATGGCAACACCTCTGGTCCGTTGATAAGAAGGTATTTTTCCACTGAGGTGATAAAAAATACTGCAGCACCGACGGGGCTCATGTCCCAGCATGCCCCGCGCGCATTTGTAAATAGCCCTTGTATTGTTGTTGTTATTGCTAATGGTTATATTTCCTTATTGTCGCGTGTGTTTACCTGTGTCTTATGTGTACCCTGTCCGATCCTCGTGTGTAATTAGCGTCCGTAAATCTCCCACCGTGTATGCGTCTTACAGTTGAGCGTCTGACAACCTCGTGTTTCCAGTATGTAAGTGGTTCGGTGCTCTTTGGGTTCCTGGTGTAGTTCTTTTCTGGACTACTAATAAAGAGCGTGTTACCTCGGCAAGAGAGTGTTGGCAGCTGGGGTTACCAGAACAATTCCGTAAAATATACAGCAAAACAATAATTGCTTTTACCGAATAACATGTATTTTCTACGGAAAAAAACTGGCAGCTGTGGTTACCAGAATAATTCCGTAAAATATACAGCAAAACAGTAATTGCTTTTACTGAATAACATGTACATTTTACAGTTTAAACCAGCATATAACACACTGGATTTCTGTTATATTTACTGGTTTATACTGTAAAATTTACATGTTATTCGGTAAAAGCAATTACTGTTTTGTTGTATATTTTACGGAATTATTCTGGTAACCCCAGCTACCAGTTTTTTTCCGTAAGAACTACGGGATTTTTTTTACAGTGTAGCTATACAGTCACTGTGGAGATGATCACTGGTTACTAGCTATACAATCACTGTGCAGATATGGTTACTAGCTATACAATCACTGTGGAGATGATCACTGGTTACTAGCTATACAGTCACTGTGGAGATGATCACTGGTTACTAGCTATACAGTCACTGTGGAGATGATCACTGGTTACTAGCTATGCAGTCACTGTGGAGATGATCACTGGTTACTAGCTATACAATCACTGTGGAGATGATCACTGGTTACTAGCTATACAATCACTGTGGAGATGATCACTGGTTACTAGCTATACAATCACTGTGGAGATGATCACTGGTTACTAGCTATACAGTCACTGTGGAGATGATCACTGGTTACTAGCTATACAATCACTGTGCAGGTATGGTTACTAGCTATACAATCACTGTGGAGATGATCACTGGTTACTAGCTATACAGTCACTGTGGAGATGATCACTGGTTACTAGCTATACAGTCACTGTGGAGATGATCACTGGTTACTAGCTATACAGTCACTGTAGAGATGATCACTGGTTACTAGCTATACAGTCACTGTGGAGATGATCACTGGTTACTAACTATACAATTACTGTGCAGATATGGTTACTAGCTATACAATCACTGTGGAGATGATCACTGGTTACTAGCTATACAGTCACTGTGGAGATGATCACTGGTTACTAGCTATACAGTCACTGTGGAGATGATCACTGGTTACTAGCTATACAGTCACTGTAGAGATGATCACTGGTTACTAGCTATACAGTCACTGTGGAGATGATCACTGGTTACTAGCTATACAGTCACTGTAGAGATGATCACTGGTTACTAGCTATACAATCACTGTGCAGGTATGGTTACTAGCTATACAATCACCGTGGAGATGATCACTGGTTACTAGCTATACAGTCACTGTGGAGATGATCACTGGTTACTAGCTATACAGTCACTGTAGAGATGATCACTGGTTACTAGCTATACAGTCACTGTAGAGATGATCACTGGTTACTAGCTATACAGTCACTGTAGAGATGATCACTGGTTACTAGCTATGCAGTCACTGTGGAGATGATCACTGGTTACTAGCTATACAATTACTGTAGAGATGATCACTGGTTACTAAGTAAACAGTCACTGTAGAGATGATCCACTGCAGGGCTGAGGGGACTTGGGATGATAGGAAGTTTCTCCTCATCATTTTTATCAACGTCTCTGGTGACCCATGGAAGCCATAAGCGATAGTAATTTATCTTCCTTTCCTGCAGTGAACTCCTGTAGGCCTTGTCCTTTAGTGGAAGCTTTTTTCCTATGTCACCAAAAACCAGGTGTCGTGTTTCCTTGTAACGGTTTTTGAAATTTTGTGTGTGTTGCCAGTGGTCAGGGTTTATGTGTGTGTGTGTGTTATGGTGGCTTTCTTTCTGAATGAGCAGGTATGTGCAGTAGATAATGAGCGGTAGCACGTGTGCACCTGAGCGTCTAATCCTGTGTGTGTGTGTGTGTGTTATGGTGGCTTTCTTTCTGAGTGAGTAGCTATGTACATTAGATAATGAGCGGTAGCACGTGTGCACTTGCCTGTGTAATCCTGTGTGTGTCCACGCACACAGCCTATGATTGTGGCCTCGTGTCCCTCTGTAACGAGGCTAAAGCTTGTCTGCTCTTGTCCTCCATTGCCTTTTCCATGGACTCCCTCCCTTTTTCCCTGTGATGGAGAGGCACCGCCAGCACGCAGCCTTGCCTTTTACTTTGTTCTTTTCTTTTTTACGTCTCTGTTTCACCAAACTGGCATTTTGCATCCTGCTCATCGTTCTTGCCGGTTGCAGCTTGTTCGGCGCTGAGGTACCATCCCAGGTTCCTGTTTGGCCACGGGCCTTTGCCTGCTAAATTCTGGTCCACTCTATGATGAATTGCATCCACATCCAACAGGCATCACTTCAGTCTCGGTTAACCATCATCAAGATTAAAAACCAGTGCTGTTTTTAATTAGTTATTTTTATCATTTTTTTTTGTAAATATGTCTATCCAAATATGAATTATTTCATTCTTCACCATCCATCCATCCATCCATCCATCTGTCCATTTTCTGCTGCTTACCTGGGGTTGGGTCATGGGGGCAGCAGGGTAAGCAGGGATGCCCAGACCTCCCTCTCACCAGCCACCTCCTCCATCTCCTCTGGGGGAATACCATGGCGTTCCCAGGCCAGTCGAGAGATATAATCTCTCCCGCGTGTCCTGGGTCTTCCCCGGGGCCTCCTCCTGTTTGGACATGCCTGAAACATCTCCCCAAGAAGCTGTCTAGGTAGCAACCTAGATAGATGCCTGCACCAGATCAAACTGGTTCCGTTTGATGCGGTTGAGCAGCGACTCTACTTTGAGTCTCCCTGAATGTCCGAGCTCCTCACCCTACTGCTAAGGCTGAGCCCAGACACCCTACGGAGGAAACTCATTTCTGCCGTACGTTTCCGCGATCTCATTCTTTCAGTCACTACCCAGAGCTCATTACCATAGGTGAGGGCAGGAACGTAAATCGACTGATAAATTGAAAGCTTCACTTTCCGGCTCAGCTCTCTGTTCACCACGAGAGAATGGCACAGACCCGCATTACTGCCAACGCTGCACCAATCCGCCCGTCCATCTCCCTTATGCCCGTTTCTTCCCCATGTTAATAATGTAATGTTTGGGTATTTCACCCAAGTCGAATGGCACTCTATTGAAACCACAAACAGATTAAATCAGAGCTGTCACGATAAATCAATTATTTAAAAGCATCGATTACAATTTTTCTTATCGATTACTCAGCAATATAGCGTAACGGAAGAGGGCACATAGCAGATGAAGGTAAAAATAAATAGCGAAAACCATCAGCTGTGTGGAAGCACTTCACATTAGATGTGAATAAAAATGCAGTTGTTCATCAGTAAATTCATCATCAATTTAGTCTCTCGAAACATGAAAAATGCCAAGAGGGGTGAATACTTTTGCAAGGCACTGTACGCTAGAATACAGCACTGTATATAAAATATACCTTATTGTAGTTTCGCTGCTGCATCTCCTTGGCTCGTTTTTGGCACTTTATCATAAGTTTTGATTGTCATTGAGAGAAAATGACTTTCTTTTTCCAGCCATGTGCTCTGTGCACGCAGCATTAGCCTCGGGTAGCTAACCAGAAGCAGACGGGTTACCACAAGGCAAAGTAGACAAGTTAAAAAAAAAAAAAAAATACTGTAATTTTTATTTTTTCCATATGTTATGTATAAAAAGACCCAAAATGAACACTGTACGTGGACTACTTGATTACTGTAAGCGAAGTAAACAGTATTTGTACAGGAATGATGAGTTTTTTTATCCATATAAGCAGTTGATCACTATCAGGGGCGTCGTAGTGGGGGGAAAAAGGGGACTGACTTACCAGGGCCCCATGTGGGGGGAGGGCCCCTAAGGAATCTAGAATTTTATTATACTTTAAATATATTAATATTATTCAAAGATCACAATAAATGTTGCTAACTAATGTAAATGTAATTTTTGTGGGAAAATAAATCGGTTGACGGATTGAATTGTGTCCTAGCTTACAGTGCCTGAGGACAAGCACCCTCACCCCTTGCGATGGTTTAGTCTTCACCGTGCTTTTTAACTAGGCGCATTTAATTTAGCGGTCATTCTGCTGAATCAGCTGAATCCGTGCTGAAAGATGATACTAAAGAAAGCTAAATCCGGTTTTCAAAAAAGAAAAGAGAGGCAGGAAAGAAACAAAAAAATAAATGAGGGAAAGCAACTGCTTACAAACTTTTTTTCCCAAGAAAGGGATTAAAGTTATTTAAAGTTTTTAAAATTAGGTTAAATCGGCAAAAAGTCAACCATGTCACCTTTCTTTGTTTTACCTGCATGGGGGGCGTGTAGTACCGCCTTCGCGTGAAGATCGCTATTCACATTCTAAACAGCTGCACTTCCGCGTATTGAAATCGCATTCGCATGGTAATTTGAACAACGCATCCTTGAAACCGTTTCACTGTTTCAAAAGTGTTAAATTTTCATGCAGGCCTTTGATGTTAGGCTACCTTTGGTCACATTTCCTGTCATAGCTTTTAATCATTCTACAAATAAAACCAAATTCCAGTGAAGTCTTGTGTAATTAGGCTGTTTTTTTTTTTTGAGGGGGGGCCCCATGGGCACTGTTTGTGCATAGGGCCCAGAATTTGGTGCTACGCCCCTGATCACTATAACCATGATCACTATAAGCGGTTTCCACTTTATTTTAAATATTGCTAGTGTTGCAAACGATTGGTGGTAAAACCTTTGGTAGCTCAAATTCTTTTTTCGCAGTGCTTACAGTTCACCTCATTTTGTTCGGTGTCATCTTCACTGAAGCCACAATGTATCCAAAGAGCATTTTTCTTTGGTACAAGCTCCTGGAGTTGTTCATTTGGCTCGGTGTTTGACTTCGCCTCCATGCTCAGCAGAACGGAGTCATGCGACAGCACATGCGGTAGTATGTTTTTAAGGGGACAGTACATGAACACACTGACGGGGGAAAGCATTAACAGATTTTTTTTAAGTATTAACAGAATTTTAAAAAAAAACACTGACATGGGCAAGATTACGTCGGTTAGAGGTTCTGAAGTCAGTTTTGGTTAATTTTCAATTAATTATGCAGTCCCCAGTTTGGTTGGTTCCTGCTTAGTACCAACTGCAATGTATATATTATATTATATTATATTATATTATATTATATTATATTATATTATATTATAGCTAATGGATGGATATTATATTATATGTAAACGATTACTCAATAAATCTTCAGATGAATCAGTAGATTACTCAGTTATTGATATAGTTGATAGTGTCAGCCGTAGATTAAATAAAACATTCATATATAATAAAGAATAATACATGCCAAGTTAGATTTTGTTATTAGCTCCAGTGTGAATACCTGTATATCCCCAGGCTCCCAGGGAAACACAGGGGCTTCTGTATGAGGAAAGATGTTTTTCAGTGTGGCTTTGGCTGCAGGGGTCACAGAGGTGAGCGCAGTCATTCCTTAATTTTCATAATGTTGTTTACAGGGTAGCCAGAAAACAAAGGGGCTCCTCGGCACGGGGACAGGGGACGCTGCCGCAAAGGGGCTCCTCGGCAAGGGGACAGGGGACGCTGCCGCAAAGGGGCTCCTCGGCACGGGGACAGGGGACGCTGCCGCAAAGGGGCTCCTCGGCACGGGGACAGGGGACGCTGCCGCAAAGGGGCTCCTCGGCACGGGGACAGGGGACGCTGCCGCTAAGGGGCTCCTCGGCACGGGGACAGGGGACGCTGCCGCAAAGGGGCTCCTCGGCACGGGGACAGGGGACGCTGCCGCAAAGGGGCTCCTCGGCACGGGGACAGGGGACGCTGCCGCAAAGGGGCTCCCCTGAGCCACAATGGAAGCTCCTCCTTGACTTACAAGTGAGACGGTGCGACGGCTCAGTGGGAGTCGGCCTCTGCCTCAGGGACACCATTCCCAGGCTGAGCTTTATCACAGAGAGCAGCGCACTGTCACAGAACGCCTTTCAGCAGTGTGAAAGTCACACGAAAAGCTTACAGCTTCCATCTAAAATCCTGTGTTTGTGTGAGCTTGTTTCTCCAAATTGCCTCTGGTTGGTAAGTGTGTGCCCTGTGCCAGGTTGACATCTTGTGGAGTCTGTCTCCAGAGCAGTGCTTCCTGGAATAGGCTCCAGGCTCACGTCTGACCCCCATTCGTACCAGCTGGACTGGGATTTCCTACACCAGTGGCGTAGCTGCTTACTGCTGCTAGGGACTCTGCAGCTCTTGTCTAAATATGCGTCTGTACAGTCAAGTTGTGTGGCTGTTACCCCTTTAAGGGGACGGTTCATATGTCCTCATGGTGTATCTGTTCCCCTTTCCTCTATACTCTAACAGGACTTCGGGGAGAGCAATCTCATCTGGAACTGTGGAATGAACACCACCAACCATCCGCATTTATATCATGCTATAAGTACTGTAATGACCTTTAGAAAAATCAGCTCATCAGAACCTAAAAAAGACCGACAAGCCTGTGTTACACAATGAATCCGAAGTCCTTTGGGTGGGACCAGTTATGTGACCCCACACCCAGCCCTGGGTATTTGGTTTCTAGCTCCTTTTGGACTTGAGAAAGCCTTTGTTTATGCACATCCACATGCAGGTAATGTTGAGGTACCTCTTACCTGTGACTTGCCTCTGCCTCCCTTCTGCAACGTCTGACTGAGATGAAGCAGTGCTTTGCTGTGTAGGGACCGGCACACATGTCCAGGAGGATGTGAGTTCAAGTCCCGTGGCCAACAGAGTAATCTTACCACTGTTAGGTCCATTAGTGAGGCCCTGATCCTGAACTGCTGCAGGGATGCTGGCTGAGCCTGCTCTCTACTCCTCACTTGTACGTTGCTTTGGATGTTCTGCTAAATAAATGTGCGTGTGTAAGTGTGAGAGCAGGTGTCTGCATATGGGGGGGGAGGGGGGGTAGCAGAGAATAAAAACATCACCCTTCTACTGGCTGATTAAAATAAAAGTTTTTTTAATGCAGAATTAGCATTTTAGTTCAATGACTAAGAGCAGCAAGTTTTTTTTTTTAACTGTCAGTGTGCAAACAACCTTCTTGCTTAGATTTACTTTTGGATTTCAGAGTATCGAGGCCCAATAATATTTCCATTTATCTTCAGCCTTCACAGTTCTGTGATCTAGCAATATTTACATATGTTTTTTTTCATGTTAATGAAGCCTTTTCAAGTCTGAATTTGAAAAGTGCTCTCAGCTGTCCAACCACATGACGATAAGCAAAATTAGAAAAAGCAAGGAACACCTGCTGCTTTCTGCAGCCTGAGGGTCTGTTGTGTTTTTAGTGTTTGATGTATTTCTGGAGTCGTTTGTTTGTTCCCTGTCATTCTGAAGGACAGGTGGGCAGATGGATGGACACCTGTGCCGATTGTGGGGGTCCTATGGGCCTCAGTTTACATAGAGAGTCATTTAGATCTTAGTTTCTATTCTATTCTAATTAAAATAGAGATTCTCTGCACAGAATACTTCCAGATCCTTGATGATGTTTTGAGAGTCGTATTGCCCCTCTGCACAGAATACTCCTAGATCCTTGATGATGTTTTGAGAGTCGTATTGCCCCTCTGCACAGAATACTCCTAGATCCTTGATGACGTACCATCATAACACCCCCATAATGTTGATCCTTCATTTGATGGCAAAGCCAAAAAGTTCCACTTGCATATCTTCTAACCAGAACACCCAGTTCCAAAACGAACTGGCGAAGCAGTTTGACAGATTCCAAGATCTATCAGGTCTTATCTGCTCTGAAGAATGCTTATTTGCTGACAAACCTTCCAAAGGTCCATGTGCATGTAGATTCTGTCTAACTGTGGAAGTGGACATTTGCTCCCCATCTTTTGTTCATCAGCTGTTGGCATTTCTTAATTGTAACCTGAGTAGCAGTAAGGGATATTCATTTATGTTTCTCTGTCCACCACATTCCTAAGAGGTTTGCATGTTCCAGGTGTGTTGTGCAGGCGTGTATGAGTGTGGGTCCACATGTTGACCTAATCCAGGGGTGGCCAATCTTATCCAGAAATGGCCGCTGTGTGTGCAGGTTTTCACTGTGATTCCCCAATTACTGTAGGTTACTGTTTTCAGGACTGTTTCTCCTCACACCTGGGTTTGAACAGCTGACCTAAAGGTTATCCCACATACCTGCATATGCACTGGCCCTTTGTGGATAAGATTGGCCACCCCTGACCTAACCACATGAAGATGCACTCAGTAATTGGAAATTCACTGGCATCATGAGTGGCAAAACAACAGATGGAGCGCCACTCCTGATAGGGGAGTGTGTGAGGGATGATGCCAGCGTGAGTCTGCCTCCTGGAGTGTTCTGTCCTGGTGCCAGTTTAGTGGTGCTGACTCTGCTGTCAGCAGCCCAGTGAGCCAATGTAAAATCCCACTTTCCCATTGCTGTACAGCATTGGTGATAACCTGTGTATTGTTAATGTGCGATACTATTACATTAATAATTAATTACTATATTAATATGCTTTTGGTGACTTGCTTTATGGTCACTGTGTCAGTGTTTTTATGATCTGCGTTACTGTTACAGTAACACGCTGGCAGTGACCTGCTTTACAGTCACTGTGTCAGTGTTTATGATGATCTGTGTTACTGTTACAGTAACACGCTGGCGGTGACCTGCTTTACAGTCACTGTGTCAGTGTTTTGATGATCTGTGTTACTGTTAGAGTAACACTCTGGCAGTGACCTGCTTTATGGTCACTGTGTCAGTGTTTATGATGATGTGTTTTACTGTTATAGTAACACGCTACTGGTGACCTGCTTTACGGTCACTGTGTCAGTATTTTTATGATCTGCGTTACTGTTACACTAACATGCCGCTGGTGACCTGCTTTATGGTCACTGTGTCAGTGTTTTGATGATCTACGTTACTGTTACACTAACACACCACTGGTGACCTGCTTTACGGTCACTGTGTCAGTGTTTTGATGATCTACGTTACTGTTACACTAACACGCCGCTGGTGACCTATTTTACGGTCACTGTGTCAGTGTTTTGATGATCTGCATTACTGTTACACTAACACACCGCTGGTGACCTGCTTTACGGTCACTGTGTCAGAGTTTTGATGATCTGCATTACTGTTACACTAACACACCGCTGGTGACCTGCTTTATGGTCACTGTATCAGAGTTTTGATGATCTACATTACTGTTACACTAACACACCGCTGGTGACCTGCTTTACGGTCACTGTGTCAGAGTTTTGATGATCTGCATTACTGTTACACTAACACACCGCTGGTGACCTGCTTTATGGTCACTGTATCAGAGTTTTGATGATCTGCATTACTGTTACACTAACACGCCGCTGGTGACCTGCTTTATGGTCACTGTATCAGAGTTTTGATGATCTGCATTACTGTTACACTAACACACCGCTGGTGACCTGCTTTACGGTCACTGTGTCAGAGTTTTGATGATCTGCATTACTGTTACACTAACACGCCGCTGGTGACCTGCTTTACGGTTACTGTGTCAGTGTTATGATGATCTGCGTTACTGTTACGGTAACACGCTGGCGGTGACCTGCTTTACGGTCACTGTGTCAGTGTTTTGATGATCAGTGTGATGATCTCACTCTCCAATTCTCCTGCACTCTCTCTCTCTAAGCTGTGTATTCACAGGGAATCGCTTTGCAGTGTTGATTAAATCTCCACAGTGTTTATCCTGGAGGCTGTCCATCTGTCATCTTTCCCTGCAGCCTCGGAGATGCAGTGTTCACTGTCACCACCAGGCTTCTCACTTCCTCTCCTTGCCTGTGAGGATTGCAGGCAGTTCACCAGGGTGAACTTTGACCTTGGGGGATGATCTGCAAGGTCTCCTTTTTGTCTGCGGGGCCAAAGTCCATCAAGCTCTTTCTGAAAGTTGCAATGATAAGGCATGTTAATCTGTCCATAAATTCACATGTATCCTTTGTTTCCATAATAACGGCTGAGCCTCAGGCTTGACTGATTTATAGCAGGTAGCTCTTGGAGGCTCTGTGAGTAGCACTGTTGTGTTGGGGGCTTGAATGCTGCCAGTGATCTGTGAGTGTGTGTGTGGGTACTGCACATCCACCCTGGGTGTCCCCTGTTTTGTGCTGCATCACCTAGGCCTGGGATGGATTGTTGGGTGGATAGATGGATACTGGCAGGATTGATGTCGTGTTACCTGCAGGGTGTGCAGGAGCTGGTTTCACGGTTGGTTGGGTATGTTTGCTGGATTTGCTCAGAGCAGCTGGTGTCTCTCTCTCTGAGGCTGGAGGGTGTGAGCCAGTTACCGAGCCCCACTGGTGAGTTACACACTGCCCATAATGCACAGGACAGCTCACAGTGATGTAGGTAATAAAGCAAGTCTGTCTGCTGACATCTGTAGACTATTTCTCAGGTCCCCACAAATATCTGTGAATGCAGTCAAAAATGCCATGCTGTTTTTTGTTTGATTACTTAGTTAAAGTTAGGGCTGGGTAGGGGTTAAAGTCGTCATGTTTTCACCATAGAAATGAATGGAGAGTCCCCACAATGATATAATTACAAACCTGTGCGTGACAGAGAGAGAGAGAGAAAGAGAGAGAGTGCAGCCATGCCTGTGTGTCTATCTGGGACTGTCTGTCTGGCTGTGTCTGTGTGTGTCTGTGTGTGTCTGTGTGTGTCTGTGTCTGTCTGTGTGTGTCTGTGTGTGTCTGTGTGTGTCTGTGTGTGTCTGTGTCTGTCTGGCTGTGTCTGTGTGTGTCTGTGTCTGTCTGGCTGTGTGTGTCTGTGTCTGTCTGGCTGTGTCTGTGTGTGTCTGTGTCTGTCTGGCTGTGTCTGTGTGTGTCTGTGTCTGTCTGGCTGTGTCTGTGTGTGTCTGTCTTTCAGTGTGTGCAGTGGATCAGGGTGCAGCTTTGAGCCACAAGAGGGTTGTGTGGGTAATATTTCAGGTGACAGGGGAGGCAGAGCAGAGGGCTTTTGGGGGTGGTGAGCAGAGGTCTGTGTTGGTGAGCAGAGGTCTGTGTTGGTGAGCAGAGGTCTGTGTTGCTGAGCGGTTTTAGGGGGCTGGAGCTGCTATGAACACATCACTCTGCAGACAAATCAGGATCAATCACTTTGTCAGTCAGCTATCTGTACTAGTCATTGTCACTAGTGCTACTTAAACCACCAGTGACCTTGCAAATGAATAAACTAAACTGGTATAGTCAAACAAAGGTTGAAACCGCAGTCTTTCCGGCCTGCGCAGAGGAGATGCGTCTTTCCGGCCCATGCTGGGGAGGCATTTTCACTGGTCAGTAAGGCCTTCACATGATTTATTGTGGTACTCTTCGACACCCTTCAAACAAACAAAACAGTATAGACTGTAATGAACAGCCACACCAGCCACTGGCAGCTAGTGCACCCCCTTCAGGTAAGGATGTGATAGCCTCCCCCTCCTATGAAGGTCACGTGCTGTTAGGGAGTTAGCAGTGAACACCTGCTGCGGTGGTCGCTGATGGGCCGTGACCCCCCTCGGCATCTGCCGCACCCTTTGCCTCGCTCGGCTGTTCAGCGACCGCTCACCCCCCTTATGACACTGAATGATGGTCATGCACCAGTTACGCTGCCCGTGGGTCTGCTGCCTGTGGGGGGTGCTGAGTTTTAAAGAGAGAGAAAGGGGAAGTGAGTGGGGGAGGGGCACACAGAGCGGGGATGGTGGGCGTGTACAAAGCAGGACATTTGTGCACACGCATTAATAGGGAACACACCCAACTTTCCATTAATCCATCATAACTGTTTACCAGGTAGCTTGTGCATGATGACACTGTAGACCTATACACTGTCAAGAGCTCTGTAAACACACATACATACACGCACACATTTGGTCCCCACAATGTAATGTATACCTGACCCACACACACACTCACACAAAGAACAACCCCAGTGAAGATAAGTGACCTCTGACCTTGCGTTTCCAAATCCTCAGGCAGGACTGCCACTCTGTCTGTTGTGTGGCGTTAATTTTTAATCTTTAGTGGTGGTTTTAGTATATATTATGAACAGAGTTGGGTAATTCAGCTCCAGAGAGTCAAAGTCCAGACCAGGATTTTGTTTCAACCAAGCAGTTGAGTACTCTGTGACTGTGACTCTTTATGCTGTACTGGTTGGTTGAAACAAAATCTTGGTCTGGACTTTTACTCTCTGTACCTGAATTATCCAACTCTGATTACGAAGCAGTGGGTCGTGGAAAACGGTGAAGAAGTGTTCTGTTTCGATTTGCAGCTGATTGTGTTTTGCTGGACTGTTTACATGCTCACCTCCCGAGAGAGGCGCAGTCCTGTTGGTACGTTTCTGAAGAATGATGGGGCTGGCAAGTGCGGCGCCGGCGGTCGCTATCGGCGCGTTAGCTCGCCAGCTGCCAGCACTGCCGGTCGCTATCGGCGCGTTAGCTCGCCAGCTGCCAGCACTGCTAATCACTTCTGCAATTCCGATGCTAACAGCTTGTTATTATATTAGCGTAGCAGCGATCCAAACAAAACGGCACCTTTTATTTTGGTGACTCACCGGTTCTAAATGGAACACGCACACGAGCAAGGGAGCCAGGGGCACATGGGAAAAGACCAGAAATACACAAGCGTTCCTAGCTTAACAATGTGAGGAAGTCACAGACAGCTTGAGCTTATTATTTCCTGACTAATTAGCAAAACAGAACAATATATGTTTAGTAATGCCTGGAACACCTGGAACAGCAGCTCCATATTAACAAGACAGTAACAGGATGTCAGTGGGAACGGTCACTAGTGGTTTGTATCCTGATTCTCCTGCCAATGTCAACCACTTTCTAAAAATCCAGTTAAACCAAAATCGAAAAAATGAAGAAGGAATAGACTGCATTTTTAATCTGATACTTGTGCTTTAATTGATGAGACGTGGATGAACTCAGCTCAGTTTCCCTCATGCCCAGTTTGTTCCACTTCCCTGCTGTGATGATTAATCTGTGTTTTTGAGCTTTGAGCAAAGCACCCAGGAAACTCCCAGATATGGAGCTTCTCCAATCTTTGTAGTTTCCTGCAACTCCGTGCAGCGTTCTTGCAGAACTTCTACTTTGGCTCTTCTGTTGACTGGGAGGCATAACAGAAGGAACATCCTCCAGGGTTGCTGCTGCGAGACCCACAGCCCCCCCGGGCACCCCAGGATTAGCTGAGGGTTAGCATAACATACCCATCTAACATGAGAACTTCAGAGAAAAAAAATAAAACCCACGAATCAGTTTGGCCCTTAGCTCGGGGGCAGGAGCGGGGAAATGCTGTGTAGGAGACAGGAGCGGGTGCAGCGTGGCTGCTTAGGGCCCCGGCGGAGTTCATCTCTGTGGGCCTGACGTTAGTGCAGGCCTCCTGTTTACCCTCCCTGCTGCTGGTAGCCGTAGGAGCATCTGGCCTGTGTCTCCCCCCTGGCCGCTCTCAGTCATCTCCTTTTACAGCCTGCTGTCCCGGGGGGCGGGAGGGGGGAATGACTGCTGGAATGTCACCCTGGCCTATTCTGGAAAATGACAATACCACTGAAAACCTACCAGCAGTGTTTTCTCTGGATTATGCTTTTGCTAAATTTAAGTAGAGTCCGATTAAAGCCACCATATACTGCTGCTCTCCGCCACTGTCTCTGTCGATTTTCTTGGATTCATGCGACACAATGGGACAGAATTTATACTGGAAAGCAGCACGAAGCAGATGAGTGTAATAATCTGTAAGCTGACTGCAGGGGGCGCCATAGCTCCACGTGTAACAGACACTGACTGAAACTTCACAGGTGACAGTCCATACGTCTTTTGTTCTTTTACAGGACAGGGAACTCAGACCAGAGGAGATCGATGGTAAGTCATGTCGGTGAGATGCTCTCTGTCTTCATGCATGTTGAAGGATATTTCAAATGGATGGATGGATGGATGAATATAGTAGTCGTAAAAAGGCTTGTTCCTAAAAATATCCCACAGCCATGTAGTTGAGCTGGTCTTGCCAGCAGTGGACCCCAGTAACAGGGAGACTCTGCCTTCCTCCTGTGCAGAGCTCCGAGAAGCTTTTAAGGAGTTTGACAAGGACAAAGATGGCTTCATCGGCTGCAAAGACCTGGGCAACTGCATGAGGACCATGGGCTACATGCCCACCGAGATGGAGCTGATTGAGCTGAGCCAGCAGATCAATATGAACCGTGAGTGCCTGACGTCCAGGCTGCAGCCAGGCCTGACCACCCGGCTCCCCCAGATACATCAAGGCGTGACGTCACAACTCCCATGATACGCCAAGGCGTGACGTCCAGACCACGGGGCAGCAGCCCGGCCTGACCGGCCAGCTCACCTCTGATATGTCATGGCGTGACGTCCAGGCCGCGGGGCAGCAGCCCGGCCTGACCTCCCCTGCTCCTCCCTGATATGTCATGGCGTAATGTCCAGGGCTCAGGGCACTGTGTGCTGAAGTGTAGCAGCTGTATATTTATCTGCTGTGTCTCCCCACCCACCCAGACCTCTTTCTGTTTCCCACCATGCACTTTTGCAGTGGGTGGCCATGTGGATTTCGAGGACTTTGTGGAACTGATGGGACCTAAACTCTTGGCAGAAACGGCGGATATGATTGGTGTGAAGGAGCTGAGGGATGCATTCAGAGAGGTGAACAGTGAAGGCGCTCTGGCTCTCTGGGCTGGTCCTGCTGTGGGTTTTGTGTCCACTTGACTTTGCTCCTTACACTAAATCAACTAAATCATGCACAGTTTTGTATTTATCATTTGTGCCAGAAACACTATGTTAAATGTAACCAGTAAGAAAACTAAGAACAGCACTTAGGATTGTGGGTAGTTATCAGTGTTATTAAGGTTTTCCACTCATTTTCGTACACTTGGGAGAGCACGGTCAGAGAGTCCCTGGGCCTTGTTCAGGGGATAACTCTGAAATCATTCTCTTCACCCTGAGGTTTGAACCCATAACCTTCAAATCACAGGCATAACATCCTAACTGCTATCTCTGTCTGCCCAGTTGTCCTTCATCCTCTCCTGTCTCATCCTCTTCTAGTTTGACACAAACGGTGACGGTGAGATCAGTACTGCCGAGCTCAGGGAGGCCATGAGGAAGCTGCTGGGACAGCAGGTGAGATGAGAGCAGCGAGCTCTGGTCCTCCAGCCTTCCTGCCCATCACCCAGCACTGAAATCTGTCCCCCCCTTGGCAGGTTGGTCACAGAGATCTTGAGGACATCTTGCGGGACATTGACCTGAACGGGGACGGCCACGTAGACTTTGAAGGTGAGGCTCAGTCTCAGTGGCTGTTCTAATCTGCAGCACGTGTTTGCAGTTGTGCTGTTCATCTTCGCAAGTTGTGACAAAGAGCATTCTGGGAGAGTGGCACTGTACTACAGGCCAGAAGGAGGGGGCGCTCTAGTGCAACTCACCACCCCTGGTCCCCGGCGAGCACTGCTCCCTGGCCGGTGTTCCAAATTCAGTTTTCAGTATTTGAATTTTTTATGATCCTTCACATGTGCACATTCTGTTCGCATCTGAGAAAAATGGGATAGAGTATGGGTCCACAACCGTTTGATGTCTGCGGACTGCATCACGCCATACAAAATACGGACAGAATAATGACAGACCGATCTGCGGTTTGTGTAACTTTATCCGTTTGCGTTTTTTCAGAAGTGAACAGGATGTGCAAACGTGATGAGTCATAAAAAATAGAAAATATATAGGTTATTTTTGGAACCCAACCCCGCTGTGTTCTGCGGCCCTGTGGAATGCTGACCAGGGTTGGGAGCCCCTGCTCTAGAGTGAGACAGGAAGGTGCCAGCAGCAACTAACCTTTGTGGGCGGAGTGGGGGCTCTGAGGCTAAGGATCTGTGCCAGCAATTGGAAGGTTGTTGGTTCAAATCCTGTGAGTGCCAGGAGTGATCCTACTCCGTTGGGCACTTGAACAAGGCCCTTAACCTGCAATTTCTTTGTCTTGGGTGTCGCATTAATCTACAACTACAGGGCAAATTTAGGGGTTGGTGGTAGGATTGGCACTTCAGCCACCAGAAAAAAGGGTTTATATCTGTTTATCAGATAATCCATCTATGAAGGGCCTGTTTCCTTGGCTCAGTGAACCAGCCTGTTTGTTTTTTATTATCAATAGCCAGTATGTTTGTTCACCATTTCTACGAGCTCATAGGGATTCTAAGGGTCTCACATAGCCCATCCTGTGAGACACACAGGAAACGTGCCATCAGTGCCCAAGCTCTGTTATGCATCCAGCCCTCCAGAGCAGTTTTTGGGTGTAGAAGCTGTGCTCAGGGGCCCACCATGCATATAACTCAGGATTCAAACACACGACCTTCTGCAGAGGCACGGACCCCTGACCCGCAGAAGCACTCTGCTATGTTTCCATGTTGTTTGCGGAAAAGCAGCCATAGTTGTCAAGGAGCTCCATGCAAATTTTATTTTATTTTATTGTATTTTACTTTATGCAGTCATTTGCTTGCGAGTTCTTTATGCTGTTTCTTGAAATGACTCCAGTGTCTTTCTGCCAGTCATCTGTATGTGGAAACCTCTGACCACAGGTCAGTTGTCTTAATCACTGCAGCGCCCGTTAGCTCACTAAGCCGCCGTCATTCACAGCCGCTTCACCCCGTCTGTAAAATGCCTCTCTCCCCCCAGAGTTTGTGCGGATGATGTCTCGCTGATGGGGGCCGTAAATCAGCGGCAGAAATCCCTGCCAGCCTGGCGTGTGGCCCCCAGCTGTGCCAGAGAAATGCCAGACCAGCGATTGCCGACTGCGCTGCCCTACCTGAACAAACTGGAACTTACATACTGCCCTCCAGCCTCCAAACTATGATCTGGGGGGACCACAACCCCCGCCCCCCCCCCCCCCCCCCGGCCATTCCTGCAGCGTCACCCCATCCTCACAAGACCAACAACTGGAGCAGTGTCCTGACGCAGGGACACCAGGCGGGCAGACAGACAAACAGACATTTTCAGCACTTTCACCCAAACCCGTTTCCCATGTGTCTTTGCACTTACTCTGTTTGAAAATGAGATTATTGTAGCCCATTCTGTAGTCGGTCTCATTTCTGTCTATTTATTTCTGTGTATTTGTGTATCTGCCTGTGTGTTTTGTACAAGATGTGACCTGGTCCCACACAAAAGTAAATTGTAAAGGGCCCAGTTAGGAAAGTGTAGCTCAATTTTTAGAGAAAAGAGAACAATGTTTGTATGACATTCTGTATATTTTATTTGCAATCATTTATTACTCAAAGACAACCAAATATAACATCACATTAAAAACAATTCAGTCTTATATGTCACATACACAATTAAACTGAGTACAATGCATAGTGCTTGATGTTATCACTATGTAAGGTGACCCAAGTGCACTCACTGAACCGGGAACACCACTGTTGAATGTCCTGTCTTATTATACCAAATTTTACGAGTTTTGTTTTAAAGTCAATGCAAAACCATTGAATTGCAGTGTCAGGTAACAGCCCATCAGCTCTGAATCAGGATGACAGAACTGAAATTCTGCTTCCTCTGCCAAGGTCCATGTGATATCTGCAACATTCTTATTTAAAATAAGATGACTGGAGTTTGCTGGTTTGGATCTTTTAGATTTCACTTGCTAGAATAGATTTGTGAACATAATCAACCTGTACTTGAGATGTGCTCCTGTTTTACAGGAGAGCTCTCCAGCCTCATGTCTATCACAATCGGTCCTGTTTAATTACAGCTAATAGTGACAGTGTCCTTCTGAGGGACATGAGCTGCAATATAGACAAAAAGGGAGAGGAACGGGAGAAACTGCCGCATATCGAGGCGGGTCATGGAGAGCTGTCACCAAGCAGATCACATGGAGGGAGGCGGGAGTCTGGCTGATCTCATATGTGTCCAGAATTTCATATTGATGTTGTTGTCATGGATCTGTACATTTTTTGTCTCAATCCTACAACAGACAAGCTGTACAACCCCACATGTGTCTTCCTCAGACCAGTTGTGAATCTTCCTGTTGAAACATTACAGACCACCTTACTAATGTTGACTTGACCTACCCTGATTTTAAAAACCTGTGTGTTAAAACGTGCATGCACGTGGAAACCCTCATCTGTGCATTTTTGTTGGACAACTGCGTGTGTCCTTATCTACTGTATGCCGACTACAGGACGTGTTTATATCTGCGTGTCATTATCTCTGTTTTAATGCATGCCAAAAAAAAATCTTTCAAGAAAACACATCTGTTCTTATCAAATTCGATATGAATTTGAAAAAAGGTTACATTTAAGAAGTAAACACGGTTTAGCCTGGTGTTCTTGTTTGTACTTCCCTGATGCGATCATCAGCCACTGGATAAAAGCTTTCATGCGCAAACAGATAAATGAAGAATATCAGAACCAAGATAAAATTTGGAATGGTGAACACAGGAAAAAAGGGCTAGAAATGAACACATCACGACTGTAAATTCTTTTTTTTACTACAGTGAAAATAATGACATAATTACGGCTTATTGCTATCTCACGCCTCATACATAGTCTCTTTGATATTAAAATATATAACGCCCCTTTGAAATAATAATACTCTTTTGTAGATAAGCACCTCACATGTCCCATTTTAGTCAAATTGACTGTTATTCGACGACATCTCTAAGGTTGTTAATAAAGGACAGTTCGGTTTCCATGCCTACAGTCCTTTCTATACCCGCTCAACGCCGCAGCTGAACCTCTCGCTCCATCTTGTGGTGAAATGAAAAATTGCTCTGTCGTCTCCCGTGTATTTCTGTTCTAATGCAGAACTAAGCAGTTTCCACTAATTAAATTTAGAAATTAAACGTGTTACTCTGAATTGGCGTGAGCTAAGAGAGCACTATGCGACACAAAATAAAACCTTTATGTTCACTGATGATGATGATGAGAATAAATAATAATAATAACAATAATAATAATAGGTAATTGTGCATTGCGACACACTTACAAACCATGTTCACAGGATACTTCTACTGAACAATGTTACGGTTGACAGTAAAACTATTTTGCTGATATCTCGGGGAACAGTAAGTGACTGTGATTAACAGACTGATTCATTCATTTATTTTCCCAGGAATTTTACTTCCCCGGTGTTACGTTCAAAGACATATGGTCGGCAATGGGAACGCACTTTCGGACAGAGAGCTTTAACAGTAACTATGACAACAAACCGCCGAGTCATTCATTCGACACTCGGTTAATTTGTTTAAAACCCAGAATGCACCGCACGCGCGCTGCGCTGGACCAATCTGATTGGATAGTTTTTAGATCTACCATATTGCCACTGTTAAGGGGGGGGGGGTTAAATCTTTATTAGAAAATAGATACAACGCTTGATTGATTTTGCATTTTTAAAACCAAATCGTTTCAATATCTGTAATTTTAATCTACGGATGTACATGCATAGAAAGCATTAAGGACTATACACAACTCGGTCTGCTGTCAGTTGTCCAACTTCTACCCACAGAAATCAATTAAATTCTGTAGGCAGTCGGAAAGGCACAGAATCGGTTAGAACCATTTCTCAAAAAGGGGAAGATTGCTAAAAAAAATACAATGATTTCTCTTTCAAAAGAGTTGATAATCCTGGGAAAATTAATTAATTTTTTAATTATAATTTTAACAAATATAAGTTACCTATAGACTACTGTGTGGTCATTTTATATCTAAAAGTTTGATATATTACCCATTTTTAAAAAGAACCTTTGGTGTGTAGTTTTGCAGTTGCTTTCCGCATTCTGCCAACTGAACGCTGTTTCTCAACCAAACTATAAGTCGATTCTACCGTGTCCGCTGTCGGCGGCGTTTCGGCCATGTGATGACGTCAGAGTCTGTGGTCGCAGGGCTCGTTAATGCCGCTCTGTGATTCGCTAGAAACCTGAATGGTTTCCGATGTGTCACGAGAAAAAAAAAGTACGTTACGGAGGGCGTCAAGGCCCGGGCTGCCATGTGAATGGCCAGCTGAGCTGTCGCTCTACTTCCTCCTCAAACAGCATGTTAGACTGCTCAACTCTCCCTTTCTGAACCTGATCCGACTCCACAAGCTATTACACGGCCCTTAATGGGAATTAGCAGCAATATTAAAACTAGAGACAGTGATATAAAGGAAACTACACGGTCTGTGTAGCATCTCAGGAATAAGCACGCGGAAGCCGACAGGAAAGCACGTGAATCTGGACATTTGAAGTATTAGAGAATCAGTGCAGTTTAGACGGCGAGCGGGTGGCAGCTGCTGGTCACACTGACAGGGTAGGAGGAAGTCGCTTAGACAGGTAGTCGCGCACTTCGGCTGGAGCAGCGCCGTGTGTTCCGAGTAACGCCGGCCGGCCGGCTGCTGCCACCTCATAAAGAGCCCGGCAGCGAAAGTGAACAGCGCCGCTCCGTGTCTTTCTGCAGATCTCGTAAGCTGCAGGTCTATTAACCGAGCATCTAGCTTGGGCTCTCCGCTTGCTGCCCCCGTCGACTCCCCAGCCGAAGGGTGTATGCTTGAGAGTGACCCAGCTACTGAGGGATATGCGGCGCGTCACGTTGCTCTGGGCTCTCGGGCTGCTGTTGGCCTTGCTGTCGCTGCTGGCCCAACTGAGCCAGGCGGACGGCGGGGGCCCGAGCATGACCGAGCGGGTCATCTGGGCAGTGAACGCCGGCGGCGAGACGCACACGGATGTGCATGGCGTACATTTCAGGAAGGACCCGCTGGAGGGGAAGGTTGGCAAAGGTAAGGGGGCGAGACGGCTAAAAGGACCTGTTCTGCTCTTACATTGACATTTTCTCCCATTAACCATGGTGACTTTGAAGCCACATGCCAGGTGCCCCGCTTCAGCCCATCGGAAGTTCACTTTCTCATTCATTAACCTGCTGCTTTTGGCTTATGCGTTTTTAATGTGTAAATGTATCGGTTTGCTTGAAGGGGCAGATTATCGAGAAACAGTGTACATAGCTGTCTAATTACACCCTGCATGACCAGTGTTTCTAGTTATCGGGGCCGGTTAGACAAATGCAGACAGTGTTTCATCACGTTTGGGGGGGGGGCTTCAGTCAGCCCCCAGGGAATATTCATCTCCTGCGATCGGTTAGCACGTGATGCTCCGCAGGCCTTAGACTTTTTAAAGGGAGAATGGCCTGAATACGCCACCGCAGCAGCTTCCCCAAAGCTGTTTCTGTAGCAGACGTTTTTATCCAAAGCGACATACGTTTCTGAGAGGCCAACCAGTCTTGAAGGGGCTCAACAGTGGAGTCACTGCCAGCTCAGGCATTCGAACCAGCAACCTTGTGATCAAAGGGTCAGCACCCTGACGCGCTGAACCGTGCATTGTACCCATTCAGACTTCTCAGTGTCGCGACCGGAAGGTGGGGGCGTGTCCTGGCCAAGGACAGCTGGATGTCTTGTCTTACATGACTGAATGAGCGAGGGCTGCTTTGTTTTCCTTGTGACGCCAACAATGTGCTCATTGTATTTTAAAGGAGTTTTTAAGTACAGACAGGTGAGTGTGCCACATGTGCCGATGCAGCCCGGTCTCACTCAGCTCTGCCCCTCCGCAGCCTCTGACTACGGCATGCGGCTGCCCATCCTGCGCTCCACCCCCGAGGACCAGGTCCTCTACCAGACAGAGCGGTACAGCGAGGACACATTCGGCTACGAGGTGCCCATTCGCGACGAGGGCGACTACATCCTGGTGCTGAAGTTCGCCGAGGTGTACTTTGCCCAGTCCCAGCAGAAGGTACGTCCCACCCCCAGCTCCAGCCCCTGGGTGTTATCAGCAGATCACTGGAGGTACTGAAATCTGACTTACAGGATTGAGAATTTGAGGAACTGGGAGAGTCGAATCTCTGGTTTTGGCATATTACACATACTTTTTGATTAAATTAAGTATTATTAAGCAGCAAAAATGTAGGTAGGCCTGTGATGCAGTTCATCAGTTATTGAAATGTAGCTGGCTTAAGGCCGCTGGGAGTAGAATTGCTTGTAGCCAAATTACCCAAGACTTTAAATGGGGGCTGTCGTTATTAAATAAAAGGGGGCAGCGTGTGGCGTGGTAGGCTGAGCCGCTGTGTCTGTGATCGTAAGGTCACTGGTTTGAGCCCAGCCTCTGCAGAATAGTCACATGTCTGTGGGCCCTTGAACAAGACCCTTAACCCCCCCAGCTCCCTAGGCACTCGCATGTCTGTGTGACAGGTAGGCAAAAAGGGATCGATAAAGTTATCATCATTAATAATAATTTATTTAAACATTTAAAATATTTTATAAAAGTAAAAATATACCCTGCATTTTGGGACTGTTTTTGAAGACAAAATGCACACATAGGAATTTACTGAGTGGCTCTGTATTTCACAAATAGGCAACCCTGATCTCATAATGCTGGTATCCAGCACATTTTCCATCCTATCCCATCTCTGATAAAGCACACCTGACCTCAGGCAGATAACTCATCAGGTAGGATGGAAAACCTGCTGGATTGCGGCACTCCAGGATCAGGGCTGCCTAGCCTGGGGTATTTCGTATTCACAGAATGAGCAGAAAAGCTTAAGGGAGCCTCTTGCTGTACCAAGTCCCTCAGCTGGCCAGTAGTAGTTATGATAGTGACACTCGAACCCGTGCAGTTCATTGTCCTGTGGCGCTAACAGGCCGATCTCTGGCAAGCTGTGGGCCTCCCATGACACCTCTCCTGCCTCCCTCCCCCCCCCTCGCAGGTTTTCGACATAAGACTCAACGGGCACATGGTGGTGAAAGATCTGGACATCTTCGATCGCGTGGGCCACAGCACGGCCCACGACGAGTTTGTGCCTTTCTCCATCCGGCGGGGCAAGCTGAGCGTACGGGACGAGGTGTCAACCTTCAACGGCAAGCTGACCGTGGAGTTCGTCAAGGTGGGGGGTGCCGGGGCTCCCTCGTGGCGTCTTACTGCCTGATGATGTCAGCAGTGAAGCGTGTCTCTGTGCTTCTGTCTGCCTTTTGGTTTCCTGGACAGCTCCCTACACGTGCTGCGCTCTGCAGATGGTTCACGGGGCATGCGCGTGTCCTCCCTCTCCCCAACTTGTTGGTGTTTCGAGTCTTCATCCCCACCCTCTTCTGCCTCTGCCGGCTCTGATGGGGCATGTTAGGGGCTTTGGGGCAGCACTGGGGGCAGAAGACTGGGACAGACTGAGACAAAACGACAGGTGTACAGACCCAGGAGATGCCAGCAGGGATGGGGGTTAGGGGTTGGGTTGGTGGGTGGAAATCTGTGGAGGCAGCTGGGGCAACAACAGAAGGGGATTCCCAAAGAATCACACAGGAGGGGGGGGTGGTGGCATTGTCCTTCCTCTCGGGGCGGGCGCGTGTCCTCGCTCATGGGACGGGCGTGTGTCCTCACAGCTGAGGTTGTTGCACCCACATTCATTGCTGGGGCCTTTTTTTTTAAGGTGCCTGGTGCACTTTGGCTAAGCGGCTGAGTGACACTGCGTTGCTATGAGTATGAAGACGTTGCCTGTGTGTTTGCAGGGTTACTATGACAACCCCAAGATCTGCGCGCTCTACGTGATGAAGGGGACGCTAGAAGGTAAGTGAGGAGGCAGAGCCACTGGTGGTGCTGCTCCCTCTGGGGGCCTCTCCGGAGGAGGTGCTGCTGTCTGTGTCTTTCTAGGATCTCCACTGAAATTATTTATCTTTCTCCTCTGACCCCCGATTCTGCTGGCCCCTGAACCAGGCCCCTCCCCTGCTGTATCTCTCATTCTTAGTGTGACTGTTAAGCTGTAGTCAGAATCCTGTAATAACCCTCCATACCCCCCCCCCCTGCCCCATTGCCCTCCTCTTTTTATCCCTTATTTTTCTGAAATCACTCTCACCTGCCCTCCTCTGCCCTGTAATTTTTTCTTATTTAATCTGTAATCCCATCTCTGACTTGCCCCTCCCTTTCCCCTTTTTAATCTCCCCCTATCCTTTCTTTCCTCCTTTCTCTTCTTACATTCATACCTCCTGTCATTAACTGCTGTCTTATCTCTACCTTCTTTTTTCTGTTTCACTCTTACTTTTTCTCTCCCTTCCCTCTTTCTTCACCACCTTTTCTCCCTTTGTCCCTCCCTCCCTCCCTCTCTCCTCTTGCTCCTCTCCCATGCCTCTCAGATGTACCTAAGCTCCAGCCTCACCCTGGACTGGAGAAGCGTGAGGAAGAGGAAGAGGAAGAGGAGGACGAGAGAGAGACTGAGGAGGAAGTGGGTAAGCGGGGCCCCTCTGCGGTGCCCAAGGACCGGGTCCGCTCGGGGCCCCGGACGCCCAATCCATACGCGGCCGACAACAGCAGCCTCATGTTCCCCATCTTGGTGGCGTTTGGAGTCTTCATCCCCACCCTCTTCTGCCTCTGCCGGCTCTGATGGGGCCCGTGAGGGGCCCTGGGGGAGCACTGGGGACACGGCAGAAGACGGGGACAGACTAAGACAAAACGACAGGTGTACAGACCCAGGAGACGCCAGCAGGGATGGGGGGTGGGGTTGGGGTGGGGGGTGGAGATCTGTGGAGGCAGCAGGGGGAGCAGCAGAAGGGGATTCCCAAAGAACCACACCGGAGGGGGGGTGGTGGTGTCGTCAGTGAACCAGTGACCACAGAGCACATTGAAGGGGGAGAGCAAGAGAGAGAGAGAGTGTGTGTTCATGTTTGTGTGTGTGTGTGTGTGTGTGTGTGTGTGTGTGTGTGTGTGTGTGTGTGTGTGTGTGTGTGTGTGTGTGCGCGCGCGCGCGCATGCAGGTATTTCAGTACAACTCATCACAAGCCCAGTGGCCTCTTAGTGGTCCCTCAGAAGCTTGGAGCAAAAAAAAAAGGTTTTATTTCTCACCAGCTTTAGTTTGCTGAGCGATATGCTGGGGAAACGGCAATTACTGTAGGTGGACATATAGGCGAAGGAGAATGAAGCCAGGGGCTGGGGACTGGAATTGATGTCACTTTTAGATGTTTTATTCAAGCCTGACTGTTCCTGTTTAAGCATTGACATTTCCTGGACACAACTTTGTGAAAGCAGGTGTGTTTTTGGGAGTGAAATACCTGCTTTATTAATCTGAAGCTGTGTCTGCAGCATCCATATAGACAGCAGGAGGGGGATCAGAGTGCAGTTTGCAGGAGATGGGAAACCGCTCCACAGCTGCTGTGTGTTTTCTCTTGGATTATCGGCCCTGTTTGGGGTCGACTATGGTGAGTGCTGCCAAAACAGCAGCCTGTCCCCTGACCCCCCCCCCCCCCCCCCATGCTGTACTTTGGAAAGGAGGGAAAAGGCAGTTGTGCTCCTTATTTTATTTGAACAGGAATTCTGTATGAGAACCTGGCCTGAGATTGACACGTTCCTTCCTGGACATGTTTACATTAAGTGTGGCCACATGACCCATTGCGCTGTTTGTTTGTAGCCAGCTAACTTGTAGTATTGGTGATCTCATTATCCTGGAGCGAGAGGCTGCTGACACCCTGAACTTAATAAATATTGAATCAACTGCATGAGATTGTCCGGCAGCTGGGTGTAAGGGCCCTGCCTTCCTGGGTTTGCTTTGTATTCATTAGCCTGGCTGCTGCTTAGGGAGGAAGTGTTTGATTGGTGGAATACAGAGGTACAGAACCCGCTGTGCTTATTGTAAAGGAGAGGTGTGGTGACTCGTTCAGCCGTGTTCCGTCGTGCTCCTGGTCACCTCCCTTGGTCACCTCCCTGGGCCTGCTAGCTTCTCCCTTCATGATCTGTGGATTTCAGTTGACTCAGAATGCCCTGTATTATGGGGTAATGCAGTAGCCATGACCTGTAATCCCTGATGTCATGCTTCCTTGATGCACCCTCCCCCCCCCCACCGATCAGCCAATCAGCCTGCAGACGGCACATGTCTGTCTTGTGTTTAGGATGCAGGATGCCCCACAGTCAGATGGTGAGGTGATGCTGCAGTGATTAGTCGTCATTTGGGCTGCAGTACACCACATTCTCAATGAAGTTATACTGGGCAATATATTTCACAAGCTGACCTGTCCAGTCAATTAGCTGTACTTCTACAGTAGAACCATCAATACCTCTACACTTAACTTGGCATGAAATGTAGTGTGGTAAACATTCAGTTAAGGCTTTTCTTGCAGTAGCTTTCAGAGGGGGCTGCAGCTGTTGCTTAAGTTGCTGGCTAAGGAATTGTCAGTTGAATATTTTCTTCCTCTCTCAGGTTGTCACTTGTCGCTCACTAATACTCCCATCTCTACTGCCACCGTTTCTGTTAGTTTTTGTTGCATTTAGCTTTGTTCCCATATCGGCACTGCTCTTCCTTGGGTCTCCTTGTGCCATTGTCCTTACATTGTCTTTGATTTGCCTTAATTGGTTCAGTGTAGATTGATTTAAACCAGCAGCCTTGCGTTTAGGTCAGTGACCCTGAGCTGTGAGTTTGTCCCATGGGAAATGAGTGCGTGTCGTTGTCTGAGTGATACACCTGAGTGATGGCCTGCTCAGGTCACCTCCGTGTCGGTACTGGGGTATGGTGGAAACGTAGCCCTCAAAGGGCACAATTCATCTCTGCTCTGCTTCAGGGCTTGTCATCGGTCTTGCTTAAGAAAGTCATCACCATTGATCCATCAGATCTTGGTAACTTTTGACTAGTTATTTATACAATGTTAGTTATTTATGCTCCTGAGGTGTGTAAACTTGGTGGAGGGAGAGACATTTGGACCTATCTTTTCAGGGCAGAGTAGATATGAATTACAAACAATCAGAAATCAATCAGAAGCACCTTTTTAATCTTTATTTAAAATTGACAAAATTAAAACCTGCACCAAAGTTGGAAGCTTTTCTGTTTTGGCAAATAAAATTTATTGTCTGTCTCTGTCTGTCTGTCTGTCTGTCTACGTGTACATACACGTATGGTACAGAGTCACACTCGTTTTAGTGTGCCAAAACTGTTTTCTTATTTAGATTTTGTTTTATGGCAAGTTTATTTCTGTCGGAGGTGAAGGGAGTGAAGTGAAATGGAAAGTGTAATACAACTGTGCTGTCTTAGGGCAGTGTGATGGGGCTTGTCTGAGTAGCTTTTGCCTTTTGTATTGTATAACTTGAAGTGCAGGTTGCCTAGCATCGCTAATTGAACGGCAAGGTAGCTCCCTCAGGACATACTTTGGTTTTACTTTTTGCAAAGATTTTTATTTTTGGGGTGTGAATTTTTGCACTGTCTGGTGTTAATTTTAAAGAGCATTCTTTGTGTATGTTTAATTTGTTTTGATTTCGTATTGCCTTGATTTTGAATACATGCCAACATGCTTTACCGTCCTTTGATGTCTCATTTATTGTGCTTACATGGTTTGTCCAGATGGTTGATTTTGCTTTCAGTTCATATAATTGTTTTTAAGGAAGGTGCGGTTTTCATACTCATATACATTCCTCAGTTCCAAATCAACTGTTAACGTTTTTAATTCCCTTTACCTGCGCAAGAACATAACGGTACATGTTTTGTGTTCTTTTGCATTATCTGCCCACCACGCCACCATTTGGAGGATTGAATGAGACCTGTGTGAATGTCTTCCCCATGAACTCAAACACTGAGTCACACTGAAACATGCGCACACACACCCTCTGCTCTTGTCAAACTGCGTACAAGTTGGGAATTGCTGCCTGGTGTGACTTCACTGTTTCTTTTTAAATAAATGTGCTATTTTATCTAACGTTTTGTATTGTGCTGATGTTTTATTGTACACACTGCTCGCCTGCCGTGTGCTCCTTAACCTGGTTTCATTGATGATATTTCGCTAAGTGTGGGACTCTGTCTCCATGGGTTGTCGCATTACCGATCCCAGTGGCATCATGACATAAAACAAGGTAATCATTTGGCGGGAGGAGGGAAAATAAACAGCACGCGCGTGCCCGTGACCATGGCAACCGCGGAGCGCGTGCCGCCAATCGCGAGCGCTTCTCTCCGGCGTAGTTTCACCATAGAGACATGACGCCATCTTGAAGCGAGCGGCATCGCGTCCATGAATCTGAGCGGACGGCAAAGCCATGAGCGAACGCAAACCTCGCACGGAAACGTCTACCAACGCCAATATGCTCGACGCTGAGCCGGGGTCCGCTGCTGGCGGCAGAGAGCGCAGATCCGGGGGAGGCGTCATGAAGAGGCTGAAGCCGCGGCGAAGTCAGCCGGAGAGGCGGCCCGTTACGGAGGATGAGTTGAGGGGACTGGGGCGAGACATCACTCCGGACGAAGTTCTGGGTCTGCGCTCCGTCACCCGCGGTAGGCGCATGAGGAAAGAGAAACCACTCGTTTTAAAGTTTGTTTGCCGATCCCGAGCTCCTGGAAATTAAGTTGGGAGCCGGGTCCCCGGACGCCGGTCGGCCGGTGGGGTTGTCGGACCGGGGGCTCCGGACAGCCGAACTCGGGCTGGCAAAAACCTGAGGCGAAGTGTGCGAAACTCGCAGAGGGCACGTGGCTCTTTCCTTTGTCAGTGAGCTGCTGGCGTTCCGGGCAGCATAATGGAGGAAAGACGCGCAGATACGTTTGCTAGGGCACACGCCTCAGCGGACAAAGGCGAAGGGAGTTTGCCTGCGCGATGCGGGATCAGGCTTGGCAGACACGCTTCACACACAAGTTACCTAAATTATGTATTGAAATTATTAAGATTATATGCAGTGAATCTGTAACCTGTGTCCTCTTGCAGATTACCTCTGTAAACCTGAGGACAATGTCTTTAATGTCGATTTCACACGTTTCAAGATAAGAGACATGGAGACCGGGACGGTGCTGTTTGAGATCGCCAAACCACCCAATAACGGTGTGTCCGACTGTGCCCGCTGCACTTTGCGTTGGTAGCTGTACCTGGAGGAGATCCATCTTGATGTGTTCCCCTGATGCTCCACAGATCCACTGGAGGAGGAGGATGTGAACGGGGGGTCCGATTCCAACACGGGACGCTTCGTCCGATACCAGTTCACTCCTGCCTTCCTGAGACTGGGCACTGTGGGTGCCACGTGAGTTCAGAACACAACAAACCGTTGCTGTCTTCATCATCCTCATCTTCATCGCTGCAGTGCATGCCTAGCAGTTTTGTTCTAAGCAACCATATAAAACTTATTTGGAAAAGAGAGTCTTACTGCAGGTCATTTTCTAAACCCTGCCCTGGCACCTTCCTGGCGCAAGTCTGTGTTCTGGGAGGCTTGTGCAACCCATCTTGCCTAAGTAAAGTACCAAGGATGCCAAAGCTGGGCACCTGTACTCTAAGATTCAATTATTTCATCATTTACTCTATTGGCTGCCAGGGTGTTGTTGATATTCCTCGTATTACTCTTACTATATCTTGATGAGCAGTAGTATCATCGCTAGTTCCTCTGCAGCGCTTGTTAGGTAGTTCTCTTCAGCCTCTCGATCTGTCTGTTGTAGGGTTGAGTTCACTGTGGGCGATCGGCCCATCAGCAGCTTCCGCATGATCGAGAGGCACTACTTCAGAGACCAGCTTCTCAAGAGCTTCGATTTCGACTTTGGCTTCTGTATCCCCAACAGCCGGAACAGCTGCGAGCACATCTACGAGTTCCCACAGCTCCCAGACGAACTGAGTGAGTGGTTTTTCCCGCACGTTCCTCTGTCTGCCCTACGTTTAGGGTAATAGTTCCCAGGTGGATCTCACAGCTGCCGCTGTGCTCATTAATCGTGCTGATAGGTCTTCCATGGTGACGACACTATAATTCAGAGGTCATTGGACAAGGTCTCAGAGCCCATCATTTTAGCATATTTTGAATTTTGGGTTTTAAAAATATCATTGGTGATTGTCAAGAGCAGAGGGTCTGTGTGCATGTTTGAGTGTGACACAAATGATAAAAAGTTTGATTCAGTGTCTAAATAAATTTTCTTTAGCATCCGAAGTAGATGTTATAAATCAAGTGTTTGTGCGCGTGCTTGACTGTCAGGAGAAGTTCTTTTTGTGGTAGGAAACTGCTTTAAACTGGCACATCATGTGAGCTGTACCCCAACCTCGAGCCCTGTGCTGCCGAGAATAGGCTCCAGCCACCCACCCCCCCCCCCCCTTACCCTGACCAGAATAAATGTTTACAACCTGGATGGATGGAAACAGCTCAGATAAACACTTTATTCTGTTATTTCTGCTAGAGCCAGATGCTGTGGAAGACAGGTGCCATCACTTCTATATTATATTTTGTGTGGAAAATGTCTTGTTTTGTTTTTGTCTGCAGGAAAAACAGCACTAAATTATCAACGTTCTGGGTTGATGGGTGTGAGATATGCCTTTTTTTTTTTTTATATAAAAGAAGCCTTAAGTCTGGATGGATTAAACACGTAGGAGGAGAAAGGTGCTAATCTGGCATTCAGCTCAGTATTTCCCGTATTTTGTGAAAAGCAGACTGTTGCATTACATCATCTAATTGCTCAGCAGAAGTGTTGATTAACCCAACCTACCGGAAAATTACTAGCTGTGAATTACTCCTGGAAAGAAAGCGGCTGTCTGAATAGAGGACAGTTTTTATGAAGTAAAAGTTTTTATGTGTAGCGGGCCTTCTGCTGAGTATGAATGCTGGTCTAAGGTGAAGCATTTTTAACAGCACTGCTACATGCTGGGTTCCCTCAGGATATTATACAGACAGCAGCACTCAGACTTAATGCAGTAAGCAGTGTTATTTGCAGATCTGCTCTGCAGACCCACCCGAAGGCAGCTACTTGTCAGGCAGTGAAACCAGCACTGGGCTTGTTTCTCTCGTCGAGCCTGTATGTAGAGATTATTAGTGCAGTGGGTTGTTATCATACCTTTAATCAGGAGCTAATTGTTATTCTTAAACTGAGGAATTTCTGCTCAGCTAGTTAAATAATGAGGTCAGCAAGAGGTACAATCTTTTAACGTCATAATGATGTTTGTTGGAAGGGATGTTATAGATACTGATTTCATGCAGGCCCGTAGCAGCAGGGATGTGGCACTGCTTGCAGGACTCAAACAGGTATACACAACCGTCGTATGTCATTTGCTGATAAGACTACAGCATGATCCTCTCTGCCTATCTGCAGTTCGTCAGATGGTGGAGAACCCTTACGAGACCAGGTCAGACAGCTTCTATTTCGTGGACAACAAGCTCATCATGCACAACAAGGCAGACTACGCTTATAACGGTGGGCAGTAGCTGGCAGCGCTGCCCCTCGGCGCATGCCACTGCATTCCATCAGCCTTGAGGCCCCCTCCCAATAAGCCTTATAACCCCCAGTAAGGCTTCAGCCTTCCCATGCCGGTTGGTCATGGCTTCTCTCTCTTTAAATGCATGTTCCTTGTATCCTAGGGTTGTTACCTTTCTATAGCTGTCATGGGGAACTTCAGAAATGTCCCTTATTGTTGTTTTTCTTTCCACATGGCTTAATTTCACTGGGTAGCCCACCAGCTGCCTCAAAGGGGCATTGAGCTTCTTTCATTGTAACTCCATTTACAGTTCATTTTGTTGCTCCTCTGGTTAGATGGTTTTAAGCCAATGGGCAGGGTCCTGCTGCAAACCAACCTGAGTAGTCACTCAGTTATTATACCTGAGGGAAGCCCTCTCCAAAGCGAGAACTGGGCCTCAGCACCAGGCTGCGGTTGAGGACTGGGCTCACAGGTTCCGGAGCGGGGGTGGCGGGGGGGGGGGGGGTCATTTGGCATTTATTTTTTTGTCCGAAGCTCTGAGGGTTGGCACATGCTTCGAGCTCCAGGTTCACAGTTTACATGGGAATGAACTGACTGAAAGCTGCCACCCTTTTTTATTGCAGTAGCATAGTGCAAAAGCAGCTCCCTACTGTGGGGAGTACAGGCAGCACAATGTTCTTCAGGAGCGACACCATGGTCTGTGTACCTCGAGGATCCCCTGCTGCTGCCCCACGTGTCTCTTAGTGCTGTCACAGAGTATCATCCTAATTGAATTGAGATGTCTGTAATTTGGCGATCCCGCATCTTTACATTCTACTGTGGCGGCAGTATCGAGATCACTGGGTAGGTCACACCTTTTTTTCGCCTAATAAGAGCACAATGTTCATGTCTTTCCTGCCTGCTTATGAGGTTAAGAACACAGACTGCTGGTAAATAACTTATTCCTCTGGGTGCTTTTGTAGGGGGGTGCATGCCAATTGAGAACTTTTTAAGTTATCTTTTTCAATGGGGGAAACTGGTGCTTAAAGAGGATCGAAATGGTAGCTCCAGCTTCAGATGCTGTCCTGATTGGTGTATAGGTGTGTTTGTTTCTTGTCTTGGACTGGACGGTTATGGTATTCATAACTATCACAAACATCCATCATTGTGGGGACTTAACATCTTTCTGACTTGATGCTGTGTATAATTCACATGGCCTCTCACTGCACAACGAATTCCCATTCCGAATAACATAAAAGTTGTCACCGCAGTTAAAATCACAGACACACACTTGCCACGATTATTGCACTGTGCAGGTTGTACTCTCCGAGTACAACCTGCACGAGGATCCTTTTGTCCAGCTGTTGGCATCAGTCCTGAGGACATCCATATCCATCAAACATACATTTACACACAGACATTTGATGTAAAATGCAAGCTGCAGGAAGACACTTGCCCAACTGAATTTTAATTAGGCGTGAGATCTTTTAGTCCTCATTTATGGACATTGGAATGTGACCATGGAGCAGTTATGAAATGTCTAATGAGTTACCTGTTGAGTGACAGAGTACTAGGGCCACAGAATTTCATGACTGATACCCAGCATGCAGTCCTGCTGCAGGTCAGTGTGTGCTCTCACATACGTGCTTATGCAGAGAGGCTACACTGGCAGGCCCAATAGGGGGCAATCTGCACAAAGCACAGCAGAGCACCTTTCTTGAGTTGGTTAGAAAACACTAGTGTCACTGCTGTGGAAAGCTTAGCCCTGAAAGGGTGGAGCATGAATCCTGCAGCTAAGCATGCTGGGAATCTGCAGGCCTGCCGTCTCGCACCACGCGGGTGAAAGCTGGATTCAGATGATCCAGGTGTCTGTGCTTTAAGTTAATATGATCCATTAAGTTGTTTTTGTTTGTTTATGACAATGAAACCAAATACAAATCTGACATAATTACCATTTGGATTTCTTTTAAATTGTTAATTATTTTGGGTTAGGTAATTTAAAATGGGTTCCTGTGTTCTTAAGTCATAATAAGTAAGTTAGAGCACTTAATGATTTAATAAAAACTTTTGTTTGTTGAAACACATCCCTGAAGAATCTTTCATGACTCTCAACATTTACAAATGGATTACAAATCAGAAGGTCACCAGTTTGAACCCAGCCTCGGTATGTCTGTGGCTCCTTGAGCAAGACCCTTAACCCCCAGTTCCCTGGGCACCGCTACAGGTGGCTGCCCTTTGCAGACAGCTTACTCTACAAAGAGCAAGCTGGGGGAGGCGTAAAGATACTTTATTGATCCCCGTGGGGAAATTATCAATATTATTATTGTTATTGTTATTGGGGAGACTGAGCCAGACTGAGGGAGATCCCAGCACACAAAACTTTGGAGGTGTCCCTCAGAGGTTGGGCTGGGAAGCCTGGCTGGCCTTTGTATAGACCTGGAATTTCTTTAAAAAAAATAATAATAATAAATAAATAAATCTTGAGATTGTTAAATGCAGTTATGCCTTGCACACATGTGTATTTATACCTCAAAAATATTATCAAATACTTTTATGCATTTTGCGAGGACCAAATTTCCCAAAACCACAGCAGAAAACAATAAGCTTTACTACTGGCTATATCACTATCACTGCTAGGCTGAAAAAGCAGATTTTACCTGAAGGCTTCACAATTGATCAAGTCAAGGAAGTCATTGGTTTGGTTATCAGAAAATAATACAAAAATAAAACATGGAGTTTTCATATACAGTGCTCACAGAAAGTCTTGGGACGCTTGTTTAATTCAGTAAAAATTTGCAAATGTATTTTTTATAACAAATATCGTTACTTTATTCGTTTGCAAAGAATGTAAATCATTAGAAACAACCAATCATTTTAAGCTAAACATTAATTTCAAGTAGTAATAAATTGAAACCCAAATTGTAGTTCTAAAAGAGCTGTTCTGAGTTTAAAGGTTGACAGTCAGTTTTAATTAGTAACACCTTTGCAATAACATAAAACACCAAACATTTGTGTTTAGTATCTCTTTGGGAGCCAGTGACTACAACTGCAATTAATATCAAAATAGCAAGAACTTCACAGTCTAAAACTTGACTTGAATTTGCTTTATTTTTAAGCAAATGTCCTAAGACTTTCTGTGAACACTATAGCTAACAATTTATCACAGCTTGGTGTTGGAATGCTGTGGTACTGATCTTGAGCAGATGGCTTTATATGAGATGTAAAGTCAATTACAGAACTAGCACCTTATGATGAATAATGATTGCAAATGTTCTGTGCTTATGCTGCTAATGTTGCTTTGTACCTTTTTTCTGTAAACTGGAATTGTTTTAGTTATTGAGGACCATTTTACTTTGTTTGTACCGTGGTCATCTGGTCTTCAGAGGGGACTCGCTTTTATTAGAAATTTAGGAGGTAGATTTTTTTCTCAGTAATTGTCATTTTAAGTCTCAGAAGAGGCAGAATGTTTCACTCGTGTTATCAGGGAACCTGGTAAAATTACCATGTTAGTTGTCTAATGGACAATTACTGAATTACTATATAAAACTGAGATTTTAAAAGTATAATCTGTATTTTTGACACTTCGCCTATGGATGGTATTTGTGGATTGTTGACGTTTCTACCAAATGTTACACAAGAAAAATAAATAATGTTTGATTTTCACAATTGTGACTTGGAGGTGTCTTTATCATAACATACACTCTATTATCCCTACTATCTAGAGCCCCACATATGCACCAATGACACATCTGTGCAAATTACTCAACATTTTAATACACAGATAAATCACATCCATTATCTATGATAACGTGTATCTCATTTCACTGCCGTACACTTGTACCATGTATATGCATTTCAAGACTTAACGCGGGCCAAAGGTACCGACACCAATATACCTGTGAGAGATTAATCTAATCAAACATCGTCTTGTCAAATGTATTGGGCTTCAGTCAGAAATAAGCACAAATGAACAGAAGAAAAAGAAACAGGCCTACAGTTTTGCCTTCAAGCAGCCCAGTCGTAACAGATTTTTGCCCGCTGATTTCTTCCGTCATTTTTGTTTGTCTTTATTTAAATCAACTACATTGATAATCCTAATGTTGAACCTTCGTACATTTTCCCCATCCCCCCCTACAGAAAATTTTAGCAATTGTCAGTTTACTTTGCTATTTTAATAGGAATAATAAATTTCATAAATTGATCATACATTTCATATACAAATCTGTCACGTGAATTTTGATTTATTATAATCATTTTTTCAGCGCAAACTCCATTACCCACAATACACCGTGGCTAGGCACGTGCTTATTTCAATATGGCAGCTTCCAGGGACCGTGTGAGCAGCAGTTCTAGCAGTGAAGATGATAAGGAAATTCAAAGATTAAAAGAGGCTGCGTGGAGTTTTACCGAATCCAACGGGATCCATGACACTATTATACCAGGTAAAAAGTTAAGGTCCACGTATTGTTAAAACAGCGGAAAGGCAATAAGTAGTCAGCCAAATAATCAGTGTAGTAGCCAGAAGAGATATATAACTTATAATAATAACTTATTATAGTCATTATAACTTAGTCTTGAATGTTATAACTACTTAGATTTCATATGCTAATGCTGACTAGTCTATGTTTCAGTCTTAAATTCTCCGTTAGGGAATGCTTTTACCTTGATAAACGTTCATAGTAATAGAACATCGTCCAAACTTACGTGTGCCTGGTAGGCAAATTGTAGGGGGGCAGCTGGTCTGTTACCATGGCCCAGAGTCATTTCAGTAGCAGTCTGTTGAAGGTCTGCATGATGTGTAATGACCTTGTTTTGTTTGAGCCGCCGTGATGTTTTTGTCACGTCTCGTATTTATATTGCTGTTCTTTTATTGACTCTGGTAGCCTATATATGTAGTATTATACTGCGGTCAAGTTGTCCGCTCTTCGTCGAAACACGGTCAAATAATCCGCGCTTAAAATGTGAGGTGCACGCATAGACATGACATTACGGTATCAGCCGTACATTACGGTTTACGACTTAAATGCATTTAATGTCTTACTTGCCCATAGTGTATGAATAAGTCATATGGCATCTGAAAGGGACCGTTCAAGGCTATTTCCTAAACAAATTTGGTTAGATTTAATATACCACTTAAAAGAATGCACTTTGAAATCCATATAATTTTATGTTATGAGCCAGGTTGGACAGCTCATTTCTCAGGATTATCCCCTAAGGTACAAACATGTCTGGTAGCCCCTGAAAGGCAAGGGCCTAGGTATATCTCGACCAAATTTGGTCAACTTTCACTGTACCATTTTTAAGAAAATCCACTTTGAAATCCATGGGTTTACCTTACATGCGTTGGCATATGCGTTGGCAGCGTGTGGCTCAGTGGGCTAAGCCTGTGTACCTGTAATCACAAGGTCGCTGGTTCAAACCCAGCCTCAGCATGTCTGTGGGTCCTTGAGCAAGGCCCTTAACCCCCAGCTCCCTGGGCGCCCCAACAGGTGGCTGCCCTTCGCGGACAACTTACTCTTCAAAGAGCAAGTTGAGGGAGGCATAAAAATAATTTCCCCACAGGGATCAATAAAGTATTAATTATTATTATTTGAGCCAAGTTTGACAGGTATAAAGACTTCTGGTACGTGCTGAAAGGCAAGTGCCTACGCTATACCTCCGCCAAATTTGGGCAACATTCACTGTAGCATTTTTAAGAAAATGCATCTTGAAATCCATGGTTTTACAGTATAAGCACTGGAATATATGAGCCAAGTTTGACAGGTAATTTCTCCGGATTTCCACCTAAGGTGCAAACATTTCTGGTATCCCTTGAAAGCCAAGGGCCTAGGCTACCTCCACACAATATTTGGTCAACTTATACTTTACCATGTTCAAGAAAAGGCACTAGCATAGATTTCACAAAGAAGCCCATGTGTGAAGCAGACACACCAAAGTTGCAAAAAATTTGTTCGAGATATACCTAGGCCCTTGTCTTTCAGGGGCTACCAGATATGTTTGTACCTTAGGGGATAATCCTGAGAAATGAGCTGTCCAACCTGGCTCATAACATAAAATGATATGGATTTCAAAATGCATTCTTTTAAGTGGTATATTAAATCTGACCATATTTGTTTAGGAAATAGCCTTGAACGGTCCCTTTCAGATGCCATATGACTTGTACATACATTATGGGAAAGTAAGACATTAATTGCATTTAAGTATATCCTGTACTTTGTACATACGAGTACTCACCCTTTTCCTATGCGCGATCGCTTGAAGTCTTATTTTCCTAAACCGTAATGTACGGCTGATACCGTAATGTCATGTCTTTGCGTGTACCTCACATTTTGAGCGTGGATGATTTGACCGTGTTTCGGCGAAGCATGGATAGCTTGACCACAGTATTATACGTCTATAAACCTTTGCTGATAAACAGTTAAACAATTGATCAGAAAAATATAGTAACACAAAATGGTACTATTTGTTTAGGTGGAGATTCTAAAGACCAGCCAAGTCGTCGGTAAGTTCCGTTTTACCCGAAACTCGTTTTATACATAATACTTGTATGTGAATAATTTTGTAATTCACATGGTAATTCTGTACTGTTTTTTTGCCCAGGATTAATGTGTCCCAGCACGAACACGACGGCAATGAACTCCAGACGACCCCTGAATTCCGCACACATGTCGCAAAGAAACTGGGATCTGTGCTAGATAGGTGCGTGCTGAGGGCGAAGGAGATAAAACGTTTGTTTGGCGCTTGGTGATCACTTTAGTTTTATGCCCACAGTAGCATCTGTTCAGTAGTGTTAATAGTGCTTATTGCGCTGGGTGGCATGGTGTTATACAGCCCTTTTGTTGGCGCTAATGTTCCATTAGCATTAATAACAGCAGCGAATTTAACACCCTAAACCAAAAAGCCGGAATGTTCCTAACAGAGTTGCTGCTAAGTCCTGAAATCGTAAAGCTGAAAAGTTTTCGAATGCAGAATTTTATAAAATATTGGATTAATAGACGTAATTTATTGGTGATTTTATGTTCGTCAAAGTTTATGTTTTAAGTGTATAAAATAATGTTATTTTTTTATACAAATAAACTTGGGTAAAATAATTTAAAGATACACCTTTTCAGGGTTGCCAACTCACACATCTGGCGTGAAGCTCACGCTGTCAGACTCACGCTCACGCGACATCTTACGGCAAATATATGTTATTCCATTATAAACCTAAAATTAGCAACATCAAAAGCATTAGGGTAGTTTGCAAACCCTACAGACTATTTACAAGGTAATAAAATTGTTACATACATGTAAATATGTGTGCTTGTGTGTAGACTTGTCTCGAATTGAAAATCTCACTTCAGCCAGCTGACTAAACTTGACAACCCAGTTAATACACTCAGTGACAAAGAATGTTGATCACCCAGACGGAGTGGTGGAAATTAAATGAATCTGCACCTGGTGAAAGGTCATGTGACTGTATCACAATGATTTTAATGTCAGATCTAATGGACAACAGAGTTGGCAGTATGGGCGCACTGCTGGTCCCATGTCAGTAGGGTGTGGCACCCCCCCCCCCCTCCCCCCCGGGCCTGGACACATGCAGCGATACGGGGCAGAAGGGAGTCAGACAGCCGTTGTATCCTCTCCTGCAGCAAGTCGACCCACAGCTGTTGTAACTTGCCCTTGAGATCCTGCAAATTGGTGATGTCCGAGCTGATCCCACATATGTTCAATTGGTCATTGATTTGTCACATGGTGATTGGCTGTCACCTAACACATGCCGGCCTGCCCTGCTCACAACTTGCATGCCCTCATGTCACATGGTGATTTTCTACTGAGTCCAGTTTCCTCCCACGATTCATGGAAATGCAGTTAGGATAACTGGCATCTCTGAATTGCCAGCAGTATGTGAAATGGGAATGTTAGCTTGTGGATGTATGTGCGATGGACTGGCATCCCGTCCAGGGTGTCCCCAGCCTTATTCCGCCTGGGATGGACTGGCATCCCGTCCAGGGTGTCCCCAGCCTTATGCCGCCTGGGATGGACTGGCATCCCGTCCAGGGTGTCCCCAGCCTTATGCCGCCTGGGATGGGCTGGCATCCCGTCCAGGGTGTCCCCAGCCTTATGCCGCCTGGGATGGACTGGCATCCCGTCCAGGGTGTCCCCAGCCTTATGCCGCCTGGGATGGACTGGCATCCCGTCCAGGGTGTCCCCAGCCTTATGGGAGAGGCTCCAGGTGTCCCTGACTGGGAGAAATGCTTAAAATGTGGATGGTGGATGGACTTATTGAATTGTCAGTCTCATTCTCACTTTGTATGACTAGTTACATTTCAGATGGTACCAGTGCAGAATTCCAGAGGACTCCAAGGCTGGACCATGAGGAAGAGGATGATGATGATGGTAATTGGGGGAATTTAGAATGGGGGAGTTAGGATGCAGACTGATTCAGATGAACTCATAACTCAAGCTGTAGTATCAGTGAGTAAGTTGCTGAATGTGGCTCCATGTGAAAGTGTTTGCTGCACAATGCGTGTGCGTATGTATGAATATACACACGTATAGATAGACATACATATAAAATATAGTGCTGTGAAAAAGTATTCTTATTAATTCTGACACATTTTAATTATTTTAAAAATTACCCAGCAGCCATGTTACCCATGTGAAAAAATAACAATCAGAGGCCGAAACATCTTCCCACTCTTCTCCAGGATTCCGGTTGTTCTCCACCTCTGTCCCAGGCGAGGAGAACCTGAAGCCTCCGGCTGTGAGATGCGCCGTTCCCAGCTCCAGGTCAGCACCTCCCCTGCTGCACACAGGATGGGTCTGCAGGAGCGTGATCTGCTCGGAGGACCCATACGGACCTCTTGTTTTGGGTGGCACGTTTGGCCGGGTGTCTGACAGCCAGCCTCCAGGGAGGCGTGTTTTGGAGTGAATGGGTTCCTCTTGGAGCAGCACGGTCAAGTGCTTACGGACGCTGATACCTGAGGGTTCCTGCTCTTGTACCTTTGAGAAAAGTGTTTGTTTCACTTGAAATGTCTGTGTCTATGCATTTCTGAAGTCTAATATCCTGAGGCTCTGCAAATCAGATTTGAAAGGAAATAATAATAAAAAGTAATACTCTCATTTACTAGAAGTGGATTTGAGACACTTGTTGGTAAAACCTTATCCCCAGCTAAACGTGGGGCCAGCCATCACACTTCCTGTTTTTCATCAAACTTCCTCTTCCTGCAGTGACAGCGACAGCGAGATGGAAATGCGATTGCGAGAGGCTGCAGTGTCTGCAGTGGACTTTCTGCCCGCTCCAGCCCTTCCCATCATGCCTCAGCCGTCTTCCTCACCCCCCACCCCCACTGAAAATCAGAGTAGGATGAAGAAGAGGAAGAAGAAGAAGAAGAGGAAAGCAAGGAATGGAAGTGAGGCCTTTGTGGAGGAGAGCAGTATACATGTCCGAATGGGAATGCAAGTGGACAGGGAGGGAGAGGCCCACGATCATGGCAGGAACACTACAGATACACAGGAGGCGCTCAAGGCCTCCTTGAACGCCGAGTCCACACTGCCGCAGGATGGGATCCCAGCGAAGAAGAAGAAGAAGAAGAAAAAGATAAGGTCTGAGGTAGAGGGGTGAAGGTGGACCTCAATCAGTGGGGGGGGGGGGGACTCAGGCCAGCATGGAGGCAGTGCTGAGAGTCTCTTAAAGACGCTGTGTAGATGGGACAGAGCAGCCACAGACGCAGCCTCACGCTGGCATCAGCAATAAAGGATGAGCTCCCACGACCTGTGTGTGTGTGATTGCTTTAATTTCCATTACAAACAGTGATCATCTCTACATGCGTTACTGTGGCTTTGCAGCTGTGTTAGACACTGACAGTGCGCTAATGTAGCTGTCACATGCTTGCTGGGATGGTAATGTCTGCCACGCAGGGAAAAGTTACTGTGAATTTGGCACTTTGGCATGGCAGTTTGGCCTTAATACTGAGGCTCTCCACTGCCGTCCATCGTCTGGTGTCATTAGTTGAGCTCCCTCCATCCTGTAATGTGGTTCCACTCTGCTGATACACTGCTGCTATTGTGCGGAAGAAACCATCTCTGTGGGGATATAGGGGTCGATGTCTGCCGATGGGGATGTGAGGAGGTGTGGGGTGTGCTCTTCTCCTGGCTGGGAAGTTGGATACAGCTCCAAGCCTCCAGAAGTCACTGCCGAGAGAGTGGAAGACAGCAGCTTATAGGATTTAGTCTGGGCTTTGGGAAGTTTTAGGGAATAAAGTGTATTTGGAGGTTGTTGGCAGTAAGCTGAAATGTCACCCCTTTTCCATCATGAATTGTGGTCCCGCGGTTCCATCTTTGTCAGCGTGTAGCATAAAGGAGCCTGTCTGACTTGTGCTCGGGAATGTTCCAGGCGTGCTGGCGTGGTGTCGCGTGTTGGTCACGCATGAACGTTACCTGGCACTGGGGAGTTTGATGCCAGGTGGAGAGAGTCCTGGATGGGGGGGTCTGACTGGTCGTCTGGGTCTGTGGCCAGAATCTGACAGACGGAGTAACACTTTTCTCAGCTTATCAAAACATGATGCAAACTCCAGAAACAAACAACAAAGATTTAAAAGTAAGATTCCCATTTTACTGTCTCCCTTTTGTACCCGCAGGCCATTATTTCACTCATTTCTATTTGGCTTGCAGCCGTTATTTAATTCCTGTTTTTAATTGGCTTGCAGCATTTATTTAGTTTCTGTTTCTGATTGTCTTATGGCCATTATTTCACCCATGTTTTTGATTGGCTTGCAGCTGTTATTTCACCCCTGTTTCTGATTGGGTCTCTGGCTGTGGTGGGCGGGCCTCTACCTGTCTTACAGCAGTGAGGCTGGTGAGGGTCCCGATGCTGTTGCTGTCAGCAATTACCATAGCCTGCGACAGCAGGCTGGAAGGGGTGTACGAGGACAGCTCAGACTTACTGTACACTGGAAATGCGGCAGGAGAGATGTGTCATTGGTTGGTTTTAATCCCGCTCCTCCCTACACCCCTACCTTCCCACCTACAGAAATGCGTCTCCATCTTGGGACTCTTACTGTGACATGGGAGAGGTGCCATTGTTGCCATGAAGGAGCTAGGGCCCATGTGACTGGGGAACTGCTGCGTGATTGGCTGCTGGTGAGGTGTGTGGAGCTGCTGCTGAAACGAGATTGGCTGGAGGGTGGTGAAGCCGCCTCCCACGTTGTTAATGACTGGGACAGTCTGAGGCTGAGCTGATGTTAAACCTTTGAAAGAAGTATGAGGGAGATTTTAGAAATCCTGTTTGGAATAACCACATTGCCCTGACATTAATGTGCAATAATAGAGGAAATTTGAGCTTGCATGACATAGATATAAAGGGATCCACTTAAATTAGTTCTTAGTCAAATTGCATGTCAAAACATCTCTGTTATTGACAGCCTATTGGCCTGTTACACTCAGTCAATCACAGCATCAGATCACCATCTGGGAGAGGTCACGTGATCAGGTCAGATTACCAATTAGAAGCGAGGGTTCCCCCAGGCTCATGACGCTGGGCAGGGAGGCCATGATTAGGCCCTGTGGGGGGGCAGGGGATGCCGAAAGGCTGTGTAGGGCTGTTAAAGTGCTGACTGGGGGGAGCGGCCCACCCCCTGACACCTGGGATAGAAAGGGGGGGGGGGGGGGTAGAATGTCAGCACATCTTTATGGTGGACTTTTAATTATCAGCTAATTTACAGTTTGACCTTAATGGCTATCCTCCAACCAATAGTCTGGGAGTTCATTTGATTAATGCTTTCAAGTATTTACAAGCACCAAGTCAAATTATTTTTCAAGTAATTTACATAATGATTCATCAGTCTAAAGATGAAATGAAATTAATTCAATTCATTGTACCACAAACAACTATAACTGGACTTAAATGCTTCATCATTCTGTACCCAGAAGTGCTTTATGAATCATTTCTCTGTTTTCCCTGCATGTGTTTATTATCCATTATATAGCATGTAGAAGTGAAAGTGAGCTTGGTGAGGCGGTGGCTGGGGGCCTCACTGCTTTGTGATGCGTCTCCAGGAGGGTGTGGCTTGGCTCCAATTGGACAGGGCTGAGCACTGGGCGTGGCCCCGTGCTCCTGTCTCCATGGTGACCCTCACCTGCCACCTGCTGGCTGTATTTCATGTCTTGAAGAAATTGACAAGAGAGAGATGCATAATGAGAGGGTGTCTGAGAGAGGATGCCGTCTGTGGATTAACGGAAGCTTCCGTGATCACTTCAGTGTCAGTCAGTTACCGTGCGTGGGGCTTGTAGTGAGGGTGTTGGTGGAGGTGCTTGCTGACTGGCTGCTGAAAGGCACGTCAAGCGCGAGCTTGTGGCGGAAGGCCTCCTCCTTGCGACGGTTGGCAAACCAGTTATAAACTCGCACTTCTGTCACGAGGTTAGAGCCCAAGCCCGCGAGCTGGGAAGGGGACACGCCCCGCTGCAGACACTCTGCCCTGTGGGTCGAATACTTACTCTCAGAGAGTGACACCAACACTGAGCCTCTAACGGTGCAGGACTAACACTGACACCGAGAAAAACAACCAGGGCATTTTAGCACTGAAGCAGTAACACTGATACAAAGGGAGACAGAAATTAAACATTAAAAAGGGGAAACTTGCTCTGGAGCAGGAGCATCATAAGGGACTTGGACACACACTGAAATGCCCCTCCTTTATATTTTCTACTCTCTTGCTCCTTTTTTCAGCCACATCCCTCCATCCTCTCCTTTACCTGTTGCACTCCTCCACCAGCCCCTCCCTCTCCTCCTTGCTGGGGTTCTTCTGCCTCTCGTAGGCCTGGAACAGGATCTGCTGGGACGCAGGCCCCCACTTGAACCTGTTCCTGCGGCCCTTCCTTGCGTCATCACCGGGCTCCTCCCCCAGGCTGGCCCCCCGGCTGGCGTTGCTGAACTCTGCCGTGCGGAAGGGAGGCGTTCAGGCAATCATGCTCAGTGTCACTATTGATTTCAGCAAGATTATTATGAACCTTCACTGCATCATTGCCTGTGTTGTATTTGGCTTTATGAGCTGTCTTTTCAGTCCGTGGTGAAAGGCACACACATGAAGGCTGCCCAGCATGTGATGTACACACAGAGAGACAGGCACACCGGCTGAGCATCAGAGTTGCATAGTACTCACGCTGAGTGATCTCCGCCTGCCTCCGCACATACCAGCTGTACAGCGCTGCCCTCTTCTGGTTCTTCATGGGAGTGCCCTTGTTCAGGTGCTGGGAGAGGTGTGACTGGTTCAGCCCAGTGGACTCCACCACCTCTCTCTGGGGGAGGTTGTGCTGCTGCATGTAGCTCTTCACCAGCTTGGCTACACGCCACGGATCTTCCCTGTAACATTCACGCGTGACACTGAGTGGCAGGCAGGACGGGACTGGAGAAGCCTTGCCGTTGAGCTCTAAAAGAGGCTACTTAACTTGAAGTGCTTCAGTGAAGTGCAGATGTTAAAGCAAAGACTTTAAACTCTCTACGTTACACTGCATGGGCGCTTTCCAGCCTCCGCTGGCTGCAGGGTTTAAATTTACTCATCAGTTACCGAATTATATCTGCTTCAAAAGCGAGACCGTTCCAGTTTATATGATTTCACACGCAAAGAAAAATTCTTACGACAGGGTATGTAAAGATGTCATGTATATAGATATTTACCCTTTTAAATAAAGGGTGAAATAATTAATTAATCCATCCTTCCTTTCATTCATCCATTCATACATTCATTTGTTATTGTCTTTTGAGAATGTATGAAAACCACAGTGGTGAGTACAAATGGACTTTCTGTAAGAATACTGTCGTGAAAATTAGCGGACACATTTATCTACCAAAGTACAAGAGCAAAAACCTCTGCAAAGGCATTACATTGCCAAGCAAATGCGTGGACTTAAACTAATTATGGCCAAAGATCCACTGTCAACTGGAAAACTGCTATAACTTATTAATAACTGTAAGGATGTGGTTTTAACACTACCATTTCGCTATCCCTGTTTAGGGATTTTTTAGGCATTTGAAGAATGTTGTTTGAATCAGAGTGAGAAGGAGAGATCGAGGCAGAGAGAGAGACATGTTGACACAGAGATAAGGAGGGAGACTGCAGTGCAAAGTCCGGCTTTAAGGGCTCAATTCTGCTCATAAACAGCAAATAAACATGAACACACCTGATGAACGGGCACACACACCGATTTATGCACGTTCACCAGAACACAATCACATAAAACACACCTGATGCACAGCCTCAATTGTTCACACACAGGCACACACACGCTGATTTATACACCTTCACTAGAACATGCTCATGCAAAACGCACTTATTCTGTTACGTTTCGTTTTCCCACACTGATATGCTCGGTGTGACACACTCATACCTACAGGCTTAAAGGGCAATTCACAGTCAGGCTAAACATTTACGTTCCACATTAAGTGTAACACCTGAACCCCACAAGGTTTCCAGTAAATAGCAGATACTTGTAGCTAGTTTTACGTTACAACTGATTCATAATCAAGCTGGCAACACAAAAGTGAGTTTGGGAAGCATTACGGAGAGCCAGATCAGAAAGCGTTTCCTCAACTTTAGTGCTGTAGAGAGATCTCTGAGCCACAGAGGGGCAACCTTCTCTGTTAATCTTAAGCCATGCGTGTAGCTCATTAATTACTGGACCAGAAATGGCCACAGAATAACGACTGGATGGGTAATTAGTAACCAGAAAAGGAGGAACTCTATCCTTTATATGCACCCCATGGACAGAGGGATCCGGGAGTCGAGGAGAAGAGATGGAAAGAGAAAAGGGGGGGGGGGGGAGCAGCAACTGCAAGATCAGGACAGAAGAGATGTGGAGGATAACCTCCTGATGAAGGTCTGTGTCTCCTCGGATTCGGTCAGGAGGCAGAAGGGGGAGAGTTGAGCGTAAGCTGGACTTTTGGAGGTTTTTAGCTTAGTATTTAAAAGTCAGAAATGTAGACAAAGACAGGCCTATGATAAGCAGGAAGCTGTCGTCAGTTCACCATCCATGAGCTCTGAGCTCAACCTCCACCAGATGAACATAATCCAGGGTCAAGAGACTTACTGCAGCAGCTGATCCACCTGGGCACGTTGTCTGGCCGCCTCCTCCGGGGGCAGTATCTCCAGCTCCCTGAAGATGGGCGGTAGGAACTCCTCATCCCCCTCCTCGGAGCTCTCCGCACCACCCCTGTCGGCCGAGCCATCGCCCCCGCCTGCGGCCGCCCTGTCGCGTTCCAGCTCCCCCAGAGCCTGGAGCAGGAGTTCCCGGGACAGGCCGGAGCCCAGCAGGGCCCAGACCAGCTGCTCCTGCAGGGCTGAGAGGCGGCGCGGGGCAGTGGGAACCCGGCGCTCCTCGCCATCCATCGCCGCTCCTCCCCTGCGCCCCACCCCCACGCCGCTAATGCTGCAGGTAGCAGATGAGCGGTGCACACGCACACTCTACACGCACTTGCTCTCTCACTTGGCGCAAACACACACACACACGGATCAGAAAGAGAGCCCCCCCCCCGCAGACGCTGCCCAAGACTGGCGGCTCCCGCTGCGTAACGCCGACACGACGACGCAGTTCCCTCTGCTCTCCATCTGCTCGTCTTCCCCAGCCCAGCGTAACACCTCTCGCCTCCACCTGCCGCTTCACTCTGCGAGCTGTTTATTTCCCACCCTGCTCTCCTGCTCTGCTTGGTGAGTGCCTTGCTCTCTCTTTCTGTCATTGAACTTTGCCCTTGGACAAAGTGCACTGTCTGAGCAGCCCAGTAAAATCAAAATAAATGTCATGCTCCATTTACATGCGCACAGACACACACACACACACACACACACACTTCTGTTAACTGACTAACATTCTTCTTTTTACTGGTTTTAGAATAGTTTGCATGTTTTCAAAAATATTCAAATTAACTGGATAAAATTTTTGAGTGAAAAATGTACCTCCTATAGGACCCAAACAGCTCTCACTGCCCTCAACAGGCAGAAACAGAGACAAATCCAAATATAATACAATATCAGGCAGGCTATTAGGCAGATCAATAGAATAGAATAGATTAGAATAGAATACTTCTGTTGTCACTGCATAGGTACAACGAGATTCTGTTTGCAGATTCCGTACTCCATGCTATTACTGAAAAATTACAGGAAAAGTAATTAAGTAGAGCAGAAAGATAAAAAAGTGGCATTATGTAGTAAATAATAAAGTACCTTCAAAACCAGTACAGTATGAAAAAGCAAATAAATAAATTTAGCAGATGATTTGGAGAGTAAAAATCAGCAGTACATACTGACAGAATGTGCAAACCAGGGGTACGCAGTCCTGATCCCGGAGTGCCAGTATCCAGGTTTTCTATGCTGCCTGATGACTTACTATTTGCCTGAGATCAGGTGCTTCATCAGAAACCGGGTAGGATGGAAAATTTGGCACTCCGGGATCAGGGCTGCCTATCCCTGCTGTAAGTGGTGTAAAGTGTCCAGGATTGTGACAGCCATATTCTAATACAACCACATGCTAAACTTGGGCCAGCGGTAGGGCTGGTGCCCCCATAAAATATTTATTCCCCCCCCCCCCTCCAATAAATGTAGTATAATTAGTTTATATAGTGTGTTCTCGTTCGTTCTTTCATTCAGTCATTTAGCTTCTGTACCACTTGTCCTTTACATTTTCATTACCTTTATACACGGTCGCACTTGTTTGCCATTAATTAATGAAACGGGTTAATAGTGAAAACCACCAGCCACAAACACCTGAACAATCTGCGGCGACATGGTGCTACTCCACACGACCACTAGATGGAGATCAAGTTATGGGAATTCATTATCCTACAAAAAGCCATCAGTGCTCCCAACAAAAAATGAGATCAGTAAAGTCTGGGAAGTCCGTAAGTTGGCCAAAAAGCTACTAATTTAATGGAAAAAAAAAAACATGTATGTTATGTGTGCTGTGATTGTGACCAGGTTAAGTTGGACGGATGGTTAGGAGTCCTTGGGCGGCACTTCCACCAGGGCGTACTCTGAACATGGGGAGGACAATGAGAATGAATTCTACTACACACATAAATATCTAATATTCGGAAAACATAGCCAATAAAGACAGAGTGGATTTTTGAACCAAACCAAAGCAAAGTATTTGTTTTATTTTATATTATATTTAATAAGGTTCAGGGAAACATTTTTACAATGTACACTATCATTTACCATTCCGGGATCAGCAACACAGGCTTACTGACGATTTATTACAGTTGTAGATCTACTTCATTTCTACATTTAATTAAAAAATTACCTTGTATTTTTCAGAAATTCTCTTGGTTCTTCCGCCCTATCCGTCTCCATTAATTGACATACGGGTATTTATAATAGGGTTATGAGTTAAGATCCCAACTGCTTGAAAGTAAAAGATGTAACTTATAACACTAGTTATAATAATGATATCCGTAACAGTGACAGAAACCCACCCTCCATTGTTGGCAGCCTGAGACCATGCGTAACGCTGAAAGTGATACTCTTCCTTCCTGCCTGCGCTGTAGAAAACCTTTTCATTCACTCACCAGGTTCACTCGTCTGCTTCTTTCTCTCGTTCCCACACACACACACACACACACACAGTGCCCTCTCTCTATTTTCCCCATCTCTCTCCATCTTTCCCGCCCCTGCCCTCCGTCTTCCGTGCCAGGCTCTCTCATTCTCCCTCTCCTTCTCTCTCCGCACCCTCCTCCCGGCTGATCTCTCACTTCACCTCCCCACCTGGGACAGCTTTCTTTTCTGCGATCGCTTGGTAATCGGACCTGCGGGGGGTAGCTTGAGTTTCCACGTTCCCAGAGAGCGAGACAATCTCAGGCTCACTGAGCCGCCGCCCCCCGCTTCTCTCCCGTACTCTGCCTGCCCTTTCCCTGATTTTATCTGTCATGGTAATTTAACGTTATATGAGCACTCCCATGTCAACTAAAAGGCTATCAAGCCCGCTCTTTCGGAACATTGCTCAGCAGTGTGGGTGACCATTACTTGTTCTGTAATTATACTTTTCCTGAATCAACTGGCGCTTTCATCATCCCTGTAGCTGACTATAATGTGTAGTTTCCAATATTACGTTATTTCACCATGTCCCGCCTGATACAACACGTTTCACCCTGATTCCCTCATGAGGTCAGTCTGCAATACCCTTTTTATCCAGAAGGGGGCCATTCTTGCTCTGCAAGGCCAAACTCGACAAATCTGGTAAAAGCAAAATTATAGGTCTAGCATCTAGCAAACAGTGATAAATTTAAACATAACTAACATTCATTAATCAGAAAGCACAGCATGGTTTTTCCAGTGTGACAAGTTTATTTATAATATCATATTTGCTGCCTGCCCAATGTGAGGTAGCTGTTCATTTTTGTTAAAAGAAAAAATTGCAGTATCAACATTTGACATATATAACATACAGGGCAGACCAAAGCCCCACCCTGGACCCAGGCATCGGTGGAGGGGGGAGCTTGCAGGCGAGCGCCTGGTGACTGGGTCTCTACCCATGATGCTCGGCTGGGCTAAGCCCAAAAGACGTACTTGGGTCCACCCTCCTGTGGGCTCACCACCTACAGGGGGAGCGGTGGGGGTCAGGTGCGATGTAGATCCAGTGGCAGTTGAAGGCGGGGGCCTTGATGGACTAATTGTCGGCTACCAAGACTGGCTTTAGGCACATGGAACGTAACCTCTCTGGTGGGAAAGGAGCCTGAGCTGGTAGATACCAACTGGATATAGTCAGGCTCACCTCACCACACGACTCAGGCTCTGGGACTGAACTTCTGGAAAGAGGATGGACTACATTCCACTCTGGAGTTGCCCATGAGGAGAGACGCCAGGCAGGGGTAGGTCTGCTTATAACCCCCTGGTTCAGTGCCAATACATAGGGGTTTACCCCAGTGAATGAGAGGGTCGCCTCCCTTAGACCCAAGGGAAGGACTCTAACTGTTGTCTGTCCATAGGAGCCGAACACCAGTCCAGAGTATCTGGACTGGAAGGTGCTCCTTCTGGGGACTCTATTGTTCTGCTGGGGGACTTTAACACTCATGTCGATAACGACAATGGAACCATGAAGGGTATGATTGGGAGGAATGGCCTGCCTGATCAGAATCCGAGAGGTGATCAGTTATTGGATTTATGTGCTAACCACAGTTTGTCCATAACAAACTCCATGTTCAAACATAAGGGTGTTCATAAGTACACCAGAGCACCCTAGGATGCAGTTCAATGATCACTTTATAATCATATCGTCGGATCTGCGCCTGCATGTTTTGGACACTCAAGTGAAAAAATTAGCTGAGCGGAGCTGTCAACTGATCAGCACCTGTGGTGAGTTGGGTCAGATGGTGGGGGAATGTGCCGGATAGACCTGTCAGACGCAAACGTAGATACCCACAGCAAATCTGGCAGGGAGCTTGAATGCTCCCTGTTCATTACTTCAACTTTTCATTTATTTACTTAGCAAGCACCTTTGTGTATGTTGGGCAACATACAGGTATATGGGGTATGCCTAATCACACACACCCAAACCCATGTCTAACCACACACCCCCAAACTAATGCCTAATCGCACACACCTAAACCCATGCCTAACCACACACCCCCAAACTAATGCCTAACCCCACACATCCAAACCAATGCCTAACCACACACACCCAACCAATGCCTAATCACACACACACCCAACCCATGCCTAATCACACACACAACCAAACCAATGCCTAACTACACACAACCAAACCAATGTCTAATCACACACACACCCAACCCATGCCTAATCACACACACCCAACCCATGCCTAATCACACACACACACCGAACCCATGCCTAATCACACACACCCAACCAATGCCTAATCACACACACCCAACCAATGCCTAATCACACACACCCAACCCATGCCTAATCACACACACCCAACCCATGCCTAATCACACACCCAACCAATGCCTAATCACACACACACCCAACCAATGCCTAATCACACACACACCCAAACCAATGCCTAACCACACACACCCAAACCAATGCCTAATCACACACACCCAAACCAATGCCTAATCACACACACACCCAAACCAATGCCTAACCACACATACCCAACCAATGCCTAATCACACACACACCCAACCCATGCCTAATCACACACACCCAACCCATGCCTAATCGCACACACACCCAACCAATGCCTAATCACACACACACCCAACCAATGCCTAATCACACACACCCAACCAATGCCTAATCACACACACCCAACCAATGCCTAATCACACACACACCCAAACCAATGCCTAATCACACACACACCCAAACCAATGCCTAATCGCACACACCCAAACCAATGCCTAATCACATACACACCCAAACCAATGCCTAATCACATACACACCCAAACCAATGCCTAATCACATACACACCCAAACCAATGCCTAATCACACACACACCCAAACCAATGCCTAATCACACACACACACCCAAACCAATGCCTAATCGCACACACCCAAACCCACGTCTAATCGCACACACCAAAACCAATGCCTAATCGCACACACCCAAACCCACGTCTAATCGCACACACCCAAACCCACGTCTAATCGCACACACCCAAACCCACGTCTAATCGCACACACCAAAACCAATGCCTAATCACACACACACACCCAAACCAATGCCTAATCGCACACACCCAAACCCACGTCTAATCGCACACACCAAAACCAATGCCTAATCGCACACACCCAAACCCACGTCTAATCGCACACACCAAAACCCACGTCTAATCGCACAGCCAAACCCACGCCTATTCGCACAGCCAAACCCACGCCTATTCGCACACAGCCAAACCAATGCCTAATCGCACGCACCCAATCCATGCCTAATTGCACACACCCAAACCAATGCCTAATCACACACACACACCCAAACCAATGCCTAATCGCACACACCCAAACCCACGTCTAATCGCACACACCCAAACCCACGTCTAATCGCACACAGCCAAACCCACGCCTATTCGCACACACCCAAACCAATGCCTAATCGCACACACCCAAACCCACGTCTAATCGCACACACCCAAACCCACGTCTAATCGCACACAGCCAAACCCACGCCTATTCGCACACACCCAAACCAATGCCTAATCACACACACCCAATCCATGCCTAACCAGAATCAGGTTTATTCGCCAAGTGTGCCAGGGCACACAAGGAACTTGGTTCCGGCTGCTAGAGACTCCCTAGTACACAGACAATAATTGACACTATACAAACAAATTACAGTATACAAGAAATAAAAATTTGAAATATAAACACATGGGTAATGCTGTACAAGTATAAGGTCCGAGGTTGAGTGCAAACAGAGTTTAAGGGGGAAAAATGTACAGAAGGCAGGTGACACAGCTTAGCTGTTTATGAGGGTGATGGCCTGATGGAAGAAGCTGCTCCTATGTCTGGTGGTTTTTGTGTACAGAGTTCTGTAGCGCCTGCCAGAGGGGAGGAGCTATAAAAGATTGTGTCCAGGGTGTGACGGATCTGTAATTATTTTATCTGCCCGTTTCCTAGTCCTTGTGTAGTACAAGTCCTGGATGGAGGGCAGGGGGGCACACACACCCTCCTGCCGGGGCCCACAGGTGGCTGTCAGCCAGGGACCCTCACCGCAGTCCCCTGTCACCGTATTCCCGCTCTGCCTCCTGCTGGAACCCGCGGACGGCTGTCAACCAGGGACCCTCACCGCTGTCCCCTTGTCACCGTATTCCCGCTCTGCCTCCTGCCGGGATCTGCGGACGGCTGTCAACCAGGGACCCTCAACGCTGTCCCCTTGTCACCGTATTCCCGCTCTGCCTCCTACCAGGACCCACGGACGGCTGTCAGCCAGGGACCCTCACCACTGTCTTCTGTCACTGTATTCCCGCTCTGCCTCCTGTTGGGACCCGCAGACGGCTGTCAACCAGGGACCCTCACTGCTGTCCCCTGTCACTGTATTTCCCCTCAATCTTAGCATGTCCCATCGAAGCACGAGTGACATCCAAACACTTTTGATGGTTTCGTCTGACAGGAATAGTACCAATGTTTTCTTTCTTTTTTTCATTTGGATATTCTTAAGCTATTGATCAGTTAAGCCAATTTGGGGGGAGGAGGGATCTCCATTTTTTAAGGATATTGGCATATGGCTTCTTAGTCTGTGTGTAATCTACTTCAGAATGAAAGCTTTGCACATCCAGACAGATGAAACTCTGTCTCTCTCTCTCTCTCCCTCTCTCTCGCATACATGCACACACACACACACACACAAGTTGGTCTTCCTATCTAAATGTGGACTGTCCATTCATTTCTATGACCCTAAAAAACCCTAATCCCAGTCACAACACCCTTAACCCATACCCATCTGTAACCTTAACCATAAGCAAGCAACCCAAATACAAAACTTTTGGCATTTTTACTTTTTTGATTGCATTCACAGATTTTTATAAAACTGAGGTTATCCAAATGGGGACCTCAAAAGATGTCCCCAAAAGTAGGGAAATTTCAGGTTTTACTACTCTTTCGGGACAATTTGGTCCTCAAATGTTATCTATGCAAACCCCCCCCCCCCACCCCACTCTCACAGACACACACATACAAACATTTGCCAAGTGCCCTATTTCTTGCCTGCCTCTCTGAACACTGGCACAAATAGTTCAGCTATCTGAGGAAAAAGAGGGAGACACAGAACTAAGGCTTTAGGATTTGGTCCCAGGACCTTAAAAGGTTAAAGGCCATGTGCACAAAGGCCCCTCGACAGGGAGGTTGGCGGCGGCCAGGAAAACAAAGAGTGACACGCCTTTGAATGGACAAACTGACGCCTGTGTCTCAATCTGTGACAGTGTGAAAGAGAGCGCCCCCTACCACTGCGTCTGTTCATAATCTTCTAAGCCTGGGGTGGCCCCAAAGCACCCAGACAATAACACCAGCCTGTGTGTATCTATGTGCTCTGTAACCCTCAGTATCTGTCGCTCTTAATGCTGGGCTCTTTCTGCATCGCAATGACCTTCTTACTTTCAAAAGTCAGCAAAAAAAAAAAAATGCAAGAACTTTAAATGTATCTTTCTGCATTTGCTCTCTTGGCCGTGTCCTAGTGCCACCATGGCTGTCGCCCCTCTCCACCCCTCCTCCCTGCACCGTCTCTGAACTTCCAGCCCTATTGACCAAGCATGCAGAAGAATCAGCACAGCTACGGCTCCAGAGCGTAGGGCCTTGGTTTCACACACGACCTTTTGCTGCTCACTGACAGCTGGATGGACAGGCATGCATAGACTGTTTCTTTACCCAGACCACAAAGTGGCATGCAAAATGGCTCAAAATGCCTTCATTTATGTACCACCCACTCTCTCCAACCCTTTCATTTTTACCAGCAGTTGCTTCAGAGCTTGCAAGAGGCACATGACTTGCCATCTAGTGGACAGAGTTAGAAGTGCCTGTGTTGTTGAGCCATCATTTTTATAAAGTTTAAAGGTAAAGTGTATGAAAATGTTCAAAGCTGCTTGAACAATCGCTAAATATCATTAATTAGCATATTGAAACCATCACGGCATTGTATTTGCACTCTGCCTAGTGTCAGATGGTGTAAGCCCTTACATATGTTTGTTTCTCTCCTACTCATATATACTCACATATACACAGGTATGATACCCTTCTGCTCTCTGCAGGAGTTGAAACCGTTGGAGAGCTAATTGGGTCAGGCCTGTTGGGGATTAGGGCTGGTGTGGTGCTGAGGCATCGCCTAATGCATGGCGGCACTTGGGTCCCAGTTTGAGGCAGCCCGTCCGGGTAAGCAGAACGACTTGTCTCTTCGGCAAGATGATCATCTTCCTTTGCCCTTTGGGGGAGCTTCATAAACTCCGCATTTCAGTGGCGGCACTCCCTGAGGTACGTAGACTGGGGAGTGGTCAGATCTCTGTAGATGGGTGTACCTACTATTGGTCTGGTCAGTGTGATGGCTGCCACACTCAGGGCGTAGCTGTTGCTGTAGCGGATCAGCTCCTCCCTATGGTGTCTAATGTCACTTCTTTCAACAAACGCATTATGAAACTTAGGCTAAGGCACACCTTGGGTATCTTTTCTGTTGTGTATGTTCTGACCACGGTGAGTAATGTCTTGTTGAGGGAGACATTTTACTCGTAACTTCGCTTGGTGGTTGATGAATGCCCAGGAGGTGACACTCCTCTGGTCATAGGTGACTTCAATGCCACCACTGGCACTTACAGGGCTGGCTATGAGGATTGTGTTGGTCCCCATGGGTCTGGAGACTAGAGTGAGAGTGGCTCCATGTTCTTTGTCTTTGCGAAAAGTCAGAGGCCGCTGGTCGCTGGATCATGGTTCCAACGCCCTGAGCTGTATCGTTGGACTTGGTACTCCAAAACTGTTGGTGTGGTGAAGGAGATCGATCACATCCACATGGGCAGACGCTGGAAGCTCTTACAGAACTGCAAGGTCTACAGAAGTGCGCAGTTTGTGAATTCTGACCACAGACTTGTAGTTGCTACACTGAAGATTCAGTTTAGGATCCAGTAGGCTACCACCTACTAGGAAAATGGGGCTGGACTTGGCCAGATTCCAAGATCAAGCTGTTTCTGATGAGTTTGCACACAGTTAGGGTGAGGAACTTGCAGACTTGGGTGCGACTGCTGACTGTTAAGTGATGTGGGAGACCTTTCGTGATAAGTCCCTGAAGGTTGCCGAGGGTTGTGTTGGTGTTGCCAGTGTTCCCAGAAGGAGGTGTTTCATCTCACAGCGCACCCTGGATATTATCGAGAGGAGTCGCAGCACACGACTTGGTGGCAACTCCAGTCTATACCAAGAACAGAGGAGGATGGCTGTGAGGGCTCTGAGAGCAGTTAAGGAGGCATTTATTAGATGAATCTGTGAGCAGGTGACACACCATCTGTGGTCTAGTGACCTACATCCTGCTTACAGAGGAATCGAAGCATTACGCACATCTGAATCTGGTCCTCGGAGACTTGCAGTCAGGCCGGGTGATGAAACGTTCCTTATGGATGACACTGCAGTTGTGACCCGCTGGGCCGGCTACTTTGAACATGTTGTTTAAAGCTGAATCCTCCAGCTAGGACATTGGACATCTCTGGGTCCACAGTTCTTGAAGCTGATCCTCCAATCAGCTGTGAACCACCCAATCTCACTGAGATTCCATGAGTGGTGAATCAGCTGGGGGTAGGGAAGGCTGCAGGGATCTGTGGTTTCTGGGGTGAACTTTTCGAGGCTGAGGGTAAGGCTGTCCTCCTGGCATTGCAGGCAATCTTTGCTTCCATTTAAGAGTCAGGCGTCATACCAACTGACTGAAAGATGGGACTTTTAGCCCCTATCTGAAAAGGGAACTACAGGGGGATAACACTCAGTGCCAGATAAGGTCCTTGCTAGGGTCATCCTTAATAGGATCCATGATCACTTGCTCACCTGTCAGTGACCAGAGCAGTCTGGTTTTATGCCTTAGAAGTCTACCATCGACCACATCCTGGCACTAAGGGTTCTCATTGAGTGCAAGCACAAAGGTTCTTTGTAGCCTTTGACGATTTTCATACATCATTTGACTCCGTTGATTGAGTTACCTTGTGGGGCAACCTGAGACTTTGAGGGATCCTCCCGAAGTTGCTGGATGTCCTGAGTGGCCTGTACACTGGTGCTGTGAGTGCAGTGCAGAGTGGAGGGAAAACTTCCCCCTTCTTCCCAGTGGATTCTGAAGTTTTCCAGGGGTGTGTTCTTACACCTACTCTGTTTAGTGCTTGATTGGACTGGGTGTTGGGCGAGGTCGTGGGGTCCAGCAATTAAGAGGCATCTGTTGGTGAAGAAAGATTTACTGATGTTGACTTTGCCGACGATGCTGTGATCTTTCAGAGTCAGTGAAGGCTCTGATCAGGGCTCTCGATAGACTGAGCGAGGAGTCTGAGTGTTTGGGATTGCGGGTGTCCTGGATAAAGATCAAGATCCAGGCATTTAATGACTTCTTAGGCACAGCCAACAGTAGTGCGTCTATCTGCAGGGAAAATGCCGACCTCGTAGCGAGATTTACTTACCTTGGCAGCGACATTCATGTCTCTGGTGACTCTTCTTATGAAGTCAGCAAATGAGGTGGGAGAGCATGGGGAGTCATGAGGTCACTGGAAAGGGTTGTGTGGCGTTCCCGATATCATTGCAAGAGGATGAATGTCCAAGTCTTTAGAGTCCTGGTGCTCCCTGTCTTGCTGTATGGCTGTGAGACATGGACACTATTCAGTGAGCTGCGATGAAGACTGGACTCCGTCGGTACTGTGTGTCTTCGGAGAATCCTTTGGTACCACTGGTTTGACTTTGTGTCAAACAAGCGTTTGCTAGGGGAGTCCCGAATGGGTCACATTACCTCCATAATGAGGGAGCGTCTGTTATGGCACTACAGCTATGTGGCATGTTCCTCTGAACCGGCTCACAGGATCCTCATTACTGAGGATCCAAGGGGCTGGACCAGGCCGAGGGGATGCCCAGGTAACACCTAGCTGCGGCAGATGGATGGCCATTTCCAGAGTGTGGGACTGGACCGTGTGTCTGCCTGGAGGTTCACCAGCTGGGATCCCGAGGAGCTTCACCACGTGGTGGGTGCAGCAACGTGCTGCATCAGCACATGTTCCCCAACCTGACCTGACCTGATAGAAGTTAATGCTGTGACGCTAGCGAGCAATTCAATCCAAGGGAATTAATCACTCATGTTTACTTTCCTGCAGGTTAGTTCTTTCTATTCTTCCGCTTGTCCACAGAAATATGACATGAATGTTGCTTCCCTCCTCAATTATAGCCAGTGAGAGCCAGTGAGGCATGTAAGGCCATGCTGTAAGCAAGAACATGACTGACTGAAAACTAAACCTCAGACTGAACATATATGGCTACAGTGAATGAATGTCCAAGTGTCTCTAGTTCAGTTCTGAACGAGAGACCCAAAGGAGTGAATGATTTGGTGAATGAGTCGGTGAACGAAAGTTTCTCCACTTCTTCAGGTCTCTCATTCTCGTTCTTACCGAGAGACCAAAAGGAGTGAATGATTTGGTGAGCAAGTTGGTGAAGGAGAGATTCAAATAGTATACTGAATGAGAGAGCTGTAACTCAGTCATGACTGATAAACCATCTACTAGTGTAGTATATAGCTAACATGTGGAATGACTTCCCACATGCTGCAAATGGATTTTAGAGATGCAACATTTTTACGATTTAAAATTATTTTAACCAAGATTTATTAGCGTTTGCACTCATTAGCTGACTATGTGATGAGCTGTTAGGTTTGCGTTTTTAACAAACATGATTGAGTAGCTAAGGTACAATGTTGAGAGACTTAGGCCCAATCCCAATTCTATTTTCTACCCCTTTGCCTACCCCTCACCCCTTCCCCTTGCCCCTTGAAATGAAGTGGAAAGGGGTAGGGTTAAAAAATTTCCCCTAAGAAATGGGACACCACTACTACACTGTTATACGTCATCATCCATTGTCACTACCTCCTAACGTTACGTCAGAGGACAAGCACCGATGTTTATCACAAATTCCAAGATGTCGCCGTCAGCATTGTAGCATGTAAAGATTACTCACTCCCAAAGTTTTTTTGCGCCGTATTTGGACTTTAAAAACAGATGTTCGTTTTCACCTCGAAAACGTATGAGCCTTCGGGTTTCCTCAGCTGTCCCTATACAGAATATAATTTACAAAAATGTTGTCATGTTGCAATAAGTACGAATAGTGTAAGCACCGTTCATTTACATGTACACATATGGCCGTAAGCAAAACAAAACAACGCGTTACAACATGCAGTCAGTTACCGGGTAACGTTATATGACATAAAAATATATTTCCTAATATTGTGCAATCAGTGCTATCCGCAGCAAACTTTAGCGATTTTTTTTTCAAACGTTTCTTTACAGAACATCACCGTAAACACAAACACAAGTTTGATGGTAATATACATGTAATGAAAAAATGTCATAAAAATCCTTATTAATGGCAAAAATTACTTAACATTTATGGGTCTGCTTGCTCGAGTGGGCAGCCATGTTTTAAATTTCTCTTAGCCCTTCGTTTGAAGTGAGGTCCCGAAAAATCTTCGTTTCGAGGGCTATCTAGCCCTTCCCCTTACCCCTACCCCTCCAATCAAAAGAGAATTGAGACACCCCTACCCCTACACGTGAACGCGCCAAACGGAGGGGTAGGGGTAAGTGTAGGGGTAAGGGGTAGAATTGGGATTGGGCCTTAGACTATTGGAACAGAAGTGTTTTAGATCTATTTTATGCAAACAAAAATTACCATTGAATGAGTCATTTTAATAATGTACGTACACATGGCATGCTACCAAATGGACCAGTCACAGTTGTTGCAATCTGCATTGGCACAAAGTCTAGTTACATTCCTGAATAGGTGCATGTCAGGCTATGTTATAGGGTGCACGGCCATGCCGTATGTATGGCGTCGATTCCACACATAACTATAAATCAGCCACAAATAAGTCAGAGACTGATTGCATTTATGAAAACTACAGGGGAAAGCGCACGTCTGGATTGCGCAGAAAAGCAGGTGTATCCAGGTAACACGTTTGTGTACATAGGGAAAATATCTGCAAGGAATCCCTCCCCAAATTCATGAGCACCATTTACAGAAACAGAAAATATACATATTCCTTTTTGGCATCCAGGGAAACAGCTGCAACAGCACCAGAGTCTGATGAAGCGATCCACGTTAGATGTAGCAGTTTTCTCATGTTGTCCATTGAAGATTGGTCCTTAGCAACCTGATCTGTGTGAACTATGCTTGGCAATACTGTTTTTTAAACGTGTAGCCAATACTTTAGCTAAAACTTTACTATCAACTTTGATAAGGCTCACTGGTCTAAAATTTGATGGGTCTGTCACATCTTTATCTTTTTTAGGAATTAGTGATATGATCTCATTGAATGTATCAGGCAAGGACCCAGATTTGAACGCTTCTAAGTACACCTCAGTTAATATAGGGGACCATCTATCGATATGTTTCTTATAAAATTCAATGGGAAACCATAAGCATCTGGGCACTTCCCTCCTTTCAGAGACATTATGGCATTTCTCACTTCCTCCTGTGATATTGGCTTTTCTAAGACTTTAACCTGTTCTTGATCCAACCCTGGTAAATTAATTTTTGGAGAAAAACGGTTCCAATAATATTGCTGAAAAATCTCATTAATTTCATTAGAGGATGATGCCAAAATATCCCCCTTTTTATTACTGAAATAATGCTGCAAGCATCCTGCTGTTTAAGTTGTCGAGTTTGCCAGCTTTTTCCCCTCCTTCATAAAAATTTGTCCCTAGCCTAAATAACGCAATCTCTGCTCTTTTATTGTAGATTTCTTGCAACTACATTACCACCCTCACATCTGCAAGTGTCTCAGTACAAACAACCTGCATCATCCTACATCATCCCGCAATTCACTAAGTCTTATGAAATTAAGTTGCTTATTAATCAAAAGCATTGTCCCATTTTTTTGGTCTTGAATCTTGAATGGAATACGTGGCCAATCCAATCTGTAGGTGTGTTTCTTGCATAACAGCAACATAGATCTGTTTATGTCTAAGATAAGTTAACATCCTCTATCTTTTAACTGGGTTACCACAGCCATTAATATTCCAAGAAATGCAATTAACCGAATTAACAATTTCCATCGCCTGATCCGCTTGCACCCCTGAAGCTGCAACGTCAATCACAACATAAATAAATATAATAAATATTCAACTAAATTTATTATTTATAATAAATAAATATTCAACTAAAAACCAACCCAACCATTAAAGTCGGGTAAGACATAAGTAACACAAACTCCCCAGCCATTTCTCGATTGACAAAAAAAAAAGAAAAAAAATTAAATGGACTAATTTGGTCCATCGGGTGCTGTTAGCGATCCAGCATAAAATTAGCCAGCTAGCCATTGCTATAGGCAGCCACATATTGGTGAGCATCCCAATCCCACCAACACACCTGCACAATAACCTCCACCACTAACATTATTTCCCAACAAATATGTTTGTTGTTTTAGCCCTTCGCACCACAATATTCCTTGATGAACTTCTCTGCTTCACAAACAATTCCTTTTTTCTCTCTGGCCAATCTAAGCACTTTCCCTGCTGCGCTGCTTACATTGCGCTTCCTAACGTACATACATCTGCCCCTGAGGGTGTTCCCCTGTGAGGTGACACGTGGGTGCTGGGGGGCACCAATGTTCGTCTCCCCCGCACAAAAAAATAACCAGTTTCTCTCATGTATATACAGCCATGGGTGAAAACATACATATTTATATTGCTTATTATGATCAAATGCTTGTTCTGTTTCCCTTATACCAACCTCTGTACTGGAGGTCAAACCACACGTCACTATGGTGTCAACTTCCATTGCTATGCTGATGACACTAAATAATATGTAAGTTCTGATACAAGTACATCCATGCCATCATCTTCACTGCCACTGCGAAATCAAACACTCGATGATTTATGACTTTTTACAACGTAATCTGATAAAACTGAAATTTCTTTGGTTGGTACTAAATCACTCCTCTCTACTTTGCCTGAGATACAAATTAATATTAATGGACTTTTAGCAGAACCATCAAGTCCAGTTCGTAACTTGGGCATATTTTTCGATCAGTTCCTCACATTTCAGTCACATGTTAGCTCTCTGGTACAGACTGCATTTTTTCATCTCCGCTTCATCTCTCACCTCCGTTCACCCCTCGGTGTAACTGATACTGAAACACTAATCCATGCCTTCATCACTACCCGCCTTGGCTACTGTAATCCATTGGTCTCTGGCCTTCCGTCCAAACTTCTCAACAGACAAGAGAATGTTCAGAACTCTGCCGCCCATTTACTTGCACATATGAGAAAATCCACCCACATCACTCCTGTTCTTTGTGATTGACACTGGCTGCCTGACACTGATAGAATCAAGTATAAAGATGTACTGATCACCTACCAAACCCTCAATGTCCACCTGACCGTCTTCTTCCCTAAACTCCAGCCCCCACATTAAGATCTTCAGGCTCCAACCATCTTACTGTACCTAAATTCAGATTCTCCTCTGTAGGTGACAGGACCTTCTGTGTGACATCACCTACACTCTCGAATGCACTTCCTCACAGTCTGCGAGAGGTAAAGTCTACGAGGTTAAATCTTCAAGTGGTAATTAAAAACTCATTTATTTCAGTAAGTGCTATAATGTATCTACCAGTACGTAACATTATCATTGTTCCTGTTTTGCTGTAGCTGTGTGTGCATTGCTTTATTGTATTATTGTTTGCGTAGAAAAGTGTCCTTGAGTGTGAGAAAGGCACTATATAAATAAAAGATTATTATTATTATTGTTATTTTGATTTCTGATACATGTATTTATATATTTTAAATATAAAATTGTACCTTGTAATTTTGTATATGACTTCATAAAAATTATGCAATTTGTTTCACAATATGTTGATCTTCAGTATTCTTGTATTTTGAAAATACAAGAAATACTTGCCCTGTAATGTATGTGTGATGGCATCATGTGTACGAGATGTTTCTGCACATGGAGGAAGTTTAGTTTTTTCAGGCATTTTAATGAACAGTCATTAGAGCCAGTAGTTGATCACTTGTGTTCAACCAGAAGACTTATAAGCTCCATCAGACTTATTCATGTTTAAAGTTTTTAAGATGTTGCTGAGTGAACGGCTTAAATTGCGTTTGCCATTTTTAATTTTTAACGTTGTTGTTTTGAGTTACTTGTATCTCTGGCCCTGTTTACACTTACTTAAGGTAAACATATGGATACACCGAATTTATACAAATGATTAAGTTACGGGCGTCACAACACACCTCTCATTGTGGGTGAATGTTTACACCTGTCGTGTCAAACCCTGGTGATTATTGCACATGCGCCACATAATCGCAATTATATTGCGATGCTATATTGTTCCGCCTAAGTAAATGGTAAAGCATCCTGATGTGTCCCCGACAAGGATGTCAAAATAACTGTGTACGGGGCAGTAATGAAATTGCAACAAAAGTGGTCAGCTGGACACCATGGATACACATGATAGACACGGGTGTAAATGGCGACGTCAGTGTCTCAGCTGTCTGTGATCCGATTTCCCAAGACATTATAAAACAGGGCTTGTGGTGCAAAAAAGGAAGCAGTTCTGTCAATTAAATTACAAACGTCATTGACGTTTGTACCGTGTGGTCCTTGTAGTTTGTGCTTCCCTGTATTCTGAATCCTAGTCTGCCTGACTCGTGATTACAGATCTCGACAAAGACGCACCTACTGCGACCAAGAGCGACCACATCGGTTTGCTACAGGAGGTCATCTATTGGCTGAATCTGCCCGAGGTCCAGGAGGACCCCATGGCACTGAATCTGGCCAGCCGGAGCGGAACCCTGCTGCAGGGGATGTCTCCGCCCGGGAACACGCACCTCGTAGGTGAAGTACGCGAAACCCTCCAGCAGCTGGTGGAGAGGGTGATGGAGAGAAGGCTCCCACCGATGTCACTCCAGACTATCAGATCACCGCTCCTCCTCCCTTGATGGAGGGAGAGGAGGAGCTTGAGTGGGACCCCTCAGGGACCTCCCTAATGGCCCCAATGGACTCCTCCAGGAGGAGGACTCCTCCGCCATCACCCCAGCAGAGTCAATCCCAGCCAGGATCCCACCTGTCGGTGTCCTGAAGAGGAAGAGGACATAGGCACAGGGGTCAGGTCCCGCCTGCCCTGCCCCCTGGCTCACCTTCTCTCGCCTTGGCTGGGGCTCGGGAGGCTCCTGCAGGTCCTTCGGCTCCTGTTCGGCTGTTGCCTGCGGGTCGGCTGCCTTCAGTCCGGCCTCCGTTGCCTTGTTGGTCGCCTGTGGGTTCCCCTACCTCGGCTTGTCAGTCGCCTGTGGCTCCCCCCACTACGGCTCGTCGGTTGGCTACACCTTTTCCAGCTGTGGCTGTGCCGTCGCCTGCTGTGGCTGCTCCTCCCTCCTCACCTGCGCCGTGGTCCCCTCCGACTTCCTCCTCTCCTCTCCTGGTGCCCGCTCCGACTCCCTCCTCACCTGCTTCGCTTGTCCCTCTGCCTGCCTCCTCGCCCCCTGCGAGGTCACCTGCGGCCCTCACCCGCTGCGGTTCCCTCGAGCTCCCCTCTGTCCGCCGTTCTCGATGTCTCTGCCTCCTTCCTTCATCCCTCTGTACACTCTGTACACTGGTCCTTTTGTTCCTCCGTTCTATGTTCCCCCTGTGTCTCCTTTCCTGGTCTGCCTGTCTGCATTCCCTGTTCTGTGCCAGATTTGGCTTTTGCCATTGTGCTTGTTCTGTGTTTCCTATCTGTGTCCATCGCACGGAACACCAGGGCAAGGCGGGCTGTACACCGCACGGAACACCAGGGCAAGGTGGGCTGTCCATCGCACGGAACACCAGGGCAAGGAGGGCTGTACACCGCATGGAACACCAGGGCAAGGCGGGCTGTACACCGTATGGAACACAAGGGCAAGGCGGGCTGTACACCGGACGGAACGCCAGGGCAAGGAGTGTTGTACACTGCACAGAACGCCAGGGCAAGGTGGGCTGTACACCGCACGGAATGCCAGGGCAAGGTGGGCTGTACACCGCACGGAACGCCAGGGCAAGGAGTGTTGTACACTGCACAGAACGCCAGGGCAAGGTGGGCTGTACACCGCACGGAATGCCAGGGCAAGGTGGGCTGTACACCGCACGGAACGCCAGGGCAAGGAGTGTTGTACACTGCACAGAACGCCAGGGCAAGGTGGGCTGTACACCGCACGGAATGCCAGGGCAAGGTGGGCTGTACACCGCACGGAACGCCAGGGCAAAGAGTGTTGTACACTGCACAGAACGCCAGGGCAAGTTGGGCTGTACACCGCACGGAATGCCAGGGCAAGGCGGGTTGTACACCGCATGGAACGCTAGTCCATGGCAAGACTTATCTGACAGAACTCGCTAGAACGCCACAGCAATTAATGTGCCCCCTGGGATATCCCAATATCGCGTGATAATAATAATTTCACATCAGTCAATTTGCTAACATATCACAATAACACCTGGGCCCCTTGAATTAGGTACTATAAGCATGGCACACAGGTGTGTTGCAAATCTTTCAAAGCGACAGAAGTAATTACCGTTACTATTAATGTGTTTATTACAGCCATGTGAGGTGTATTTTAACATATTATGCTGAATAAGGCTGGGGTTGTGCACAATAAAACATGGTTATTGCTGAACTGAAGTATGATTTAAAACGCCACAGTCAGTTTTGAAAGGAGGCTTTGAAAATCGGATAATCTGGCGTGGGTCACATGTTAAGTCGGAAGGTGGGAAGAGCCAGGGTGGGGGGGGGCTGGGGCGTCTGGTCACTAATTAAATTCTTAAGACCTGGCAATGAGCTCGTCCTTGCAACCTGTTGCCTCGAATACGAGTCAAAGTTGTTAACAGGGTTTATGACGGATGTGCTCAGCTTGGGGGTGGATTGTAGATTGGAGCAGCTAAACACCCAGACATCTAATAGCGATAGAAACACAGATGTCACACAATCACTAGAGCCGTTATTTTCCAATAATCACACTAATAAATATACTCCCGCACTAACGACTGGAGCACATCGGTATACATGCTGAAATTATCGGCTCTGAGACTCCTGCGGAACACACTGCATGTACTGACCTTAAGGAGTAGATAGCTGCAGTAGTAGATAGCATTAGACTAGCTGCTTTTAGCTATGACTGTAACTGAAATGTCCATAGTTCAGATAATGCATGAGCGAGAGTAGGTTTTCCAGAAACACCTTTTTAGATACCGGTGCCCTTTATAAAGGTAGAGACGCGCTGTTTCCATATCGACGTCATAATAAACAAATCAAATGTTTACATAACCCTGGCGAATAGAAACCAGTGCTACGTGCAATATAGACCTACATTTTTTCAAAAACAGCTACTAGAGACCTCTCTGACGTTTTATCGGCCTGTAGGTGATGCTGCTCATGTCCTTAATTCACCAATATAAAGATGCTGAAGTGCAAAACTGCATTTCTTAAAAAAGCTGAAAGTAGTTTTAGCTCACATACACTGTCACCGAAAAAAAGTATCAATTTGTACCTTTGTCTGCCAATTGTACCCTTAGCTGTAGGTAAATGTACCTTTCAAGATACAGAAATGAACTATGAAGAACATTTTTGTACCCTTCAAGGTACATTAATGTTGTTTGTACCTTGGGGATGTTCTTCAGAGTCCATTTTTGTACCTTAAGTTCTACTAAAAGGTACATTTACCTACAGCTAGGGTAAAACTGGCAGACCATTGAGGGTACAGTCCCAGTGAAAAAGGTGCAATCGGCACCCCTTTTTCTGATAGTGTATGCACGTCAGTTAATAACTGGGCTGTAGCCTGGGAAAAAGCTAGCCGAGAGGTGGATGTCTTGCATGCAGTCACTCCTGGTGGTACTGTGTCCAAAATGAGCTGTGATGTTTGGCTCTCATGCCAGGAGCACCTGAAACCAAACAGTATACAACGCAGACCACGCCAGACAGAACCGCCAATCGTATTTTACGCATATCAGAGACAAATCAGTATGGTATATCCAAGGGATTAGATAACGGCGCCATATGTTTTTCGCCCTGTAATTAGTTATGTCCAGTTCTCGTTAGCACAGAATATCAAAGCCGATCTGGAACATCTGCGGCGTGGCCTGTAGCGCTCACGCGCACTAGTCGCGTATATTCGCAGACTTGCGCCACACTTTTGCAATCCTATTATTGCTCTAATCCGCGCCATCGTCAGCACCACGGCTCTTTAAATTAGTCAAATAATCTTTCAGACTACTCTGAAAAACTTCACAACAGCTCGTTTGTTCCTTTCCTTAAATCGTTCCTGATGAACCTTTTCCAGATAGAATGGGTCGTTAGACTGCCGCAGGTGCGGAACCAAACCAAACCAAACTAGTAAATTAATGTGGATCGGGTCATGCTGTATTTTGTTTACGATTCTGGTTACGGCTTCCACTATAGAATATCAAGTCCAACAGGACTGCCTACGCCTTGTCGCATAAGAAGTAAATTTAATCCACACAAACGCCATGCTTATTATAAATAGGGTCTCAGACTACCTGGCTGGTGATTGTCTAATAATTTGCATTAACCTTAATTATTATTTTCCGCAAAGAAATTTTAATTATATATATATAAATAATTAAATTATCTTGTGTGTGTGTGTGTGTGTGTGTGTGTGTGTGTATATATATATATATATATATATATATATATATATATATATATATATATGTTGCTGTTGTATTGTCATTGACAAGTTATGTTATGAATCCGTGTACTTTCAGGTGAGCTGCATAAAACAAGTAGGGCAAATTAGAACTGAATCGCTTAATCTATCAAGCATCGCTGCATTTTACTTGATATGACACCTGGTTAAAAACCACTTAAGAGTTTGGAATATAAAATTATGAATTAATTGTATTACATTACTTTTTTTCCTTCGATACTTACATACCGAAATTAGCACAAAAGCGTGAAACAGTCAGATAAAAACGGAAATAATATCCAAGTTGAATTATCCTACAAGAAACCTGAAAGAGGCGGGGGCGTGTACGGGAGGGTAAGAGCGGCGGCAGGCGAGACAAGAGGAGGCCGATAAAGTAGGTGGGGCCTGCGAGCTTTTTGTGTGTTTAGCCCTCCTTCGTCCCCCCTCTCCGAGACAGTCCACTCCCCACACACCCTGCCACCCCCAATTCCCTCGGCCAAACCCCCGCCCCTCAGTCCGCTTCTACTGCTTTCTCACGCCGCACGCTCGGGAACACAGGAACGGAATGGACGCGGAAGGGAGCCAGAGCAGCCTGTCCTCTGCGGACTCCCCCCACGACCCCTGGTAAGCCTCCCCACGACCTCGCCTGCCCCTCAACTTCGTGGACTGTTCCGAAGGAGAGCCGGGAGTTGAGGAAGACGATCGGAGTTTAGACAAAGGCAGCCAGCGTGGTTGGGCTCAGTACACTACATATATTTCACTACACATCCACCATATAGCACAGCTTTCTCGTCATGCTTTCTGTCCTCCGCGAGTGAGATTTCATTGAAACTTTTATACCAGGCGCGTCAAGTCAGGCTGGCAAGTACATTTTAATGCTATGGTCAGGCTATCCATAAAACAGACAGTCACGATTTAATTTAAACTTCATTGTCTGCTTTTATTAATTTATATGGGGTATATGAGTATATAATATCAACGTTGTTTACACTCTGTCTTTTTTCTTATTTAGCAAAATGTTCATTGGTGGTCTCAGCTGGCAGACGACCCAAGGTAAGTCATAAGTTTTATAAAAACAAAACTTTCAAGAAGTCTGGGTATATATTGATGTATTGAATCTTTTGTGCAAAATGCCTTAATTTTAATAAATACGTAGGCTATTTTCTGTCTTTCTTGATCCCCCCCCCGGCCCCAAAAAAATGTACATTTACTTGTTCCGCTAGGGAGAAAACTCCCGCGGTGATGTGAAAATAAGGATAGTCCAGTCTCTATTGCCGAAATCAAGGAGTTCATTTACTGGGGATCAGTAGGCAAGGATTTTCGAGTATGTGGCACTGAAACAATCTCAAAGTGGGAGACGGATTAGAAGGAAGGTGATTTACTACTGAAATCGCCATGACCTGCACATTAGGGCTTAAAACAAAAAATCCCCGGGGGTTTAGGACCATCATTCTGACGTGCTGATAAAGTGTCCGCTAATTCCGCTGGTGACTGTATCCCCCCTGATTTTATCGCGCCGCACGTCCACCATAGCGCTGTCCCGGAGGACCCGAATGACTTCCGTTTTGAATCACCCTGGCTAATCTATAACCGTGTTTTGTTCGAACTCAGATTTTATTTGATTGACTGCACTATTAATGTACTTGCAAAAATTTAGTTAGAGACACCCTATTACCTGTAGAAAAAATGCTGCGCTTCTTGGCGCACAAATGCCACTTACCCTGCTGTAACTGATAACAAACGTCCAATGTTAAAGGCGAAGTTTCCATCATATACAAAACAAAGTCGATGTACACCGTGGTTAAATAACAATGGTTGTCACAGAATATAACTGAACATCTGTAACCCAGCCGGTTTAGGAATAGAATGCTGTCATTCAGTGCTTTTGTCGCATCATGTTAAGTTACGTGTATCTGTTCAGTAAATGTTAACGTGAGACGAGCGATTCGTTGTCCATTATGTTTAGCCCCTCTTCTCTTCCACTCCCAGATGGATTGAAGGAGTACTTCAGCAAGTTCGGCGAAGTGAAGGAGTGCATGGTAATGCGGGATCCGGTTACCAAGCGGTCGAGGTGAGGGAGGCGCGCGCCCGAGCAGCCGCAGCGTAGCGGCCCCTGAAACACGCGCTGCTCTCGTTTTATTTACTGTCACACTGACTACAATAGTTGCTCTTTACTGTTTGTGAGGTATTGTTGCTTCCACCTGTAATTATCTCTTGACATGCCCATTTTCTTTAATAAATTATTGATCGAAGTCGTTTGTCTAAATATTTATGTACAGGGGCTTCGGATTTGTCACCTTTGTGGACCAGCCTGGAGTGGATAAAGTTTTGGCCCAAACCAGACACGAATTGGACTCTAAAACTGTGAGTTTCAACAAGGGATTCATCGTATTGTTTTCGTTAGCAGCATCCTTCTGTGGCACTAAACGTTAGATTGTGTCATTTTAAATGGCTTAGATGCACTACTTAATGGAAACCTAGGTTTCGGTCAGCTGCTGTACAAATAGGCTATTCTGCTATATCTGAACGTGCCCGGAATAATATGCTATTTCATTAATAACTTGCATGTAAGAATATATCTGTGTTTTACGTAGTCTTTTAGTAGGTGATTGTATCACCACAATTCACGTCACTCACTCTGAAAACTACGTTGATTACTGAACTTCTCACCTATAAACCGAAGTGAGTTTAGTTATTCACGGTGGAGTGCAATTGACTTTTACCAAAGGAGCAACCCTGCTTAACTATTCTAAATGTCTGGCGCAGCGGTGACTTTTACGGCGATACTTTTCATGTGTAAGGATATGGCACAACGACCGGCGATACAAATGTAAATTCTTAAGCGATGCAAATGAATTTAACAGCGCGTTTGCAGGTCAGCGCGACGGGCGGACTCATTCCATGGGACAGTGTAGTCTTTTTAAGATTCTTTCTATGCTTCAATTTCCCGGCCTCCGATGGGGACAAAATATTGAAGTAATAAAATGCATACAGAATAATAAGCTTTCTTTCCTCGTTCCTACTAAGCGAGGTTGTCAGGAACATTTTCTGAATTGATGTGCATCGTCATGGCGACAGAAGCAGCAGGACAAGAAGTCTCTAAACGCTACAAGTGGCCCTGGCTAAGCTTTTCAATTTTTTTGTGCAGCCAGAATCCATAGCACAGTATGCACGAGTATTTTTTGCTGTGTTTATGTGGAAATAAAAATTTGAGGGAAAGCTTATTACAATAATACACGACGAGAGAGGGAAAGCATTTTTAGTGTTTATTACATTTGTGTTACAACATTTGTGTTGTTTGACGAATACCACCATAACCAAATATAGGAGAGGCCTGCTAGCACTAGTTACTAAGTTAGTTTCAATGCTAAGATGTCAGGCTTCTGGTTGGTAACAGCAAAATCTGCAGGGACTGCTTTCAAACAGGCAGTACCAGGGTGTTGGGAAGAGTTGTGCTGAACTTCTGCCAGTTGCTCTAGCCAGTTCAGGGCACTTTGAGAGTGAAACAGGGCACTTGTAACACAGCTGTGGTTCCCCGCTGGATGTGCACTGAGTGTACTGTGTAAAGCTCACACCAAAGGAGGCTGGAATTCTGAGCAGTGTGGGATATTGTTCTCAGGGTCAGGCATGATAAAATATGTCTCCTGTTACCTGGGTTATTTTGGAAAAGTTTGGTAAAAGTCACCATGATCCGTGTTGCGGCAGTTCACCAGCAATGTCATGTGAAACTCTCTTCTGTTGTGTGTGTGTGTGTGTGTGTGTGTGTGTCTTTGTCAGTAATGAATGTGGGCGGGTCTGGGGACAATGCGGGCTGTTCGTCGCCATGGGGATGGGCGAGTTTCCCTCCAGGGGGTCAGGGGGTGTTGTTGCTAGAGAGGAGGTCAGCATTCTGTGATTTTCTTCTGCCTGTCCCTTTTGTGCTGTGTAGCTGGCTCCGTCCCTCTGTCCTGTGACACCACCAGGATGGAAATGCAGAGAATGGAGGCGGCACTTTGTTAGGGAGAGTCAGAGGGCCTAGAAAGATGAAGATGGGGACACAATGGAAGTTTGAATTTTGAGGGGGGAGGAGATAAAGATAAAGAGCATCCTGAGAAGTAACCCTGGATACAAGCAAACATGTTAAAGTGCAGGAGTGTGGGCAGGGGGGGGTGCTTAGACAAGTGTGAGGCAGCGAGGCTGAGATTAGTGTGCAATGGGCGGGGGGGGTGACGTGCGAGGACCAGAGGGAGGGTATATATAGTATGTGATGTGGCCTTTGGGGGCAGTATGCGCGTCACCTGTGTGGGGAATCACTGAGGAGAAGCTCCCAACCAGGGACGCCCTTGTGGTCTCGTTTCCACGGGATCATGGTCTCCATGGTGATGGAACCGACAAAACCAAGCGAGGAGCACAGGCGCATGGCGTACAGCTGATGCTCCTTGCAGGGTGGGTGCTGGCAGTACCCATGTATCAGGCTTTCGGGTTTATCCTGGGGGATCCCGGACTCTCCTCCTCTGAGAACATTACGTTTGGTGGTCAGGGCATTTCCCAGGATACAGGTTTCACTGCAAGCAGATCAATTTCATTTTAAAACAGATTTCTCTGCAGTCTTACACTGGTCATTTGTAGCAGTGTGTGTTTTTATTCATTTTAAAGCCCCATCAAACTCGTTGTCCAATAATGCTGCTCTATAGTTGTCCTGAATAGTGTGGCTGCCTCTCTTGTGTCACATGGCCCGTGTCTTACGGGGAGAAAGTGGGAAGACATCAGTTTTTCAGAGAGGTGTAAGTAAGAGGGTTCCCCTTCTGTCCCATGCGGACATGTCTGGAAGGGCGTCCCTCCCCTCCCCCGCCCCTCAATCCGGTGCATGTGGCTCCATCTGCCAGACTGGCCCCTGCCTGCCTCTGACGGGGGGGGGGGGGGGGGGGGGTGGCTTCGCAGCATGGGCAGTCTGTACCACAGGGCCTGCTCGCCTTGCTGCGGGCCAATTCAACAGCAGCTCACTGGTGATGTGGAGAGACTGCCTCTCTGCCTCCTCAAGTGGGGAATCTGCCTTGAGGAGCGAGAGAGAGAGAGAGAGAAAGGGGCAGAAGGGGGGAGACAGTGGCTCTCCTGTGGCAACAGAAAGAATGTGGCGTGCTGAGACTGACCACGCTGTGAGGGTGAGGGAATGGCCAGAAGAAAAGAAGAAAGTGAAGATTCAGGCCTGCCTCACTGAGGCGGCATCAAGTATTAGGCAGTGATGAGTCGAGGTGGAGTTTGAGGATATCTGAGCTCAGGGCTGTAGACTGTGAGCTGTAGCCCTCTGAACTATAGCCCTGTGAGTTGTAGCACTGTGAGCTGTAGCCTGTAACCCTGTGAGCTGTAGCCTGTTAGCTGCAGCCTTTAGAGATGTAGCCTGTGAGCTATAGCCTGTGAGCTCTATCCTGTGAACTGCAGTCTGTGAGCTATAGCCCTGTGAACTGTAATCTGTGAGCTGCAGCCTGTGAGATGAAGTGAGCTATAGCCCTAGGAGCTGTAGCCTGTGAGCTACAGTCCTGTGAGCCGTAGCTAGTAGCTTGTAAGCCGCAGTGTGCTGTATCCTCTGAGCTGTAGACTTTGAGCTGCAGCTCTTGTAGCCTGTGAGCTATAGCCCTGTGTGCTGTAGCCCTTAACCCTATGAACTGTAGCCCTGAGATCTGTAACCTGTGAGCTGTAGCCCTGTGAGCTGTGTTACAGGTGCGTCCTCATTCACAAACAGCCTCTTCCCAGATGGTCTTTGACATTCCTGGGAGTTTTCACAGGAATAGATGTTACTCTTGGGATAGCAGTATGGCAAACGTATGGCGTGTGATGGTGTCACAAGACGCCCCCAACATGGGGGTCAATTTAGATGCCAGCAGTGGGCAGGGAGTGATTCAGTGAAGCCAGAACCAACAACACCTCAAAGTGACACCTAGATTTTGTCATATGTTATATGTAATATCATTTTTTGAGACATAATGCTATGGACTATGAGGTGGACAGTACACTTATTGGCCAGTTTATCAGGTACACTTGCTACTTAACATAAGAACATAAGAACTATACAAACGAGAGGAGGCCATTCGGCCCATCGAGCTTGCTTGGGGAGAACTTAACTAACACAGTCCTTCAGTCACATGGCACCACCTGAACGCACACAGCACACGTACATCTTCAGGCAGCTCACTTTCTGTGTGGCTGAGCATTGGAACGGCCCAGGCGCTTGATGGTTTTGCACATGGGTTGATGGTAGAGGTCAGATGTGGTGGTTCCATCGCCTTAGAAACAGCCGTCAGCCTGGGAGTTTCTGGAAAACTGTGATGAATGAAATAATCTGTAATAGCATTTCTGTGGCTGAAAACACTTTGTTAACGAGAGACATTAGTGGAGAATTGCCAGACTCATTAAAGCTAAAAGGAGGACCACAAATGTAAAAAAGACAGCTAAGGAATGCGGTTCTGCGTAGAAAGTCGTCTCTGGCCTTGCAGTTTACCTGCCCTGGAAGTGGTTCTGGCAGAGTCCTGCCCGGTACCAGCTGAGCGTACCTAATAAAGCGGCCCATGAGTGCAATTGTTCTGTTGTTGTTCTTTTCACAAGTAAGCTTGTAAATGGAGCTGGCATGAAGCAGAAGACTCCCTCTGCTGATGTCCGTGAGGGCGCCCACCTGTGGTGCATGTGGCTCTAAGTGTCGGGTCACAGTGTTTTCCTTCACACCGTGCACCTCAGTGCACGACCCCTGCACAGCGTTCTTGTATATTCATCTCTTTACATGGGAGCGAGGCGATGAGGAAGGCGGTGGGGACACACAGCCTCCTGAGGGGCTGGGTGGAAGCTGACACTCTCAGGCCCTCTCAGCTCCGACCATTTGTGCTTTAGTGTAGATGCCCCAAGCCTACAGCGCCAACGTTCAGCTGAAGTGTGTTTTTGGTCGATGATTTTCTACATTTGACCGGCACTCTTGTCCAGGGGGAGGGAGGCTAAGTCTCCATGGAGCCATGGAGGCCAGTGCCTCCATGGGGCAGACAGCGTTAACGCTAGGTGAGGCTCAAAGTAAACACAGGCCAGTGCCTCCATGGGGCAGACAGAGCTAACGCTAGGTGAGGCTCAAAGTAAACACAGGCCAGTGCCTCCATGGGGCAGACAGAGCTAACGCTAGGTGAGGCTCAAAGTAAACACAGGCCAGTGCCTCCATGGGGCAGACAGAGCTAACGCTAGGTGAGGCTCAAAGTAAACACAGGCCAGTGCCTCCATGGGGCAGACAGAGCTAACGCTAGGTGAGGCTCAAAGTAAACACAGGCCAGTGCCTCCATGGGGCAGACAGAGCTAACGCTAGGTGAGGCTCAAAGTAAACACAGGCCAGTGCCTCCATGGGGCAGACAGAGCTAACGCTAGGTGAGGCTCAGGCCTGCCACCCTCTGGGCTTCTCAGGGACCTCTGGATTGCAATGGCCAAACTGCCAGTCACTGTTTTGGGGACTCTGGTCTGGCACTAGGTTTTGCATGTGGAGGGCGGGGTCAGTAATCGGGCTGCTATTAGCAAAGCCACTTGAAAAAGCACGGCCCACGTGCTTGTGTTTGAAGAGCTTTATCGTTGAGATTGATCTGGCTACTTTCTGAGAGTCGCTAACATACAGGCATACTTGTCAAGTTTTGGATTTGAAAATAAGGGAAATTTTCCGGCACCCACCGCGAGCCATCCCACCACCCCAACCAAGCTCCAGTATCCCTTACATTTTAAGACAGGTGTACAAGAAATGTAAAATAACCACTTGTCATTTACATTTTATTTTCATTACACATTTTCTTTTAATTTCTCATGTTCACTCATGTGGCTCTCTGGCATTCACTAATGACTTATTATACAGATTTGTTGCAGACTTTGTATCCTTGTTGAAGTCGTCACAGAAGGTGAAAGTAACGTTGTTTTTGACACACAGTATTGCCATTTTAACCTCCGCATTTATGACCTGGTTAATGTTGTAAATGACCTGCAGACTACTGCAGGTGGCAGTTCTCGTGAGGCTACTGACAGTTCAGTTTGGAGAGGCAGAGGAATTTTTTTTAAATGATATTATAATACGGGAGATTTACGGGAAAATACTAATATGGGAGGACGGCGGGAAAGAGGGGTAAAATACGGTAGTTTCCCGGCCAAAGCGGGAGACTTGACAGTTATGCATACAGGCAGTCCCCGGGTGTAGGACCTCTGTCTTTTGGACAACTCATACATACAAATGGACTGCCATAGAGCCTATTATATAAAATATTTGGGGTAAATATGTACAATGGCTCATAATAACAAACTTATGCACTGCTTTGTGACACTCGTGAAAATATTGTGACCACAGCAGTTTGTCAGCCTGAGGTACTGCTGCAGTACCGTATGTGATTACTGTCATCATTATTATTACTACAGTATCATTATTGTATGTACTTTGTTATTATTGTTCGACTTGCCTCCAAATGCGACTTAAAGGCACTGGATCTTGTAGGTACCCTGCGGACAGCCAGTACTTCTTGGTTTAGTGTTTTGTCATTTGGATTCATTCGCATTTGGTTGTTTTTGGTTTCTCCTGTTGCCGTTTGTGACACACGGGCGCGTTAGACAGCCGAAAGCGGCGCCTTGATGCACATGACTCACACACCACAGCTGCTGTGTTTTTAGCGGCACCGTCTGCACATGTCGTTTCTGTCTCTTTAATTAACGAGACGAGTGGCTGGCCTGCTGAGCTGAGCAGCAGTCAGCCAATCGGACCCCCCACGATAGGCCGGACGGTTGTGCTCGCCCATCCCACGATAGGCCGTCAAGATGAAAGCGATGTCACCGACAACAGGGCTCTGTGTGAGTGTTGCTGAGACTTAAGTCTTAGCTTGATGGTACCACACTTAACGAGCTCGTCTGTCTAACATGCCTGCTGATTTGCTGGCTCCTGTCTGCTGATGCTGTTTGTTTGTTTGTGTGTGTGTCTGTTTTTAACTGTGTACAGGAGGGTTGGACAACAGAAGGTTTGGAGACCAGAGGTGACTATCAGAGTAGTGTACAGACCATACCACTAAACTGTAGTTGCAGTGTCTGATTCCGCAGAGTCTAGTTTAGCTGACTGTACCTTAGAGTCTGCAGAAAAGTTGGATACATATTGACTCAGTGCCTGTCCTTGTACAACAGGACAGCTTGCCTTAGTAGTCTTCTACTGTAGTCCTGTTTCTGCTTTGTCTTGGTTATGGACTAATATAGCCCTCTTAGAGCTGTACTGTCTCACTGTTTCACCACCTAGTGTAACAACAGTACAGCATGGCATAGTCTAGCACTGTACTGTAGTTCTGTTAGATCAGAATAGACTAATATAGAGATGTTAGTCTTGTTCTTTAGCCCTGACCTGTCATGCTCGTCCTTTTGACACATCGCCGGGCAGGGAATTCAGGTTACAGTCAGGGAAGGTGAATGGAAAGTCCTGGAGAAGCTTCCCAGTGGATTTACATGCTGGCTTGCGTGGCTGCACATGTGCAGTTACAGTGTCAGACTCGGAGGGGCTGGAGCGTCACGGAACCTTCTCAAGTGCCTGTCCGGAGCAGGAAATTCAGCTGCCAAGCGTGGCTTTTCTTTTGTTGCCGTAAAATGATCCTCCTTCTGCAGTAGGGAGGCCTGGGAAGAACAAGCGAGCACAATCAAAGCAAACGCCTCCTCTGGGCCCCTCTCTTTCACTTTCTCCTCCTCTCTCTCTCTCTGTTCTTTTGGAGGTGAGCAAGGCTTGTGATTGAAGTGCCTGTGTGACATTCCAAGGGATCCCATGACATGTCACTGGGGTGACAGCACAGAGGGCAGAGTGGGAGGGGGCCTCGATGGGAAAAAGTACCGTGGGCACTAATCAAGGATGTGTTCATCCTTGAAGGCCAGCTGCAGACTGCCCCCTCGGCCCCCCAGCCGGTTTGTTCTGTACACACTTGCTGGTGTGCAGGAACACCATAAATGCTTCCATCACCCTGCATTTCAGGGCATGCACAAGCATAAGTCATTTGCTTCTGTAGGCTCTGATAGACTTTGCAGTGTGACTCAAAACCCCTGTCTGATCATTAACCTGAAGAGGATCTAATGCAGAGGAACTCCACCAAATTTCTCCCACTCTTCTCATTGGTGCTAATAGGCCTGTCCACCTCTCAGGATGATTAAAGGTCCTTCAAAGCCAAATTTAATATATTCGGCTGCCTGTAAGGAAATAGGTAATATCTGCTCTGGAAGCTGCACCTGAAGATGGTGTAGGTGCTGAGAAAGCCCTCATACTTCTCCTGTGGTGCCGTCCCTCCTCCTGCTGTCCCTCCTCTTCTGACGGTTCCTTATTGCACCTCCCCACCACCTTTGCCTCCTCCCTCCTCCCTGTTCCTTCCCTCCACATTCCTCATCCTCAGCCTCGTGACGAGCCCTCATGCCGATTCATGCCGGCGAGATGCTGAGTCGCACTGAGCCACAAAGGGCTGTGATAAGGACCTCCTTTAGGAGACAGGGGGGCTCCTTCTGGCCAAGTAGCCAGGACCTTGTTACGTCTGTTCATTTCAAGCACGGCTTAATTTTCAGCCTCGGGGGGAGAGCCTGTAGCGTGATGCGGGACCCTGATGTCACACACCTGCAATGGGTAGTTTAATGATTGAGGGTCTGACTTGAGGGACTGTGGTCCGATCACACACAGGAGGCGCAGGGAAGGTGTCCCCCTGCATCCAGGGAGGGCCAGACTAGACACTCAACAAATGGTAGGACCAACCACCCCCAGTGAAGGATGCAGGGGACGGGGCTTAATATTGGACAGGTCAGGCTCTGCTGGGCCTCTGGATCTGTTTGACCCAAAGTTTCTCTAAAAAGCTCTCTCTCTTTTTCAGATCGACCCGAAAGTGGCGTTCCCACGAAGGGCTCAGCCCAAGGTAACTGGCCTGGACCCCTCCAGTGTCCCTGACCCCTCCAGTGTCCCTGACCCCCAACCCCAACCTTGCGGAGACCGGCTTGAGCCTCGGCGCCAGTCTGTGCTGTCCAGACCCCCAGACCAGGCCTAGAGCTCGTCCCCCATCGGACTTGGTGCCCGGTGACTTACCTTATTTATGACTTCCCAGCAACTGAAACAGCAGCATGATTTAGCCCCCCATCCTCCATGTTCATCTGGTTTGAGCTTTCTCACAAAACATCACATGGCATAATTTAAAAAATCAGAACAGAATAGTTCTGAATGGAAATTAAAGAGTATTTGCTAGTTTGAGGCTTGATATTTCTACCAAAGGTTCATGGGATTGCACTCCAAACCACCTTTAAAGTCATTGTTCTGGGTTTATTCTGAAGATGTGCTATTGGGCTGACATCTCTCCCCTGTGCTTGTTTCTTGTTACTGTTCTCCTTCACAAACCACAATGTCTCTATGCTGTTTCATCACCCATGTTGTCCAGTAGCTTGTGGTAGGTCAGTGAAGACGTGTCTGAAGAAGTGGCAGGTGTGCAGGTGTAGCGTGGACTGCTCTGTGAACTGAAAGGCTGCTCCTCTCTGCTCTCACAGCCGGTCACTCGAACGAAGAAGATCTTCGTCGGAGGCCTGTCAGTCAATACCACCATCGAAGACGTGAAGCAGTATTTCGACCAGTTTGGGAAGGTAATTCCACCGTTGGCTCAAAATGAAGGGATGCCGAGATAGATTGATTGCATGTATGGGTGGCAGGTTGGATTTATAGGATAGAGGGATGCCAGGGTGGACTGATAGGGTGGAAGGATGGCGGGTTGGACTGATAGGATAGAGAGATGGAAGGGTGGACTGATAGGATGGAGGGATGGCAGGTCGGACTGATAGGACGAAGGGATGCGGGGGTGGACAAATTGGATTGAGGGATGACAGAATGGACTGATAGGATGGAGGGATGGTAGGTTGGACTGATAGGACGAAGGGATGCGGGGGTGGACAAATTCGATTGAGGGATGACAGAATGTACTGATAGGATGGAGGGATGGTGGAGTAGACTGATAGGGTGGAGGGATGGAAGGTTGAGCTCATAGGATGAAGGGAAAGGGTGGACTGAAAGAGCGGTCTCCTCGACTGTCCTAAAGGTCATCAAGGCTGGTAAAGTAACGGAAAAGAGGAACTGAGGAGGCAAGTCAGAAGTGCTGAAGGAGAGAGAGACCAGAGAGGATGAGGATGGCAGGGGGCAAGTTTACGGACAACTTTGAGGGAGTAGAAAATAGTTGCTGCCGAGGCAGCTGAAATAAGTGAGGGCGGGGAGTGCTGTAAGAAAAGTGCATGGAGGGGGGGTAAGAATTTGAACTAATCTGATATAACAGCTGCTGCTACCCTCTGCCCCCCCCCCTTTCCAGCCCCTGCACCCCCCCATAGCCAGTTGCCGTGGTGACCCTGCATGTCCATTGTACTTTGGTAATTCACCAGACGAGGCTTTTTGTTTCGGGGGGCGGCCGGGTTGGAGGGTTTGTGTAACAATAAGACCAACCGAATAACGGCCACAGCAGCCATGGGCCCCCGCAGTACTGGTCTCCATGCTGCAGCTCCTCGCTGGATCCTCCACGTTCACGCTCTTCAGCCAGCCCAGATGGGCTCTCGACCCTTTTTTTTTCAGAACGTTACTTTTAAGAGTCACTTCTGCCCCCATCTGATGGGGGGGGATTAGCCGAACAAAGACGGAAGGCATGAGGGGGAGGGGCGGTTAGGAGTGGGCCTGATGGATGCAGAGCAGGAAGGCAGGACAGAGAGGTTGGGAAAGCGTTGGCTGGGGAGGTGGTTGGATTTGGTGCCCATTCACAAGGTGCCAACTATTAGGGCAGATTTTAGCATTTGACTGTTTTATTAAGGACCTTGCTTGGCTGTTTGGAGAAAGTTGCTTTGGTCCCGTCCTACCGGAATGTTCTTGTGGTGCCTGGTGTGTGTGCAGCTTAAGAGGCAGCGCTGGGCCTCTTTACTGTGGCTGTCCAGGCTGCAGTTCAGCTCAGCTGCGCTTCTCTATGTCCTGAGACTGATATATGTGTGAATAGGCAGCTTTTTGGACATCAGCTCTCTGTCCGCAGGAGAGATGGTGGCGTTGTGATGGATCATTCAATCTGGGCTGAAGTTGGCTGTGTTTGCTTTTGGAAAGATACCCTGTCTTGGGAAATGCCCCACCCAGGTGACCCCCATGGCCCCCTGCGGGCACATGTCATGTGATGGCCATGATGTCACCATGACCTCATCAGCACCTGAAGAGTGTGTCTGACTCAGCGGTCAACTTTTGATTTTCTTCCCATCAGTGAGATTTGCAATATTTTCCTCAGCCGTACCCTCTCGCCACCTCCTGTTTAATCCTGGGGGGCTTTGAGTTCAGCCGTACCCTCTCATCACGTCCCATTTAATCCTGGGGGGCTTCGAGTTCAACCGCACCCTCATGCTAGCTCCCCTTTAATCCTGGGGGGCTTCGAGTTCAGCCCACTCTCGTAGCTGCAGTTTACTGCACCTTGAACCAGCAAAGTGGGGTGTGACTCCAGGCTCCTGAGTGGCCTTCACACCATCTGTGCTGCTTTCTTTCTGTTTGCACCTCCCTGGAGATGCTGCTCACCTGCTCAGTGTCTCCTGCTTTCCACGTCACTCCTTCTTCATTTCCCCGACCTGTGCTGTGAGTGGCGATCCCTATGCTGTTAACTGCGCTCTCCCTGGGCCCTGTTTTTCACTTCCACTGGCTGTGGGTTTTTCCGCTTGGCGTCCTCTGCTGTGCTGGGCTGCAGTGTTTTCCTATGATCCTCTCCGGTCATCGGGTTTCCCCGACCTTTGACCTTTGTCAGCTTGCGCAGTCACAGATCCTGACCTGAGTTGTTACACTGGAACTGACAGGGATGGGGACCTTAAACTCGTCCAAACTTTCTTGACACCATGTGCAGGTTCAGCTGCCTGTTCTCTGCTGGGGGGCCAGCCCCCACCCCCTCAGTGCCATCCTCATGTCCATTGGGAACTATGGGATCACTTTGAGGAAATTCAAGGAGGCCTAACTTTGAAATACATTCTATCCCAAGCCCACATACACCCCCCCCATCAGGACACCATATTGCATCCCATGATCCCAGCAGCCCTCTGCCACTTTAATGTGTGTGGGGGTCCCACCCAGCAGAGCTATAGAAATATAGAAATAAAAACACCCCCAAGCCCCCCTCCCCACTGAATAGTCTGCTTGTTGTGTTACTCAGCATGAGGCCAAAGCTCTTCCTCTTGATGAAAATGAATTTCGGGGATGGGAGGGGTATATAATTATTCAGGGGAATCAGAGAACGTTTGTGCTGTGCCCCCCAAAAAAGACATCCCCTTTCCCTTTTTTACTCAGAAATGCATGACAGAGGGAGAGAGAAGATGAGTGAGAGAGGGGGGGGAAGAAAGAAGGAGAGAGGGAGAGATAGGGGGGAAAGGGGGAGAGAGAGAAGGGGGAAAGGGGGAGAGAAGGAAAGAGATGAGGGGGGGAAAGGGGGAGAGAGGGAAATAGAGAAGGGGGAGAGAGGGAGAGAGAGAAGGGTAACAGGAAGGGGGAGAGAAGGAAAGAGAGAAGGGGAAAGGGGGAGAGAGGGAGAGAGAGAGAAGGGGGCTAAATGGGAGAGAGAGAAGGGGATAAGGGGAGAGAAGGAGAGAGAAGGGGAAAGGGAGAGGGGGGAAAAGGGGAGGGGGAGAGAAGGAGATAGAGAGAAGGGGGAAAGGGGAGAGAAGGAGAGAGAAGGGGAAAGGAAGAGGGAGAGGGGGGAAAAGGGGAGGGGGAGAGAAGGAGATAGAGAGAAGGGGGAAAGGTCAGCGGTGGGCTATCAGCGGCGTGGGGGGAGGGGGTCATTTCTCTGACAGTAACCCATCCATAAGCCATTACCTGAGAGGGAAATGCTGCCCTCCAGCCCCTGTCCTGGGGCCCACCTGAACCTGCAGGCTGTGTGGTGATTAAGTTATGTGCTGTAATCAGGGGGGTGCGGTATATGGGATATATATTTCACCCTTAAGCCTAACATTGCTGCCTTTCTGGAGCTTGATGGGCGTGGGGAAGTGGTGTGTGTCAGCAATATTAGTACTCCCTCCTTCCACCTGGTGACCTTTGACCTTTGGGGTTTGCTGCCACGGCATGCCAGGTGGCGGGGGAGGGGTCCCGGTCACGCCATCCGCATCCTGGCACACTGGCATGACTCAAGCAGTTCCAAATCCATGTGGAAGTCCACCTCTGAGTCACCACCCCCCCCCCCCCCCCCCGGTAAATGACAGCGTGTTCTCAGGCTGGGCATGGGAAAGGCATACGCGATTTCCCATGGGGAAGATGGAGGGGGAGATGGGATGGGGGGGGGGGATGACAGGCCCCTGAACTGACAAACAACAAAGCCCCTTTCTCCTCTTTGTTTCCCCTCTCTCTCCCTCCTTTTCGTGCCCCCTCACTCTCTCACTCCACGGTGTCCCCTGCTCGCCCCCCTCTGCCCTCAACAAGGTCTCCGTTTCTACTCAGCATCTGTCGCAGCCCCCCTACTGCCCCCCCAGACCTCCTGCTCAAGGTCTCCTCTCCTCTGGGCCTCCTCAGTGACCTGTGAAGTCCTGTGTTGCAGGGCTGCAGGCTTTAAATACAGACGGATGCCGGTACAGCCCAGCTCCGCCTCCTTTAACGTTAACCTTTTTTCTTATAGCGTGCTCAGACCCAGCATTCATTTCTCGGGTGGATGCCTTGATTTTTGTCATATGTTTCTATACTTTGACTTCTTTCACGTACTGTACTGCTGCCCAAACCTCAGTTACTAGGTAGACTCTGCTAGAGGAACACCGACCTGTGAATGACTTATTTTAATGCATTTTCACAGGGACATTATAATGGATAAGCAAGAATATTAATTGTTGTGACGCGCATACGATGTGATATATGATAACTAATAAACTAATGTACAGAGCTCATTCATGACTCCCACCGGTCCTGATCTAACCCTGTTTAGCTGGATACATTCAGGAGTTCAGCTCTTCCTCCACGACTCAGCCTGCACTATCCGCGCAGTCACTGTGTTTTTATCTTCCATTTCCCCCCCCCCACCCCTTTTCTTCCTTTCTTCTCCTCCTCGCTCTTTCTCTTTGGAAGGTTCGGGGTAATTCCTTGCTCAGTCTCCATGGGAATAGCAAACTTTGTGGAAAGTGAAAGGCGGAGGGTATTGGGGGGGGCAGTTTGTAAAGAGATTAACTCTGCCACACCACCATAGTAGGTTCACGAGTGAGAGAGAGATGCATTCAGTACTGTGGAACTTTCCGGTAAACGAGTCCAGAGAGCCCCCTCCCCTCCCTTCCACTTTTCCTCACTTCTGTCTTCTGTCTCCTCTGTCACCTGTACCCCCCTCCCCCACCCCAGATCCCCCCCCCCCCCCCCCATCTGTCACTAGCTGCTCTCTCTCTCTCTAACAAGGGACGGTGACCACACGCCTAGTCTCAAACTCCCTCCCTTCCTATTCTCCTACAGGTGGATGACGCCATGCTCATGTTCGACAAGACAACCAACCGGCACAGAGGTGAGGTGGAGCCATTGGCCAGTCACCCCGTGAATCCCCACCCCCCTATGACCTGCCCCCACCAATGAAGGAGGGTCTTAACGGTTGCGTGTGGAGCGGCACTGTCACTGAGTGTCGGGGAGTGTGTAACCCTAACCCTAACCCTCCTGGGTTGAGTACAGTCCCATCCTGCGAACATCAAAATGTTAGTGGGTTGTGATGTGACTCTTGACCCCATTTCTATGGTGTAAATTGTCTGCTTTGGTGTCAGCGCCCCCTTTGGGCATCACGTTAACGTGTGCTTCACATCTCTGGTTCCCTCGGTTTGGGCAAAGAGGATAGTTATCGGTGTCCTGACTTATAGAAAAGTGCATATGACATGGCCTGAGAAATGGCCGCAGCCGTTTGAGACACAGGCGGCAAGAAAACCTGTCCATTGGTGCGTGGTTTCTTATAAAGAGCGTGTTGATTTGCCATCGCCCCACTCTTTGCCTTTTGGATGTGTGTAAGCTGTGTGTGGGAGGATCCGACGCGCACTGTGGCCCAAAGTGACCCAGCGGAGCCTTAGGTGACAGGGCTTCCTATGGCAGCAGAGCTGGCACCCTCACATGTCCCGTCTGAATGGGCTTCACAGCTGAACCACAAGCGTTCCTGACCTCCACATGCGTCTGTGCCACGGATTGAGATACCTGCGCATCTAACAGTCGGCTTTTCCACACCCTGCTTTGTATACGCGCTCGTTCTCCCTCCTCGAACATGCGATGATGTCAGCGGATTGCAGCTTAACTGCAGCGTTCTGGGGGGTTCCCCCAGGTGAGAGCTCACAGTCGTGGAAGGACAGAGCGTCCCCCCCCCCCGATGGGACACGACCTCATGTCCGCGCTGACAGCGCGTCCTGCTCTTCCTCCACAGCTTCCTGTGATGCTCTAAATCAAGACTCCACTTTGACAATCGTCAAATGGAAAATGAACTTTGTTGTCTCCGTTTCCTCCACAGGGTTCGGCTTTGTGACCTTCGAGAACGAAGACGTGGTGGAGAAGGTGTGCGAGATCCACTTCCATGAAATCAACAACAAGATGGTGCGACATCTCTCCCCCCCCACCCATTTAAAACTTGTATCTGCCTGTGTGTGTATGTGTTTGTATGTGTTTATGTCTATCTGTGTTTGTGTGTGTACTTGTGTTTGTATGCATGTGTGTTTCTGTTTGTGTCTCTGCATGTATGTCTGTGGAGGATAACGGTCTCTCCTGTCTCTTCAAAAGGTCGAGTGCAAGAAGGCTCAGCCAAAGGAAGTAATGTCACCCACAGGGTCCACGAGAGGGCGCTCCCGGGTGGTCCCCTATGGCATGGATGCCTTCATGCTGGGGATTGGCATGCTGGGTAAGATGGCAGCGCCAGTGTCCCATCTTACAGTGCCCAGGCCACAAGGCTAGTACCCTGCCCTCAAACTCACCATCGCATGCAACACTCCACCCTCTCTGCACAAGCCACGTTGCCTTTAATTCATGGCCATTTGTTTTCTAAACGGTTTCTTTTCAAAGCGATAAAAGTAAAACAAAAAGCAGCTTAAATATGAATTCAGGATTTGCAGCAGTATAAAGCAGACTCCTGTACCACATGTAACCACCGAGGTGAAGGTCAGGCTCCTGTACCACATGTAACCACCGAGGTGAAGGTCAGACTCCTGTACCACATGTAACCACCGAGGTGAAGGTCAGACTCCTGTACCACATGTAACCACCGAGGTGAAGGTCAGGCTCCTGTACCACATGTAACCACCGAGGTGAAGGTCAGACTCCTGTACCACATGTAACCACCGAGGTGAAGGTCAGACTCCTGTACCACATGTACCACCGAGGTGAAGGTCAGGCTCCTGTACCACATGTAACCACCGAGGTGAAGGTCAGACCTCCTGTACCACATGTAACCACCGAGGTGAAGGTCAGGCTCCTGTACCACATGTAACCACCGAGGTGAAGGTCAGGCTCCTGTACCACATGTAACCACCGAGGTGAAGGTCAGACTCCTGTACCACATGTAACCACCGAGGTGAAGGTCAGGCTCCTGTACCACATGTAACCACCGAGGTGAAGGTCAGACTCCTGTACCACATGTAACCACCGAGGTGAAGGTCAGACTCCTGTACCACATGTAACCACCGAGGTGAAGGTCAGGCTCCTGTACCACATGTAACCACCGAGGTGAAGGTCAGACTCCTGTACCACATGTAACCACCGAGGTGAAGGTCAGACTCCTGTACCACATGTACCACCGAGGTGAAGGTCAGGCTCCTGTACCACATGTAACCACCGAGGTGAAGGTCAGACCTCCTGTACCACATGTAACCACCGAGGTGAAGGTCAGGCTCCTGTACCACATGTAACCACCGAGGTGAAGGTCAGACTCCTGTACCACATGTAACCACCGAGGTGAAGGTCAGGCTCCTGTACCACATGTAACCACCGAGGTGAAGGTCAGACTCCTGTACCACATGTAACCACCGAGGTGAAGGTCAGACCTCCTGTACCACATGTAACCACCGAGGTGAAGGTCAGACTCCTGTACCACATGTAACCACCGAGGTGAAGGTCAGACTCCTGTACCACATGTAACCACCGAGGTGAAGGTCGGGCTCCTGTACCACATGTAACCACCGAGGTGAAGGTCGGGCTCCTGTACCACATGTAACCACCGAGGTGAAGGTCGGGCTCCTGTACCACATGTAACCACCGAGGTGAAGGTCGGACTCCTGTACCACATGTAACCACCGAGGTGAAGGTCAGACTCCTGTACCACATGTAACCACCGAGGTGAAGGTCAGACTCCTGTACCACATGTAACCACCGAGGTGAAGGTCAGGCTCCTGTACCACATGTAACCACCGAGGTGAAGGTCAGACCTCCTGTACCACATGTAACCACCGAGGTGAAGGTCAGACTCTCTTATTTATGCCCATGTGCTTCATTTTGGTGCAGATGTCATGACCTGTTTCCTTCTGTGCCATCCAGTCATGGAAATGTTATAAAATCCAGTTGTCTTGGGGAACTTAGGGAAATTATATAAAAATAATATTTCTCTGAAAGTAAAATGTTGAAGGGTGATGGAGAGTCACTGAATCGTAACATAAGATGGGCTTCCTCCATCTTTACAGGCTATCCAGGGTTCCAGGCTGCCACTTACGCCAGTCGCACCTACGCTGGCATCACCCCCGGATACACCTACCAGTTCCCTGGTAAGTCCCCAGCACTCCCAGTACACAGCTGCTCAGTGTAAACTCAACACATCACATGGTCCTGGCCTTCAAGGAAAAAGAGACAAGTTGCTGTATATGTCTGACTGTGTGTATCTCACTTGCAGTGCATTAATGTAAAATATTTCTGTCCTAGAATTCCATTTAGAGAGGACCCCACTTCTGACATCACCCCACCCTCCTGAGATCACAGGTCAGTCACCTGTGCTGGCATTTACAGGCAGCAAGCCTGGCAGTTAGTGTAATGCTGCCACCCAGTGGCAAGAAACATAATTTCTTATCCTTCTCTATATTGTGCCCAGCAACAGATTGGTTCTGCCTAACTCTGTAAGCTACTTTAAGTGCAAACATGCCTGTACTTACCACTGAGGACACCGAGGTCAAGTCCTTAGATTTTACTCTACTTTACTCTACACTCCAATACCCACGATCCCTTGCAGGGCTAACACTTATGACCTCAGGATTTTAAACATTCAACTACGGCCCTGGATACAAACTAACATGTCTCACCTCACAGCACAGAATGGTGTGCTGCTTTTCAGTTAGAGCAATATAATGTTGAACAGTTTGGAATTTGATGTGCTAATGAAGTTAAAAACATGCACATATTATAATACCGGCCTTTTGGAAAAAAAAAACATTTCTAGCTGCTGGTAATAATTACACGGAGCATGTTTCATATCGGTGTTTCCAGCGCTTAGTTGTACTCACTGCCTGATTGGATGCTTCTGCCATTCTCATTGGCTCCTCTCTTTTTCCGGCCCACCTTTACAGCCATTCCTCTGACAGCTTATGGACCAATGGCGGCAGCAGCGGCAGCGGCTGTGGTTAGAGGTACAGGTAGGGGGCACTGCTGCTCCATTTCATTACTTGTGACTATTTTACAGTTTGGTTGTCTGACATTGAATGTCATACACTAAGGACAGTGCAGTGGCTCATTGGGTAACACTGTGGTCTCACACCTCCAGTGTTACATGTTTGATTCCTGTCCCCAGTTCTGGGTGGTTTGCATGTCTATTTTTGTGTGTGTTGGGGGGGGGAGGTGTGGCTCCGCAGGTCAGGATACTGTGCTTGTGGTCAGAAAGTTACTGGGTCAAATCCAGTGGCTGACAAAGTGTTTTCATGCTTGGGCCCTAGAAGAAGGCCCTTAAGCTGTGTTTGCTCCAGGGACTGGCTGCCTCTGCTAAACATGTAAACGTAATGTAAACATGAAATGAGGTGGACTAGTGTATCTAGATGGCTGTGTGTGCATTCTGGCCAGAGTGTTTTGTTCCCTCTGCTTTTTCTGACACTTAGTGTCATGCATTTTAATGTGATACATATGAACAGGTAAACAAGAAGCCGTAGTGTGTCCATGTGTAGATTGAGTAGCGGAAATGTGCATGTCCATGACTGTGGCCGATGTCATACACTGCACGATCCAACACATGAAAGATACATATGAAGCAACTACTAATGCAATATGATACTCTTCACCCCTACTGAGATGCATCATTGGATATGCCTTAAGAAACAGTTTAGAGAGGAGGAATCAATCCAAATATAAAATTATTGGTCACATTTCTAGGGGCCTCTGCTTATAATGATATATTTTTGTAATCCTGGCTGTGTGCTGCTTCCGACTCAATAACTCCATTGACAGGACAGGTCAAGCCCAAGACCCTCCCATCGGGCAGTCTGCGCTGTGTTTTGGTATGTTGGTGATGTGACATGGAGTGGTGAGGGAGGTGCAAGCCAGGTCAGGCCCAAGACCCTCTCATCGGGCAGTCTGCGTTGTGTCTCAGTATGTTAGTGATGTGACATGGAGTGGTGAGGGAGGTGCAAGCCAGATCAGGCCCAAGACCCTCTCATCGGGCAGTCTGCGCTGTGTTTTGGTATGTTGGTGATGTGACATGGAGTGGTGAGGGAGGTGCAAGCCAGATCAGGCCCAGGACCCTCCCATCATGACACTCTGTGTTGTGTCTCGGTATGTTAGTGATGTCATGTGGCGTGGTGAGGGAGGTGCAAGCCAGGTCAAGCCCAGGACCCTCCCATCGGGCAGTCTGCGTTGTGTCTCGGTATGTTGGTGATGTGACATGGAGTGGTGAGGGAGGTGCAAGCCAGGTCAAGCTCAGGACCCTCTCATCGGGCAGTCTGCGTTGTGTCTCAGTATGTTAGTGATGTGACATGGAGTGGTGAGGGAGGTGCAAGCCAGATCAGGCCCAAGACCCTCTCATCGGGCAGTCTGCGCTGTGTTTTGGTATGTTGGTGATGTGACATGGAGTGGTGAGGGAGGTGCAAGCCAGATCAGGCCCAGGACCCTCCCATCATGACACTCTGTGTTGTGTCTCGGTATGTTAGTGATGTCATGTGGCGTGGTGAGGGAGGTGCAAGCCAGGTCAAGCCCAGGACCCTCCCATCGGGCAGTCTGCGTTGTGTCTCGGTATGTTGGTGATGTGACATGGAGTGGTGAGGGAGGTGCAAGCCAGGTCAAGCTCAGGACCCTCTCATCGGGCAGTCTGTGTTGTGTCTCAGTATGTTAGTGATGTGACATGGAGTGGTGAGGGAGGTGCAAGCCAGATCAGGCCCAGGACCCTCCCATCATGACACTCTGTGTTGTGTCTCGGTATGTTAGTGATGTCATGTGGCGTGGTGAGGGAGGTGCAAGCCAGGTCAAGCCCAAGACCCTCCCATCGGGCAGTCTGCGTTGTGTCTCGGTATGTTGGTGATGTGACATGGAGTGGTGAGGGAGGTGCAAGCCAGGTCAAGCCCAAGACCCTCCCATCGGGCAGTCTGCGTTGTGTCTCGGTATGTTGGTGATGTGACATGGAGTGGTGAGGGAGGTGCAAGCCAGGTCAAGCCCAGGACCCTCTCATTGGGCAGCCTGCGCTGTGTTTCGGTATGTTGGTGATGTGACATGGAGTGGTGAGGGACGTGCAAGCCAGGTCAAGCCCAGGACCCTCTCATCGGGCAGTCTGCGCTGTGTTTTGGTATGTTGGTGATGTGACATGGAGTGGTGAGGGAGGTGCAAGCCAGGTCAGGTCTAGGACCCTCCCTTTATGAGGCTGAGCTTTATTTCGAGACCAAGGTGAACAAGCACAGTGGCAGGGACAGGCAGAGTCATCAGGGGAACAGGGTCCGAAAGTCCAGGCGCCGGGGAGGTCCGTCCGATAACGCAGACATGAAACACTGGGAGGTCATGAGCAGGACGATAGAGGAGAGGGAGGACAGGAAAGGGCTTGGGCTGCAGAAGCGGGAAGGTCAGGCAGGGTGAGCGGGGGGGAGTGGAGCTAGACAGAAGACGGGGGTTAGTATGCTCAGTACGTCTCATTGGAGTAGCAACCAAAAGTATTGGGACGCCCCTCCAAATCATTGAATTCAGGTGTTCAAATCAATTCCACAGCCACAGGTATATAAAATCAAGCTCCTAGGCATGCAGACTGCTTCTACAAACGTTTGCGAAAGAATGGGTTGCTCTCAGGAGCTCAGTGAATTCAAGTGTGGTACCGTGATAGGATGCCACTTGTGCAATAAGTCCATTCGTGAAATATTGTTGTACTAAATATTCCACAGTCAACTGTTGGTGGTATTATAACAAAATGGAAGCAATTGAGAACAACAGCAACTCAGCCACAAAGTGGTAGGCCACGTAAAATCACAGAGTGGGGACAATGCATGCTGAGGTGAGTGTGCAGAATTCACCAATTGTCTGTGGAGTCAATAGCTACAGACCTCCAAACTTCATGTGGCCTTCAGATTAACTCAAGAACAGTGCATAGAGAACTTCATGAAATGGGTTTCAATGGCCGAGCAGCTTCATTCAAGCCTTATATCACCAGGTGCAATGCAAAGCGTTGGATGCAGTGGTGTAACACCCGCCGCCACTGGACTCTAGATGCAGTGGAGCAGTGTTCTCTGCAGTGATGAATCATGCTTCTCTGTCTGGCAATCCGACAGAGTCTGGGTTTGGCGGTTGCCAAGTGAACAGTACTTGCCTGACTGCATTGTGCCAAGTGTAAAGTTTGGTGGAGGGGAGATTATGGTGTGGGGTTGTTTTTCAGAGTTTGGGCTTGGCCCCTTAGTTCCAGTGAAAGGAATTCTTATTGCTGCAGCATTTGAAGCCAATTTGCACAATTTCATGTTCTCAACTTTGTGGGAAGTTCCAACATGACTGCGCACCAGTGCATAAAGCAAGGTCCATAAGGACACAGATGAGCGAGTTTGGTGTGGAGGACTGAACCACTGACTTATTATTGGCTGATTGAGAGGTCATCCCAAAAACTTGCACCCACACTGGCCCTCCATGGAACAGGTTCCCCACCCCAGGTGTAAGGCTTGCTCTCGTGCTCTGTGCAGTGCAGGGCCAGCTGTGTACAGTATAATCCTCACTCTATGCAGTGTAGGCTTCGTCCTGTGCAGTGTAGGCCTCGCTCTGCACAGTTTAGGCCTCGCTCTGTGCAGTGTAGACCTCACTCTGTGCAGTTTAGGTCTCGCTCTGTGCAGTGTAGGCCTTGTCCTGTGCAGTGTAGGCCTCGCCGTGTGCACTGTAGACCTCACACTGTAGGCCTCATTCTGTGTACTGTAGGTCTTGATCTGTGATCTAGGGCATGCTCTGTGCAGTATAGGCCTCTCTCTGTGCAGTGTTGGCCTCGAACTTTAGACCTCGCTCTGTGCAGTGTAGGTTTCACTTAGTGCACTGTGAGCCTCACTCTGTGCAGTGTAAGCCTCACTCTGTGCGGTGTAGGCCTCGCTCTGTGCAGTTTAGGTCTCATTCTGTGGAGTTTAGGCCCTGTCCTGTGCAATGTAGGCTTCACTGTGTGTACTGTAGGCCTCACACTGTGCACTGTTGGCCTTGACCTGTGCGCTCTAGGTCATGCTCTGTGCAGTATAGGCCTTGAACTTTAGACCTCACTCTGTGCAGTGTAGGACTCGCTGTGTGCATTGTAGGGCCTGCTCTATGCAATGTAGGCCTCACTTTGGCGATCAGCTCTCTCCCTGCACATGCTCTCATTTCCCTCCTTCATTCCTTCCCATAAGGCTCTGCTCCATCTCGCTCAGCCGGCTTCCTGGGTGCCAGCAGCCCGGGGCCTATGGCCGACTTGTATGGCGCAGCCAATCAAGACTCTGGTGTCAGCAGTTACATCAGCGCTGCCAGCCCAGCACCCAGCACCGGCTTTGGTCACAGCCTCGGGGTGAGAGAGCCCTCACTGTCCTCTGCTCCACCAGTCCTCCAACATACTATGCTAATGTGCTGTAGCAGTTTACTGGCTGGATGGATTAATTATTTATTTAGCTCCATTGTTTTGACATATTTAAGTTGCAGAGCCATTTGTAGTAATTTATCCTCAGTGACCCATCAGGCTTCTATGCGCTCATCATCTTCCGGGTCACGGCTGCTATGAGATGCATGGTTTCGCTCTGGTGCGGTGAGCAGGTCCCAGTCCCTGGCCGTGTGCCTGCGGGCCTGGAGCGCCCCCTTCTGACGCCTGTTTCTGCTGTCTCCCCAGGGGCCACTGATCGCCACGGCATTCACAAACGGCTACCACTGAAAAGGTGAAGAGCTCTTCCTCCTCATTGGTATCGTGAGCTAGCAATGTCTACAATGCTACATTTCTGTAACTTCTGTGAAATATCTGAAAGGGGCAGCATGGATTAGGGATTTGTGCCCCTGACTGGAAGGTTGTAGGTTTGAATCCCATAGCTGGGCAGAGTAACTGTGTCAGTCCAGGGCCCTTGATTAAGGCCCTCCACTGCCTCAGGGGTGCAGGACGCTTGCTGACCCTGCACTCTGATCCCAAAACTACCTCTCAGTATATTATACGTGTGTTTTTGTCTCTCATGGATGGCAAGATGGGATGAGTGAAGTGCCACTATTCCGTTCTTTGATTGTAAAACATGAAGAGTTGACTGATGTTTTGTGTGATCAGGAGGGGCGCTGGATGAGCAGGCAGGAGGGCCGGGCCCCCAATCCTGCTGCCCCGGCCGGACAACATGCTACTGCCGCTGCCACCGACTCCTTCCACATGCAGAAGACTGTTCATTTCCTGTTCTGTTCCCTCTACTTCCTGTCCAACTTCCTGTCCGATTTTTCTATTCTGTCATTACGCTCCTGTAGATTTCCCTTTTTATAGGTTTAATAGAGTCAGCGTAACTGATATTTTTTAATTAACTGCATAGCATCTTAAAAGAAGAAGTCAAAGAACAAAATGTACAAAAATTTAGGAAAGCTGTTAATGTTTCTTTGCCTATTCTTTATGGCATTTTAATTTAATTGTTATTTGACTGTCTAATATTGGTTAGCTGAACATTTTGTCAGAGCCTGAAACCATCATTGCAATGATACAGAGGGAGAGTGAACAAAAATTAGCCTAAATTAGCGTAAGAATAACTTTTCTCTAGATGAATGATACTTGGGGGCGGGGGGGCACTGATCCCAGCTTGTGCGGATGTTTGATGTCTCTGTGTTAGGTTCTTAATGAATTTTAACAAGTTGAAATGATCTAATCAAAATCTTTTTTACAAAAAGGTGTGCAAAAAGGATAAACAAGAATGTATATTTTGGTAGTTTTAAAGCAAAAGAACAACATTTGTAATATTAATAATGATCACAGTGGTGAAGATAATCAAGAACATATTTTATGTATTTGGTTTTAAACAATGTTTTCCTCTGCTTGTAAAATATTGTAAATATAGCTTTGTCCTTTGAATTTTACTTTTGTGGGGGGACCACAAGGCAGGCTGGGAGTGGGGGGGGGGCACGTTTTGTGAGACCTGGAGATGATTGTATAGTTGGGGATGAAAACCTGAAGTGTTAAAGGTCAGCATGTCCCCCAGGCAGGAGGGGGGAGGTCTGAAGCAGGGGCCACTCTGTCCTCCTCCTGGGGGCGGGACATTTCTAAAGAAACTTTTATAAAACTCCTATTTCCATCTTTCTGATACGTCATGCTTTCCACCAAAGCAGGCTGAGGTTCAGCTCTCGCTACCACAGCTAGCTCTCACCACGTTCCCCAGTGTCGGCTGCCTTGCCCACGGTTGAGCACGAACAGTTTGTAAGCAGCATTACATGATGCCCTTTTATGGTCAGCGTGGGGAGGGTGAGGGGTGGGTGGTCTCTTCCTTTCAGATCCTGCTGGAGATCCCCAGCTGCATTTGGTACTGATTTGCACAATTCAGCATTACATTCAGATTGACTTTACAGCCCTCTGCGCTACCGATGGACTCTGGAGGGGCAACGAGCCTCGAAATGCGGAGGGGCAACAGTTTGGATGGATAAAGAGCAGGAAGAAGGAGGCTGTGTGTACGAAGGCCTACAGGAAGCTCAGTCCTGACGTTCAGCGTGGACGGACGCAGAAGAAGCCTGTGGGCAGAACAGACCGGGGATTATGGTGAGGAGAAAATATCTGCCATCCTTTGGATAAGAAGGCGAATCCCTTCATGTGCAAAACAAAGAAAGAGCTGGACCCAAGGTCCTGTGTGCTGTTGATGTTTTGCAGATTATGGGTAGATTTTGGGGACGTCTGGACCTTTAATGTGCTAATTGCTTCAGTTTGTGGTTACATCTTATGTCGCTTTTGTTTCATCCACTATGAATTATTGTTAATAATGATTGGTAAATTTAATAAATATGAAGGACAAACGTAAGGACTTCCGTGTTAAAGGAAATGGGGGGGGGGGGGAGCAGCTGGTCTCGACACATCCATCACTCACATTTCCGTAATTTCTAAGGTTCCCGGGGACATTACCGCGAACCTGACACGCCCTCTTACCGCCAGTGTGACAGGAGTGGGGGGTGGAGCTACTGCTTGACAAACACTTGAGCTCTTTAATGGATTTTTGTTTATTTTTGTAATAATAATTATCATAAGAGATGCTGACGCTGAGACACCTGGAACCTGAACAAGAATCGTTTGCTTTCATGTTATTTTTCCCATGTACGTGTGAGTGCGTGGAAGCGGGCGGGACGGCGCTCCTGCTTTTTGGAGGTGTGAGTCTGGCCCTGTGCTCTGCAGGGGCAGGACAACTCTTTGGGGCCGGGGGGGGTCCACGATACATGCGTTCTTTGCAAAGACTTTAACACATAACACTGTATTTTCTGTCCCGCAACTTGCTGTGTTCCAAACTCATTAAAATTCCTAATAAATTATTTGAAAAGTCTATCGATAGCTGTACTTCCTGATCTTGCTCTCCTCGTGTGATTTGAATTGGCGCACGCAGCGCAGCCCCGAGAACACGCCTGTTAATGCGGGCCGCCGCCTCTTCAGAAGCTACCTCTCGCTGTCATTTCCCATTCAAATACGCCGCTGCTGTTCGCGGAACAGTCACATATACAATCGGGCTGTACATATCACTGTTTGAATGAAACCTATGGGCCCGATTAATGAAATACATTTACGTCAGGCACACGATTTATATTCTATTTATTTGCATTTTAATAACTATATAGTTTGAATAACTGACTGTTACCTTAATGTGAAGCTGAAAAAGAGCGTAGCCCACACGGCTCCCTGGGGCTACTTTGAAGTGCAAGGCGTGCATGGTCAGCGCGTGGAGTATACAGCGCGCCCCGGGCGGAGAGCTCACTGCGGTTTGCGTTTCGCTGCCGGTGCTCGACCACCGCGCCGCCTCACTCTCCCACAGATCTGGACCATCTACCTTCCCTCCCCTCACCACTTCCCTCAACACAGAAAAACAAGCATATCGGCATAAACACCTGTCCCCACGCTTTGCTTTCTCTCCTCTAATTTAGGCTGAAGGACAAAGAAAACAATACACATTGTTAATACTAGGGTGTACCATTGTATTGCATCACACAATTATGACATACTTTATATATGATGCATGTAATAATTAAATGTAACATATCAATGATAAAAACATGCATAATTTAAAAAATGTCAGCATAGCATTATGCCACATTTAATTAAAAAGATAAAACGGAGTTTCCCCTTAAGACCTTCAAACACATCGAACCGGATGAATGTGATGCAACGAACAAACATTTTGCAAGTTAAACAATATATTTTGCATCATATAATAATCTCATCGTACTAAATTGAAATTAAATTACAGGCTCAAATCACAAACTAAAGTAAAGTACGTTCTATTCATTATATAATGTATGTTAAACAACAGGCTACCATTAACATAACTTAGAAAATTAGAAAGTCAAAGATTTTGTTTCAGGAAAACTTCACCGGATTGTCTGAATCATCGAATAGTAGAGTACACGACACTAGTAGGCTCAGCAGATGTGTTCACATTAGAAATCTTAAAAGAGAAAGAAAAAAAATGAGGTTAATAGTTTCCGACCAGTTAATATAGCGTTTTCTATAGCTGTGGATTGAAAGGTTTATTAAAATTATATGCATAGCCTAAACGAAGATGTAATTAATATTCAAAAATTAACAACTAAGATTTCATTTCATCGTTTCATAGTTTGTAACGTAATGAACATAGCAAATCTATAAATAAAATCTAAACGCGCCCAAAGGAACGAGAGGGATCACCTGTCCTTGGCCGCCGCGGCTGTCAGGGCGCGGGGATTTTAATCTGACGTTCAGCGTCGCGTACTGGACCTCGGACTCCAGAGCATCAGATACCTGCGGGCAGCGACAGCACAGCAAAGTTATTACTGCCTTTATTGTTAGAAACCTTCGCCTTTCCATCAAATGGAAATTATGTTTTAGGGGTCTGGATCCCCGAGCGCATGGAACGTACCTGACAATCGTTTTCGCCGGTGCTGGAGGCCAGTTTAGTTCCTGAAAATTATTTGAGGCTTTTAGTTTACAATATACACGAAATTGTTAATAATTAATGGTGTTTCAATTTTACTCTTGAATGTAAATCCAGTGTTCGTGTTTTATTAGTTGGGCGAAAATTAAGCCTTATTTGTTTAAAGCTTATTCAGAAAATCTTTCACGGCAACATGTACCTAATTAGACAATACATATTTTACGCTTTAATATTTTATAGCTGTTTTAGTAATATGCCTACATGTACGTGGCCAACCTATGTTATGAAAGGTTTTTAACATATTGTAATTTCCCGTTTAAATTGGGCATACTTTTGTACTTGCAGCAAATTAGGAAGCCAGTTCCCACAGTTAACGCCGCCATCGACAGCGCCGTCCACAAAGCGATGAAGAAGATGTGCTTTCGGGTATCACTGACGGCAGCTGAGTCTGATACAAAAATAGACGTGATTGAGATGAACAGACATTATTCTATTTTAACGTTTTTCAGATACAAAATTATGCTTTTCGTGGCCGATAAAATTTCAGCATGGATAGGCTAACGGTAGCCTATAGGCTATCTGATGTTTTAGGATTTACACAGACAGCCTACAGAAAGTATTTCCCGAGATTTCGCGAATCCTTCTTACCTGTTACAATAAGGACAGTGCCTTTTCCTTCCATATGTGATAATATGGGAATTTCTAGAATCACTTCACAAACGTACGTACCGCTCTCATTCCTTCGTACGGAGGTTAAGTTCAGATAGAAGGATCCGTTCTGGATTACGGTTACGTTTACACGATCTGTGGCAATAATGGATATATTGCACTTCCATCTAACCCGAATTTCCCCCCCTGCAGAGAAGTTACCCTGATAATGACATTTCATGGTAACGTTACTGCCCGGCGCCACTTCCATCACCTCCGGCTCCTGCCGAACTGAGAGGAGCACAGCGGCCGCAGTATTACCTGAGTACAGACAAGTGAAGATATTTCAGTAAATAACCTCTCAGCTTGTGAAGAAGCGTTATCTGCGAATTATCGTTTCTATTTATATAATCACGGTTCAATATGATTAATTGCAACCGTAGGTAGAGTTTTATGTTTACACTTGGGGGGGAGCGGCAAGATAATCATCTTGCTTATCCCATATGATAACTCACACATACCACATACTCGACCGGTCGATCGTCACGGGCAAAATATACCGAAGGGACCCCCCGGTCGCCAGAGTAACTCGCGACCTTTTCTTTCTTGTCTAGCTCTCATTGTATAACTTACACTCTTAATGAACTTTTATCAATAACTGCATCTTGGACAACTTACTCTACAAAAAAAAGAAGAAGAAGAAGAAGAACAAGTTGAGGGAGGCGTAAAGACAATTTCCCCATGCACAGGGATCAATAAAGTATCGATTATTATTATTATTAGTATTATTATTATTATTATTATTATTAGGCAAAACCCCTCCTAATATTATTTGTCGGTCCTTATAACCTAATAATTTATTGACTTAATAAAACCGGACCGTACATATTGCAGAATGATGCTTTATCGCCGTTAAAGGCACCCTGACTTAAGGAGAAGCACATAATCGTTATATCCGCACAACACCATCGATACGGCAAACATCTGCATTCAAACAAACCCAAACAACTGCTACATTAGTGCATAATATCTGTTAGCTTGTCAGGTAAAACACGTAAAACGCAATTTATCAAATGCAGGATAAGTCCTCTATTTTCCCCACTGGCATAGGCTGGGGGGGCACTGCCCCCACATCCCAAACTCCGCCCCTACTACAAACAAATTTAATAACTATTTAATCATTAATATATCTTAATGCTTATGTTAAATAAACATACGATTAAAATTAATTGAAAATCACCCTCGAACATGGCCTAAACTGACTCTCACGCAGCGACCGTCGCCCTCAAATTCAATTTAGTTATAACGCAACTGATTTCTGCTGTCGACAAATATAAATTTATACTCGTTTCTTACCTGGCGTGTGAATCCAGTCCGAAATTAGGCCTAGCAACAAAAACGTAAAGAAAAACATCGCTTCACTCGCGCTATTCATTAAAATACATTTATTAATTCAAAGAGTGTGAATATTTCTAAATGATGTTCGTATAGCAATTAACGTGCGGCGTAGTTGCAGGGGAGTTGTGAAAATGCGGTGGTGGCGTCACAGACCCTTCGCTTTAATTCTGTGACAACCTTTTTCCGCATCGCCGCTGTAGAAACTGTTAAAGCATTGTTTCTGAAACTTTGATTTCAATTTTTTCCCCTCCACCATGGGCGTAAATTACGGGGGGTTGTAACCCCCTCCCCACAATAAGTCAAAACCAGCTAATACAACCCCCCCAATAATCAATTTTAATGGGTGGAGACCTCAACCCCCCCCCAATGTTCCAGCCGAAGTTACGCCCTTGCCCTCCACGTTACATAGTTTTGATGCATATGTTAATAAAACATAACGTACTATATTTATTCGATGCTTTAACCGCACATATCTTTTCGAGTAAAATAGTTCGTAATACTTAATATAAAATTTAAACGCGGTAATAAACGACAACAAAGAAATATGCAGCCACATACTGAAAATATAAGCAATAACATCTGGAAGGAACAGTGGGTACAAATCAACACGTTTCAGGTCATTTGAAAGAAAAACCTGGAAGAATCAAACACGGTAGTTTTAAAAATGCATTTACATTTCAGCTCGCAATCACGAAACTCCGACGAAAAGCATTAAGTTCCGAGAAAATGTACAATCAGTACAGGGCGTTCGGCGACTAGGAAAGGACAGTACACACTTAAATATTTTTTTGAAAAGGGTAACGTTTTCATTTTCAGTGTATTTAATATTACTTAATAAAGGCTATAATTTCTGATTGAAAGTTTCAGATATTTTACAAGGACAAAGGTAAGTGCCTGGTGTAAACAGTCTATAGGCTTGTACGGAAAACAGTTTTTTTATTTATTAAAATATTTTATTAGTCTTATACTACAGGCAACTTAGACACGCCCCACCTTTTATAAACGAGGACCAAGTATGCACACCAGGGAAGAAAGCAGGAGGGGCGTGACTGACAGGACGGGCAGGGTGTGACAGACATTTTGTCAGGGGGACCAATATTTCTAGCTATGCCGCTGAACGCGTGGGAACTGTCACCGCTGCCTTTTTCTGAATTGGTCAAATTTACCTCTGGTTACTTATTGGCCCCAGCTCCAGGTCCCATTTTATTTGCAACTTGTTTATAGAATGAAGAACAATGTCATGAGGACAAATCAATTCAATAAATATGTATTACGTTTGTTTTTGGTTTGCAGAGTAACTTTTACCATCTGCATGTGTAGACCGTTGTTGTAAAACCTTGTTATATGTGTTGTATTGTAATACATAAAACAAAAAGTACATATCTGGACATGTGCTTGAATGCATGGCAATTTATAGTGAGCGTGTCTCACGGTAAACCACACAGCTTCGATGGTTCCCAGGGCTCAGACAACACACAGTCAGTACGCTGCACACCTCAGCGCAGCCCGGAATGGAAAACCCACACAATATTTGCGTCTTACTTCCTGGGTTCGGGTGGATTGGCGTCCCAAGCAACCGCCACCTCGTCTAGACATTTCTCATAACGCCCCCTCTACGCCCTTGAAGCACGAGAGCAGAGCGTGACACCGCACGTTGATAATTAGCTTCAAGTCCCATCATTGAGCGGATTGCGCGATTATGAATTCCTGTGTGCTAATGTACAGAAGGCAAATAAAGGATCTTGAAGGATGTATTGCTGGTCATTTGCATTTAATTGCTTAGAAACTATTCGGGCAAATGATATTGGAAACATAAAAATAGGTTTGTGGCTAAACGCCCTTTTTCATGAGCTATATCCATGTTTAATAAGGAATCTGCTTCATGCTTAAGGGACAAAAAGGGGGGTCTAAACTGAAACAAACACGTGCAAATCTGGCAAGCGTGTCAGAATATACCAGCTAGTATATACCATTCATGTTAACAGTCACCAGGGGTAAGTTGCAGGAGCTTGAATACCCAGGAGATTCGGGGAATGGGGGAGGGGGGCCACTTCACAGCAGCCACTAAGCAAAATTATACGATTATATAAAGTTAGGCTTGGGGGGGCAAGGTGACATTTTGGCAATGGGGTGCAGAATTTCTAGCTATATCCCCGATGGTCACAAAACTTGGAGGATATACTGTATATACCGAAATTCTGCATCTTTACAAGTTCTCAAATTTGTTAGCCTGTCCAATTTAGTTTTATTGTATAAGATATGGACGATGCTCTAGTCCACATGCTCCACAAAGCCTCCTTCCAACTGGACAGAGCTGAAACGACAGGACTGTGTTCTTCAGCCGCTCTAGTGCCTTCAAAACCACTTGATGTCTCCATAGTTTCATGAACCTCACCACTACCTGACCAACAGATGACAGTTGGTGAGGCTCCAGGACATTGTGCACAGGTGGTTGTGAGCAACATTGAGGTAGCTCAGAAAACCGTCCTGTGTCTCTTCCTGTTTTTGCCATTGTAGTGGGCAACAACATGGAGTCAGTCTACAGAAGTGTAGTGGAGGACTTGTGGTGCAGGGTGAGCAACCTGCAGGTCAACATCAGCAAGACAAAGGAGCTGGTGGGGAACCAGGCAGCGCTGGCCTGACATTCCCAGGCATGGAGGTCTGATTGCCATACCCATGCAGATGTGCATGTGCAGCCTGTGTGATCTTCCTGTGTTCCTCCTCTAATCCAATAACATGTGTTTGGGTGAGCTGGTGTCTCTACATTTCTCAGTGTGTCCCCTGTGATGGACTGGAGCTGTTATGGGCTTCCTGGGGTAGGATCCAGGCTGACTGAGTGGTAAAGGGAAAGGGATTGACTAGAAAAATCAATCAGTGTCTTTGGCAGTGTGGAAGCCGGTGGAAGCCCATGTGGAGCCCTAGGCAAGTTTCACCGCCAGCCCTTGTATCCCCCCCCCCCCCCATGGCAAGTTTCACCGCCAGCCCTTGTATCCCCCCCCCCATGGCAAGTTTCACCGCCAGCCCTTGTATCCCCCCCCCCATGGCAAGTTTCACCGCCAGCCCTTGTACCAAATGGCAAGTTTCACCGCCAGCCCATCCCCCCCACCTCATGGCAAGGTTCACCACATGCCCCGCCCCTCCCATGGAAAGCTTCACTGCCAGCCCCCACCCCTCCATTGGAAGTTTCACTGCCAGCCCCCACTCCTCCCATTGCAAGCTTCACCACCAGCCCCCCCCCCTACAGCAGGCTGCACTGCCAGTCCCCCCCATGACAAGCTTCACTGCCCGGTATGGTCCATGGACAGTCAAGACAATGACAGTGGATATTGAAAATATTGTTACTGTAGAGCAGGAATCACCAAGGACCACATGAGTTACCCGCAGACCTTTTCTAAAAATAGCACAACTCACCAGTGAGCAGCGTCTAAAATTTAATGTTATCCTGTTGCTATTCTTCTTTGATCACATTTGCATTTATATATATTTAAAAATTAAAATATCTTTAAAAAGCATATATAACTAAAGGTAAACTGAGCAAATTTGTTATTTAAGAAGAATATATCAAACTGGTAGCCCTTCGTATGGCTCAGTGCCCATGAAGTAGCTCTCAGTTTCAAAAAGGTTGGTGACTCCTGATGTAGAAGCTTTCCTGTAAGCCTCAGAGTGGATGGCCAAGTGCTCTCAACGCGTAGCTTTTAATGACCAACGTCCAAGCAGTCTCTGCAGGTGGGTGATGTTCCCGTTTATTACAAATCTGCGGTTCACATGAAAAGGACTTTTAGCTTTAACCTACCACACTTGTGCTGTATGATGTGCTGGCGGCTTGCTGTTGGTACCATGCTGCCTACAGGGGCTACGGTATGAACCGTTTTACCTTTGCCATCCTCCCCGTCCAAGTGGAAAAACATCCATTCATACCCACCTATTGACACATGACCACATACCCACCTGTAACCCTGGTTAATGTGTCCCATTCATTTGTCTAGTTGACTATGGGATATGTGTTAAATAAATAATTGAACTCATATAGCTCATATGACACAGATAGAACTCCTGATATAACTAAATATATAAATTCATATTGTTTCTAATGACATAAATAATTTGGATAGGATGAAAATATTAAAGTTAGTTAAAGAATAAACACACACATGTATTCACATTCCCATGAAAGGGCTTTTCATTGTATAAAAGGAAAAATGACTAATGTGCTTTTCCTGACTGTGATAGAAACATAGGTGATATGGAGTTCATGTGCTCGAGCTGAGCCAATCAGAAGTCGTCAGTGACGTTGCGCAGTTAGCGCGGGTTTTTTTCTTTTCTTTTTTGACGGACCGAGAATGAGGCTACTGCTTGCTGAAGTTCGCGGCAGATTTGTAACTTGAAAATTCGGTGTTTTTCGTTCTTTGTGCTGCTATTGTAAGCGCCAACAGGACGAAATTTATCCTGGCCGATTCATTGCCGAAGGATTTCGTGTATTGAGACTGGAAGAGTTGTAAGTACATTGATGGCTGTGCCACTAGTTTAAACCATTAGCGTATGAACAGTGGAAAATTCCGTTACAAAGCTTCACGTATATGAACTCCAATATTCCTTGTGTCTTTAAAAGCGGTTGGAACCTGGACTGGCGAGAGCTGTGTTCATCGTAGTGACTGTGTATGTGTGTACAAGACTTTAATCTCTGGTGAGTGAGCATTCATATTAGCAAATGGATGACATTTTGAATGCGTATAGGTTAAGTTGTTAGTACGGATGAGCAAGCTGTTAATTTCATATGTGGTATTAGTGAAAGGGAATGTTCATACTATGAAAATATGTAACTTGTTCATATTGTACATGGCCCTCACCTCATTTTTCCTGGGGGTGTGGCCATAATACAAGACATGAGACAAAGTTGATATTTAGGTATTTTATTTGTGTGGTGTTGATCATTCATATATATATACACTCACCTAAAGGATTATTAGGAACACCTGTTCAATTTCTCATTAATGCAATTATCTAATCAACCAATCACATGGCAGTTGCTTCAATGCATTTAGGGGTGTGGTCCTGGTCAAGACAATCCCCTGAACTCCAAACTGAATGTCAGAATGGGAAAGAAAGGTGATTTAAGCAATTTTGAGCGTGGCATGGTTGTTGGTGCCAGACGGGCCGGTCTGAGTATTTCACAATCTGCTCAGTTACTGGGATTTTCACTCACAACCATTTCTAGGGTTTACAAAGAATGGTGTGCAAAGGGAAAAACATCCAGTATGCGGCACTCCTGTGGGCGAAAATGCCTTGTTGATGCTAGAGGTCAGAGGAGAATGGGCTGACTGATTCAAGCTGATAGAAGAGCAACTTTGACTGAAATAACCACTCATTACAACCGAGGTATGCAGCAAAGCATTTGTGAAGCCACAACACGCACAACCTTGAGGCGGATGGGCTACAACAGCAGAAGACCCCACCGGGTACCACTCATCTCCACTACAAATAGGAAAAAGAGGCTACAATTTGCACGAGCTCACCAAAATTGGACAGTTGAAGACTGGAAAAATGTTGCCTGGTCGGATGAGTCTCGATTTCTGTTGAGACATTCAAATGGTAGAGTCAGAATTTGGCGTAAACAGAATGAGAACATGGATCCATCATGCCTTGTTACCACTGTGCAGGCTGGTGGTGGTATAATGGTGTGGGGGATGTTTTCTTGGCACACTTTAGGCCCCTTAGTGCCAATTGGGCATCGTTTAAATGCCACGGCCTACCTGAGCATTGTTTCTGACCATGTCCATCCCTTTATGACCACCATGTACCCATCCTCTGATGGCTACTTCCAGCAGGATAATGCACCATGTCACAAAGCTCGAATCATTTCAAATTGGTTTCTTGAACATGACAATGAGTTCACTGTACTAAAATGGCCCCCACAGTCACCAGATCTCAACCCAGTAGAGCATCTTTGGGATGTGGTGGAACGGGAGCTTCGTGCCCTGGATGTGCATCCCACAAATCTCCATCAACTGCAAGATGCTATCCTATCAATATGGGCCAACATTTCTAAAGAATGCTTTCAGCACCTTGTTGAATCAATGCCACGTAGAATTAAGGCAGTTCTGAAGGCGAAAGGGGGTCAAACACCGTATTAGTATGGTGTTCCTAATAATCCTTTAGGTGAGTGTATACCAAAGCGCTTTTTACCAAAAAAGACTTTTTACCAAAGCGCTTTACAATGTATGCCTCATTCACACCACACATTCACACACCGGTGGCGGAGGCTGCCATTCAAGGTGCCAACCAGCTCACCGGGAGCAATTTGGGGTTCAGTGTCTTGCTCAAGGACACTTTGATGGGGTCAGGAGTAGAGATGGGCGATCCACGTTTTTTCAGTTCCGATCCGATTCCGATACACAACTGCCGATACCGATACAGATTCCGATACAAGAGCTCTTTTTACTTTGTTATACTTTACATATTTTTTTTTTTAAGCTAGTAAATACAGATGGAAAATACATACATAACGTACTGTTCCACCTCATTTGTTTTAAGCGTTTTTGAGGCATTTGCAGTTCAATATGAATATCTTCAAAGCAAATATACACAAGTGGCGAATGCTTAAAATTTTAACAGTTTTTCTCCCATTGGCATCAGCGCAGTTACACTTTTGTTGCGATGGCAGCCCCTCTTGTATCACAAGCTGCAACGAGTTCGCAAAACAGTCCAATTAAGTTAGCGACTCCCAAATCATCCATTGCTTTGTTTTGTCTCGCAGTTGCGTGCGCTTTGTTAAATGGGATTTTCCATTAAACGCTATTCCCACCTCAAAACCTTATTTTACATAGATTGCAAAATGCTGTGCTTCCGGTTTCTGTTAAAAGCCTAAAATACTCCCAGATCGTCACGTAAAATACTCCTCGTACTGCGAAGGGTATGTGCATGACCTCACAGCAGGCGGAAGTCACTGTACTCACACCCACTGAGTAGCAAAAAAGACTTAGGGGCAGTGATAGCCTTCGATTTGAATTCCGCAAAAACACACATGTAAAATGGGAAAGAGCTGTCGTGCGATTGATTGCCAAAAACTAAATAAGTAAGTATAGGACGTGGATCGGTCACGCATGGCCGATTCCCGATCCGTCAAATAGGTCTGGATCGGCGCCGATACAGATCCGAATATCGGTATCGGTGCATCTCTAGTCAGGAGGACCCGGGGATCGAACCTGCAACCCTCCGGTTGCCGAACGGTTGCAAAACGGTTTGATTGTTACTACCTCCTGCACCACCATCACCCCATATATATTCTCATTCTGTTGTTAAGAGTAGTGTTGTAACCCCATTTTGGCCGGGTCTTTTCTTTATTATGGTTTCCCGCCTTCTGTGAAGCCCGAAGTCTGCACATGGACTGCTGTGATCACTTCAGTTTTTTAGAGGTGGACGTAGATCCCAGTGATTGTGACGAGCCAACCTAATTGGAGATAAGAGCTGTGTTATCAATCTGGCTGATATACACTCACCTAAAGGATTATTAGGAACACCATACTAATACGGTGTTTGACCCCCTTTCGCCTTCAGAACTGCCTTAATTCTACGTGGCATTGATTCAACAAGGTGCTGAAAGTATTCTTTAGAAATGTTGGCCCATATTGATAGGATAGCATCTTGTAGTTGATGGAGATTTGTGGGATGCACATCCAGGGCACGAAGCTCCCGTTCCACCACATCCCAAAGATGCTCTACTGGGTTGAGATCTGGTGACTGTGGGGGCCATTTTAGTACAGTGAACTCATTGTCATGTTCAAGAAACCAATTTGAAATGATTCGAGCTTTGTGACATGGTGCATTATCCTGCTGGAAGTAGCCATCAGAGGATGGGTACATGGTGGTCATAAAGGGATGGACATGGTCAGAAACAATGCTCAGGTAGGCCGTGGCATTTAAACGATGCCCAATTGGCACTAAGGGGCCTTAAAGTGTGCCAAGAAAACATCCCCCACACCATTACACCAGCACCACCAGCCTGCACAGTGGTAACAAGGCATGATGGATCCATGTTCTCATTCTGTTTACGCCAAATTCTGATTCTACCATTTGAATGTCTCAACAGAAATCGAGACTCATCCGACCAGGCAACATTTTTCCAGTCTTCAACTGTCCAATTTTGGTGAGCTCGTGCAAATTGTAGCCTCTTTTTCCTATTTGTAGTGGAGATGAGTGGTACCCGGTGGGGTCTTCTGCTGTTGTAGCCCATCCGTCTCAAGGTTGTGCGTGTTGTGGCTTCACAAATGCTTTGCTGCATACCTCGGTTGTAATGAGTGGTTATTTCAGTCAAAGTTGCTCTTCTATCAGCTTGAATCAGTCAGCCCATTCTCCTCTGACCTCTAGCATCAACAAGGCATTTTCGCCCACAGGACTGCCGCATACTGGATGTTTTTCCCTTTGCACACCATTCTTTGTAAACCCTAGAAATGGTTGTGCGTGAAAATCCCAGTAACTGAGCAGATTGTGAAATACTCAGACCGGCCCGTCTGGCACCAACAACCATGCCATGCTCAAAATTGCTTAAATCACCTTTCTTTCCCATTCTGACATTCAGTTTGGAGTTCAGGAGATTGTCTTGACCAGGACCACACCCCTAAATGCATTGAAGCAACTGCCATGTGATTGGTTGATTAGATAATTGCATTAATGAGAAATTGAACAGGTGTTCCTAATAATCCTTTAGGTGAGTGTATGTATATTTCATGCACTTAAGGACATTTTATTCATTTCTTTTGTTTGTTTGTTTTTCTGTTAATACAACATATGTAAAACTTACCTGTAGTTTGTCTGCTTTCATACTGTTCCGCTCAATGCAAATTTTGATGTTCCTATCTCCAGTGGAGAATCTAAACTTTTGATGTGCTGGTCCAGAAGTAAACACATAGTAGCATAGGTACTTGTAAGCTCTATCAATTACTATTAATAGTGAGAGCGGAGGTGGGCTACACACCTATCCTCACGTGATCAAACCACCCCATGCAATACACCTCATACTGGCCAAAAAACATTATACACCCCAACGTTATGAATGGCTCCCAAAGTCTCTGAATCAGGTTTGTAGGTCACAGAGCTATATTTGTGCTTTAATTTTCTGTATTCTTAAATATATGTATACATTTTGATTAAAATGGTTCTTATGTATCTTAGTTTTGTCTGATGTTTTTAAACCTTGACTTAGGAAACCGTGCAAGAAATCCAATGTAGGCCTACTTGTATTTCTGTGCCTGTGTAACTGGCACATATAGTTTAAATTGAATTAAATGAGTGAAGTGTGGATGGATCTGGGCCATTTACTGCCATCTGTTGGAAGTTAGGAAGGCGAGCTGAGAACCAGAGAAAGCAGCTGCCTTTTCACTCAGATAAGCATATGTGCGAAGCAGGAGTAGCCAAACTTTTCCAGAAATGTGGGTTTTCAAAGGAGCTCCCTAATTAGAGGACTGATTGTAGAGGAGTCCTCACACCTGGGCCTGAGCAGCTGACCTAATCCAGGGGCGGTTCTAGGGAGGGGTCGTGGGGAGCAGTGCCCTCATGACCCCCGTAAATAAATATGCTACTTAGGTCTGAAATAAATGTGTTGTTATTATTTACATTTATATATGTGAGCTAAAACTTTGTGCACTGGGAACAGGCGAAACAAACATGGGTGCAGTGGGAGGTCAAGTCGCTTCGTTTGGTGAAAAGCGAAGTTAATAGGAAAAATAATCAAGCTTGTGGAAGCAAGACAGTCTGAACAAGAAATCGGAGTGAGTTACATATTTGTAAAAACTGTAAAATGTGACTGCAAAGCATTGCATAAATAACATTGGTTTTCATAATTGTCTTTTGCTTATTAATGCTGGCAATGTAGTGTATGTGATACCTGGAGGACATTAAGGTCAAATGCAACTGCCCCCCCCCACAGAACAACTGGCCCCAGTCAGCCCCCAGGTAGAATGGTCTAGAATCGCCACTGAGGTTATCCCAAAAACCTGCCCCTTTGTGAATAAGACCCCTGTTATAAAGTGACCAGATCAGATGCTTCAGACACTGCCTGCCTAAATTTAAAACATGGGTTTATGTTCTTCATAGTTATGCTTCAGTACTGTGAATATAAAGAACAATTTAAAAGCTCTTAAGGTGAGCGGCTTTTGGCTGATATTTGGGCACCTGTCTGTGCGCTAACCAGACTGTGTTTAATCATGTGAACAGGCAGAGTGTAGCCCACACGGCTCCTTTGAAGTGCAACACATGGAGTGGAGCATTCATAAGCGGTTAGCACCCCACTGGCCGGGACCTCCGCGCACTCTCACCCTCCCACCGATCTAGAACCTAAACCCCTTCTGTAAACACACACACACAGACTCACACACACAAGTACACACAGACACAAGCACATGCACGCACACCTCCACTTACTGAGGCAAGACAGCTGACAAAATATTTAAAATTTATCTACAGAGGGCTCCTATGTTGTACGTTGCTGCTTTACTTTTAATGAAGCAGATTTTCAATAAAAACAAGAACTTTTATAAGAATATTATGCGCCATGCAACTATTACATCACACGTAGACCTGTCATTGTGTTATTCAAGAAATAATAATTCTCAAAATCACACCAACGTAAATTCATAAAATAACCTTCAATTAGGAACATCGGGCAAATGATGACATGAGAAGGGAGATGTATGACTCGACTCGATATGAAAACTATCTCAAAACAGCCTCCACAGCGTGCAGCAAATTTTTTGTCACATCAATTCATATTTTTATGCAATTAGAAATAAAGCAATATTGAGCACAATGAAGAAGACTTGCGTGCGTCTTTAATGAAATCTTTACAAATCGGGCATCATTTATTTAACTTTACGGTGTAGGTCGGCGAATTGCAGAGTACACAGCTTCAGTGAATTCCTCATTTCTCGGGCTTCTCGGGGACTCGGGTTTCATTTCGATTCCAAGATTCTGGAAATTAAGTATAGTCGTTTATTTTTAAATAGCATATACTGTCCGAGATTAAGGATAGAAACACGCTCACATATAGAGTGATTTCGCCTAAACGTGGGAGTTATAGTTAGTATTAATGAGCATGTAACCTCATGCCGCTATGTTACATGTATTTATTAGTAGTCCCATTTACTACAATAAATTACACATAACGCTTTCAGAATGTACTGCATCGTATGTTTTTGCTTATTTCACTCCTTTCAATCTTCTGGCTATTTTGATTGTTACATGATGAACATATCAAATCGAAATAAAATCTAAACGCGCCCGAAGGAACGAGAGGGGTCACCTGTCCTTGGCCGTCGCGGCTGTTAGGGCGCGGGGATTTTAATCTGACGTTCAGCGTCGCGTACTGGACCTCGGACTCCAGAGCATCAGATACCTGCGGGCAGCGACAGCACAGCAAAGTTACTACTGCCGTTACTGTTAGAAACCTTCGCCTTTCCATCAAATGGAAATTATGTTTTACGGGTCTGGATCCCCGAGTGCATGGAACGTACCTGACAATCGTTTTCGCCGGTGCTGGAGGCCGGTTTAGTTCCTGAAAATTATTTAGGGCTTTTAGTTTACAGTATATAAGAGAGTGGTAATAGTTATTGGTGTATATTTTTTTTTCTTAAACGTAAATCCAGTGTTCGTATTTTATTAGTTGGGTGAAAGTTAAGCCTTATTTGTTTAAAGCTTATTCAGAAAATCTTTCACGGCAACAATGACCTAATTAGACTACATATTTTACACTTTAATATTTTATAGCTGTTTTAGTAATATGCCTACATGTACGTGGCCAACCTATGTTATGAAAGGTTTTTAACATATTGTAATTTCCCGTTTAAATTGGGCATACTTTTGTACTTGCAGCAAATTAGGAAGCCAGTTCCCACAGTTAACGCCGCCATCGACAGCGCCGTCCACAAAGCGATGAAGAAGATGTGCTTTCGGGTATCACTGACGGCAACTGAGTCTGATACAAAAAAGACGTGATTTAGATGAACCTACGTTTCTCTGTTTTAACGTTTTTAAGATACAAAATTATGCTCTTCGTGGCCGATAAAATTTCAGCATGTACTGGCTAACGGTAGCCTATATCTGATGTAAGTTTTATTATGCAGCTGCTGGCGCGTTCCAAACTAAATCTCATTTTACTTAAATTGACAATAAAGCATTTTTATTTTTACATTTTAACGTCTATCATGCAGTTTTAGGATTTACACAGACAGCCTACAGAAAGTATTTCCCGAGAGCGCAGTTAATGACAGTTTTTAAGAAACAATGTTGAGGAGATTTCGCGAATCCTTCTTACCTCTTACAATAAGAACAGTGCCGTTTCCTTCCATATGTGATAATCGGGGTATTTCTAGACTCACTTCACAAACGTACGTACCGCTCTGATTACTTCGTACGGATGTTAAGTTTAGACAGACGAATCCGTTCTGGATTCCGGTTACGTTTACAATATCTGTGGTAGTAATTAATAAGTTGCTCTTCCAGTTAACCCGAATTCGCCCCCCTGCAGCGAAGTTACCCTGATAATGACATTTCATGGTAACATTACTGCCCGGCGCCACTTCCATCACCTCCGGCTCCTGCCGAACGGAGAAGAGCGCAGGGGCCGCAGCATTACCTGAGTACAGACAAGTGAAGATATTTCAGCAAATTACCACTCAGCGTGTGAAGAAGTGTTATCTGCGAATTATCGTTTCAATTTATATAATGAGTACGGTTCAATATGATTCATTATCTTTCAAAAAACAATAGTTTTCTTTAAGCACGTAGGTTTGGTTTCAACATTCGCAGGGACCTCATCGGCCCCGAACCCCCCGCCCCCTTAAACCGTCCATATCCAAATGTACACTATTGCTTTGCTTAAAGTTTACTTAGGAAATATATAAAACGATCGTCGAAATCAAACTCAGATTTTCTTCCTGTAATCAACAAGCACAAATATATACGTGTTTCTTACCTGACGTGCATTTCAGATTAGAAATTAATGACAAAAAAATAAACCAAATCATTGTGTTTTGGCAATAGGCCCACTGATTGTTAGTAGGGAGTTCATCAAGACACAGAGGTTAAATCAAATTTGTATGAAAATGTAACAATCTTCTTACAGAAGTTAAGTTGCAACCTTGTTGCAGTGAGCTGTGAAAATGAGGTTTTAGCGTCACAAACCTTTCGCTTTATTCGTTTCCTTTCTGACGTATGTGTGTGGAAAACCACCCGCATGGCTGCTGCTACACAATCGCTATGGCTTCGTATTAAATACTGGAGAAAGTTTATAAGTTTCATGTTATTTCATTAACTTTTTTGAACGTATGCCTGTATATTTTTTTCAGCGTTAATCCTTCTGTGGTTGAGCTGAATCTTTTAATAGTTTAATATAATAGTTGATTATTATTATTGTTATTAATAATCATAATAATAAAAACAACAACAATAATAATAGTTTTATATTCGTTCGTAATGTTAATTTTTATATTAATATTAATATTAAATTGCAATATCAATATCAGTCTGACCTTAGTGGTGATTAAGAGACGGTTGTAAGGTAAGTTTGGGCTTAAATAACTACCAGTATAACTCAGAACATCCTGGTGATTATAACAACCCGCGTGATTCTGAGGGAGCTACACCACTTGATAGTTACAGACATGAGTGGATTACGACTTCGGGCCACAGGGCCCCGACCCAAGGGCCCCGAGCGAAGTCCCCCGCTTTGGGACCGCGGTCCGTGGCCGTCCCACAGCTATGGCCGTGCTAGTTATTTAATAAGAGCCAGAGCTGTCTTACATACTACACCGTATCTGGCCAACCGTGGTTTCTGGGGGCCCAAGGCTCCTCCACCTCAAAAGGCTCATGCCCACACTCTCAGAAAAAGGGTAAAAATTTGAAACTTTGCTTGTCACTGGAGCTGTACTATCAAGGGTCTGCCAATTGTGCCCTTAGCTGTAGGTAATTGTACCTTTTAAGGTACAGAAATGTTCCTCATAGTCCATTTCTGTATCTTAAAAGGTTTGGTTGTTGGTACATTATTACATCAGTGGTACATAAATGCTGTTTGTACCATTGGGATGCTCCTCTGAGTCCATTTCAGAACATTAAAGGGTAAAATTACAAAGGAACAGCCCCAGTGACAAACAACAGTACAATTTTTTACCCTTTTTCTGAGAGGACATGGGCCTATGATTTCTTAATCTGCCCACGGTTACAATGTACCGATGTTTCCAAATTAACAGGCTGCTGATTAATTTGTTCATGCTCTAACCTCTTTACATGGTGCGCTGGCGCCTCTCGCAGGCAGTGCAGGGCACATGGCTGGGGGAAGTCATGGATGGAAGGCCTGTCCCTGGAGTGATTGTGGATTAAGGGCCTTGCTCAGAGGCCCAACGGTGACATCGCTCCACCAATCACGGGACCTTCTGATCATGATCCCAGTGTCCCATACCTGCAGAGCCACACAGCACCCCACCTAGAGAGCTGTGGTCAGGGGCGCTGCTAGAGATTTTGAGCCCCAGGGAAGTGTATCATATTGTGCCCCCAACCCAGGTCAATCCAATTATTCTCCAATTTCTGTTATTTATGTTATTTCCAGTCATGTGACTTAGCAAGCATGTTGAGTGATTCTGCCGGCATAACATGTTTTGTCAGTATTGCCAGTAATGTTCTTATGAGAATCATTGTTACCCATATTTAGGCAATTGTCTTATAGCTAAATGTCAGGGTCAGTACCGGACAGTCCCTGCCCTTCATGTCACTTCCCCACTTTGCCAGCAGGTGTTGCTGACCATCCTATTCCATCCCGTCTTTGTACTAGAGCCTTGTGTGTTTCCCCTGCTCCCCAGACCATAGCTCAACAGGCTGAGCGTGTGGCACAAAGGCTGTAACTCTGTAGCTCCCTGTGTTGCTCTATTTCCCTAGTGTGACGATCGGCAAGAATAGAGCAGGCAGACCCCAATATGCGGGAGCAAGCGGGTTTATTATATAGATCGGGCACAAACAAATACAGAGGGGCAATCCAATCGGGCAGTCGGATCACAGGCTGAGGTCGGGTTCCAGGAAGATCAGTCCTACACCAAGGGGCGTGACGAGGAGACGAGAGGCAAGGAGGAGCAGAGTCTGCAAGGCAACGGGGCGGGATGGAGGAGGCAGGTAGGCAGGACACAGCAGGCAGGACGAACAGGGAGAACAGGAGACAAGGAGAGTGCTCAGCAAGGCTCATTCAGAAAATGGCAACAATACTTCGTGAGTAATGTCTTGACAGCCAATCTTAAGTAACGAGGTGATCAGCTGGCGATCACCCGCCGGTGTTCGGCCCCGTCCATGTGGGCGTGACACCTAGTTGTTATCTTTCGATGATTTTGTAGTTAGTTCTTGTTTCTCCGATTTGCTTTTGATCCCACGTGTCCTTTTATTTTGTGATTTACCCCTTGCTGTTCCATTTTGTCTAACAAACCGCTTTTGTCTTAGAGCCTTAAGAGGATCGTCACCCTTACTTCTCCCTGCACCATGCCCCACCACTGCAACAGATAATTATTCTCCCTTTTCATAGTGAAAACAGTGTCAGGGCCCCAACCTAGCAAGGATCCATCCTTATTCTTGGATGGAACCTGACCCTTCCCTGGACATCCTCAAGTGTATATTACAACTGCATTAGATAAATACCAGTTGGTTTCATTACTTCATTACTACTATTGCGAGTTCACTCTATACTGAGCTTTTCTCCATGTTGTTTAGATTGATAACTGCCATTCGATTTCTGACCTGCTATCTGTTTTCTCGACACTCTGACTTGGTTTCTGATTCTGGTTTTGTTTCTGACCTTCTCTGTTTTTCTGCATGTCTGTTGTCAACCTTGAGTTTTTGGATTCTGTTTTTGGTTTGGGTAATAAATGGCCATCGGATATTCTACGTGTGGCTCTCCACCTAATTTGTTACAGAATACCATCCTGTCCTGCTAGGAGGAGAATTTGAGTGAGCTGGTTCAGACCCTGCATTGAACAATAACTTCTCTAGGTTGACTTTTACTGCAGCACCTCAGATCTGTGTTCCACCATCTGTGCCTTCCACTCCATCCCTCACTGATTCAATGGCAACCAGAACCAAAATCGCCTGAGAAGTGTGCCAGTAAAGGCCCTGCCAATTTCTGCAATTTTCTGCAGCACAAAGCAAAGTATGAGCTGAGTGCATCGTGCATTTTAGCGAACCTGTGCCCAGAGTTCAAATTTATTAAACTTGTGCATGCTGTGATCTGACATATTTTTGGCACAGCCAATAGGAAACTCATGGGAAAGATGGAAGAGAAAACTGTCTTGGCAGTGGGGCAGCATGATTCTAGGTATTGTACCACCGGAACATGCTGGAAAAATGTAAATTGCCTATTGTTTGTGTTATTGTTAATACTTGCTTTGTTCATGATTGTTGTGGGTGCCCTTCTTGTGTCTTGCATGAACCCTGTCTGGTCGTCACATTGCTTTAGCTATAGTATAAATTACCCACCGTGTGTATACCTTACAGTCCAGCTTTAGACCTCCCTGGCTTTCCCCATTATGTGGTTCAGTGGTTGTTTAGTGCCTGTGTTTGTCTTTTTAAGGGCTTCATAAAAGAGTGTTGCTCTCCTTTAAAATGTGCCTTCTCATCTGCTACCATGATGCCTTATTTTGCCAGACATTATACTGGTGTCAGAAGTGGGATGCCGGAAGCGGCCCCACTGGCACTATTGGAGCGGGTCCTCCTGGACTTTGATCTGACAGCCTGCTCCAGACCTATGGAAGGCTGTGGAGTGGAAGAGACTGCAGCGGCTGATTGCATGTTGATGACTTTGAGTTTTGGGGTTTTGTTTTGGTTTTGGTTAGAAAGCAGCCATGGAGACCTTCATCTGATTCGTTACACCCAGTCACTTCCGTCTGCAAATTAAGTTTGCAGTCTACGTTTGCCAGTCTTTACTTGGAATGCCAGGAATAGACTACCAGAATACAGCTGCTCTCCTCCCGTGCTCCTCCTTCCTTGGGTCTGGAACAGATCCAGAGGGTGTAAATCTCTGCAGCCCTCTTTATGCCCACCCATCTCTCTCTCTCTTTCTCTCACCCACTCTCCCCTCCCTCTCTCTCCAAGAGAGATTGTATTTACCCTTAAAAATAATTTAGTCGCTCCTCAGCTGTAGGGCAGCCCTTCCCACAATCCTTACTCAGACCCAGTGAAGGTCGTTCACTCTTTCGCAGTTTGTAGCTGTATTCATATTACTGCAAATTTTAAGTGAAATTTTTATCTTTGCTTCTATTTGTCGTCTTTGCCTGCACCAATGTCGCTTGGGGCGGCGGAGCGGAATGTCAAGCGTCCACTGGATGAGAACCAGTGTCGGCGAGACGAGGCAGAGGAAGCCCCCCCACTACGGAATTACCTGGCCTTCACCATCTTCACCTGCTTCTGCCCCGCCTATCCCATCAACATCGTGGCCCTGGTCTTTTCCGTGTTGGTGAGCACCTGTGGGAATCTGGGTCCGGGCACCCAGTCATCTCATTAGGCTGGAATAGTGCTGGGTACTGCGTGGATATCACCCATTATCATTAGAATGGGAAGCACCTTGGGAAAACCCTATACCTGAAGCCTAACCTTAACCCTAATCTAAACCCTAACCCTAATCTAAAACCTAACCCTAATCTAAACCCTAACCCTAATCTAAATCCTAACCCTAACCCTAATCTAAACCCTAACCTTGGCAGTGGCAGCAATCATTGGTGGTTATATATAAAACTCAGTGTGTTGTTATATTTTCTTGTGTTCTTATATTTTGACTGTTTGTTATGTATGTTTCACTGCTGGCTGTTTTTAACTTGTGCTGTTTTCATTTTTGTGTTTCGTCTCTTGTTCAGCGCTTGGTGACATCTTTCTGTGAAAGGTGCGATATATTAATAAAATGTACTTACTTACATCCTATGTAACCATGGAAATTCCTGGATCTGCAGAGGAACACTCTTCCTGTCTTTGTAATTCTGCATTTAAACAAAAAAATAGAAAAATGACATTTTAAATGGTCTCAGATTATTGGTGCTGAGTTTGTGCTGAATAAAAGCATTTGTAGCATTTTGGGATAAATGTTTTTAGATGTCAAATATCTAAAATATCGGGGCAGTGGTGTCTTAATGGTTAAGGATGCGCACTTGTAATTGAAAGATTGCTGGTTCGGATCCCCCCAAGCACTGCTCCCCGGGTGCTGAATTAGCTGCCCCCTGCTATGTCACGATGTCACATATGGGTTAAATGCAGGGGACACATTTCATTGTTGTGTGCTGTGTCGGCATTGACCACTGATCACCAAATTCTAAAAATATTTAAAAATGTCAAGGCATGTCAGATTACCTCGAAAGTGACCGGGAGGCCTCACACTCCAGAAGGTTAAATGTCTTACATCACTATCAGAACTTAATCACAGCACTGTGGAGACAATACAGAACAGCTTACAGCCCACACTCATGGTGTAGGTACAAAGGTGCTGGCTTGTTTGGATGTCACTCACCAGCTTAGTGGGTGTTCCCTGTATAGGCAAAGAATGTCAATGACTTTCATAAGCAAGACACTTGGCAGAGTTAAGTAAATATTGATCATGCATTTTAATCACACTTGGCTTGCTTTGCTGTATACATCTTCCTACAGCAATGCAGCGGCTACTTTTGCAACTGATGTGGTCTGCTAATGTCACGCTTTGCAAAAATAGATCTATTTACGACTTCAGGTCTGTGGGATGCTGCCATATGCTGGCTGCAGCTGCATGATGGCGAGAAGCTCCTACGCTGGTTTCTTGTGACCGACGTGTAGGGGCTCCCTGGGCCAGGCACACGCGCACTGGCGGTCTGGTGTGGGATCCAGAGCTGCGTGTTGGCCTAGGCGGCTAGGAGACTTGGTGGGCCCTGCACGCTTGGTCCTGTTGATAATTTTTTATTTACCCTTTTTGGTGGTTATGACATGACCTGTGGGTGCAGGCCTTCTGCAAACGGGTGAGAACTGATGCGGTAGGCAGGCTGTCGTGCAGCCTCCCTGCCCAAACCCTACCCCGCCCCCTCACATGTAAAAAAGTACAGTGGCACACATCGTGGGACACCAGCTTGCCCCCTTGTGGTCCTCATGGGCTCTAATGAACATCTCCCACTCATCTTTGTGAATTTCTTCGGAAACCTCTGAAAAGCCGCCGCGCTCACCCGTACGAGCCCCTCCAAAGGAACCATAACCCGGCAGGAAGGAAGAGATCGCTGCGGTTCCGTCTTCTGTCTTTCATCCCGTGATCAGTGCAATCGCGCGGTGCACACGGGGCACCTGCCTTTGTTTGTCTCACAAAAGCTTCCTTCTCCATGCATGTATCTAGGTCACATTTAGAGCTGCCTTTTTGCCCCCAGCTCCTTTTCATTGAATTTAAAACATTGACAAAAACATTTTTTTGACAGTTAAACAGATCAATGTATTTTCGTGAGGAGTTTGAAACAGAGAGTGGCTGGAGGTTTATGGGATATAAGTGTCGTTTGGGATGTGGCTCCAGGGAGCCCCTGTGCAGACTGGGCCAGGAGCCCCTGGTTGGTCCCGCTAGTTAGCGCCAGTCATGCTGAGAAACCACCAGCTTGTAGAAGAAATTATGTCCTTCAGCAGCTGGTCAAACCCCTTCCTATGGGCTTTGTTATGTATTTTATCCCTGTTTTCTGACTCTGTCTTCATATGGTGCAACCACTGACTCTTACTGGGGAAGCGTACTGGTCTCACCAGAGGTGTTTGATGGCTGTCTGGCTGGACCGCGGCCTGGTGCAGCTCACAGGAGGGCGTTTGAATATCTTGTTCATTGTCACATGCCACCACAGACTCATTATGAGTGTGCAGACATTGGTGCTTTTAACAGAAGGAAGCAACTAATCTGATATCTCCACTGATAGTGTGAATAAATGAACTGCTCTGACTTATTGTGGGTGTGAGAGCAGCCTCCACATAGTACGGCCGGAAGCTCGCTGATAAAGCTGCAGAGAAGCGGTGCCAGAAGCAGTGTTTGCGGATCCGAGCCTGTAGGTGGTGCTCTTCAGCCCGCTCTGCATTTCCGTGTCTTAGGTCACGCTGACATGTCAGCATCCTCGTGAGAGTGCCCTCTCTCCTTCTCTCGGTCCAGCTCAGTCACCGGTGGCTCCTTCTACTCTGGGTTCATTCGTTTCTGATGCCTGGTTTAATTCACTCCCGTAACTGCCGTATCTGGGATCCACCCGGGCCTAACTGTCTCTCCCCCCCTGTGCCTGTCCCCCTGTCCCTCCTCCCCCCACCTACAACCACCCGCAGTCACAGAACAGCCACGCCGAGGGGGACTACGAGGGCTCTCGCCGGCTGGGCCGCAAAGCCCTGCACTTAGGTATCGCCTCCATTGTCATCGGCCTGCTGCTCATAGCTGTCTACTGCATCGTCCACTTCACCACGGTATGAGCTTTGGGCCCGTCTTTGCCTGCCCCCCTCACTGCCAGCAACCTCAAGCTCATGTACCCCCCCCCCCCCCCCCAATCGCAGAAAGGCCGCCGGCAGCTGAGGCTTGAGTCATGTCCATCTTTGCTCGTAACATAACATCCTAATCCCCATGGGGTCCGGTTACACGGCCCCCCAGCCAGGCTCGGCACACACCCACTCACATCTCTTCCCGCTGCTTCCTACACTTGCGAGCCACATGCTACATGACCCTAAACAAATATAATCACAGTACCATCCATCTGTAAGCCATACTGGTTACCTGCTATGGGGGCGAGGTGATTATCGTAAAAACTATTTACATATACAGCAGTGCATATAGAGGTCATGATTCGTTGGTTTAAATTTGGTTCACAGTTTATGATCAGGGTGTACGGTGCCACGGTGGCTAGAAATGTGACACTGATACGTACCGCACTTCATCTTATGGCATGTTTTGCATAGCAGTAATCATCTTTTTATATGTTCAGTCATTTCCTCTTCCCAGACTCCGCACAGCGGTATCAGAGTCAAGATTGGAGAGGCTGTCGATTAAACTGCTCCCCTTTTATTTTCCAGTATGACATTTGATCGGTGGGAGGAAATGAGGGGATCTTCAGCGAAGGAGTCCTCTTCATCCGAGAAAGGAGCAGCCGGCTGCACATTCACACTCCCTTCCTCTGTCTCCGGGCCCCTGGGTCTGCACATCATCCCACAGAAGATCTACCAGAAGGCCACAGCTCGGTCTCTCCTGCTTTGGTCTCTCCTGTATTGGTCTCTACTGCCTCGGCCTCTCCTGCCCCTCCTACAGACTCTGATTTAATTCCCATATGTCAAGAGCTGATTTTTTCTACAATGAGGGAGAAGCCTGAGAAAAAAAATTGTCTCCCACTGACAGTTTATTCTGCATTTTTGCAAGTTTAACCTGTCAGATGAAAAATATAAAAACTGTCCATTAAAACTGACAATTCAACCAAAATGATTAGACACGAATCAAGATGCATTTCTCTTATTTGTGATGCAGGTAGATCAATATCATATAGTTTCAGGTGCTGCTTTTGAGGGCACGGGTGGGGGATGTGCTGCACATGATCTTTGACCTCTGAGGAGCTGGTGTGACCCTGGCAGCAGGTCAGCATGTCTGCTTGTACGCTTCACAGCACATTCTTGCATAACAGTTCGCCAGTTACCTGTCTTCATTGGTTTCCTTTTGGGGCATCACTTTTCTAAATACTATAGAAATAAACAATGATTGGCTGCAGAAATAAATTCAAGCAACTTACATAATCATTGGTATGTAGATAATTTATCAGTTAAAATGACCTATGTGAAGCATTCTCTGGTGAAGAGCCTTGTGCAGTGGTTAAATGAAATCAACCCGCAAAAAACCCTGCAAAGATACAGCTAATTGTCAAAACTATAGACATCATTTCAGAACTAAACTGTCCAGATGAGGGGTATGTTTACATAGCCACTGATTTGATAAGTCAGATGCACAGGGTTGGGGGACACCCTGAGCAAGATTCCAGTCCATCATAGGGCATAGGGCTGGGGTACACCCCAAGCAAGATGCCAGTCCATCACGGGGCTGGGGGACACCCCAAGTAAGATGCCAGTCCATCATAGGGCATAGGGCTGGGGTACACCCCGATCAAGATGCCAGTCTAAACACACACTTATTTACATACACATTCATACACTATGGGCAGATTAGGAACATAATATATTGTGTATTTCATTTCCAAAATTGTAAAGCTATTGCAGGACTGTACATAATTAAGCTTGTTGTGTAAAATATGCTATACAGATAATAAAGAATAAATGCTAAGCTAGTTACTGGATTAGTTACTGGATCTTAAGAATCTTTGTTGTTTGACTGGGTTTATCTGCAGGTATATCAGAGTATATCAGACTGAGCAACACATCAGTTCAAAAGTTAATTTTGCTATCGATGAATAAGACACAGACTCATGTTCCTTTGACAAGGCTAATTGCCATCTATTCTGCTGGATTTTCCTCCACCAGTCATTTGTTTGTTTTTGGTTATCTCCTGCACCTTTATTAACATTGCCATGTATAAAATCAACCTTGGCCTTTTATTTTCAGAGTTACAAACAGGCACAGATGGTGGTACTGATGTGGGGCCACAGGGGTTGCATAGCTGTGTTGTTGGAGGAGGGGGTAGACTGCAGGGGGGGCTGTCCTCTCACACTCACTGCCCACCCCCCAAAACCCTTCATGCCAAGCGCAAACCGAGAAGTCCGGAGGATCCGATATTCCGATATGTAATCCTGTCAGCAGTGGTCTCTAAATATAGCAGATGTCTGCAGTGCTGGCACAACGCAGGACAGACTGCAGTTGATAGAAACAGACCACAAATTAAATTTAATCCATGAGCGACGTTTGATGCCGACGAAGACGGCAGACCCACAATGTGTTTAGCCTATAATTAACACAGTAAACAGATACGAGAGTCAATTTTCAACCAGCAGACTTTAATGTCATCTACGCCTCACGCCAAACCTTTATTTATTTACGTTTGCATGTGTTTTTTGGAGCCACGTTGGACGTGTCACCTGCTGCCCAGAAGATAGCGATGGCACACCCCGTGAGTCAGGAAGAGACGGGACAACTGTCAGGAATGCGCTAGGAAATCCCAATTTACCCAAGTAATCCTGCCTGAAAGAGGGAGTCATTAGCACCGCGATGTCTTACGCCAGTCAGCTTCAGCCAATGTGATTACAGGCGTTTATTATTATTATTATTATTATTATTATTATTATTATTAAGAGTGACTTCAATGACAAGGACAATAAGAAATACCATGCTTAAATCAGAGTTTTTACAGAAATTCGTATACAGCTTTATTTTAAATGTCTTCTTAGTGTCAACAAGAATTTACAGTATGCTTACTGGCTCTGTCAAGTGCGCCGCTGGGTATGGCGAAAAACGTGAACCACGGGGAATTGTGAGTACAGGCAGTCCCCGGGTTGAGAATGTCCGACTTACGAACGAGCTGCCATAAAGCCTATTATGTAAAAAAAAAAAATCGAGGTTAAGTATAGTGGTATGCAGTATTCTGTGACGCTCATGAAAACATTGCGTGGCTTCAGCAATTCGTCGGCTTAAGGTTCAGTACGGTATGTAGTTACTGTTATTATTACTGAATTATATATAATAATAACAATTATAACAACAGCAATAATGTTAAGCATGTGGCTCAGTGGGTTAAAGGCTCTGTGGCTGTGATTAGAAAATTGCCAGTTCGAACCTGGCCTCAGCACATCTGATGGCCCTTCAACACGGCCCGTAGCCCCCGCCTCCCTGGGTGCCGCTATGAGCGGCTGACTTGAGCAATTTGGGGGAGGCGTAAAGGGAATTTCGTAACCTGAGGACAGCCTTTTACGCCGTCTCAGCATTAGTGAGGATTTATTCTAATAAGCAAGTTTTTTTTAATCACTTATTTCAATGTATTTATTTTTAATTAATAAATTTAGATGGACTCCTAATACATTTTACTGTCTGTTGGAAAATTACTCTGTCCGGACGAGCCCGGCGTAGTTTGTCCTCGCAGGCTCCCGTACTTCGGGCTCGCGCACGGCGCGTCGCTCAGCAATGACTCGGGGACCGTCGTTTGAGAGAAAATGGCGAAATAAGGGAGATTACTGAAAAACACACAAAGATATTAGTTACAGAAAAGGCAACTGGCTGACGCGCTGATTTTTCTGAGATACAGTTCTCGGCAGACTCTTGGCGGATTTTTTTTCTGCGTTTGAAGGAAGTGCTTTGCGCATTTTGGAAGCTGAGCCCTGGTTGCCCGTGCAGCGCTGAGGTACTGTCCATGGCGGCCTTGCGGGTCACCACACACGGGACGAGTCACTGCGATGTCAACTGGCGCCAGATTTCATTAGTTACCTAAGTGAAAGCAGGTGGCTATCGAGTAAAGGGCGAAATACGGTACGGGCTGGTATATAAAATCCCGATATTCGCCAGATTTTCCCCTTTTTAAAGACTTCCCTGACATTTCTCTACATCTGGGCGTTCATTTTCTAGGTGCTAATCGTCTTTGTAGTAATGCAGTTTTGCATATGATTGTTTATTAACAAATGTTGGAAAGTCGCTTGCCCATGGCTTGTATCTGTATAAATAAACATCATTTTGTCACCAGGGGCCTGTACTACGAAGTGGAGTTACCGGCTTATCGGGGTAAATTGTCGGATTTAAGGTAGTCTGGGCAAAATGTAAGTGAACGAATATGAAGTCTATTTAAACTGTGGTCAGGGTGTCCGCGGGGTTTTAAAAAGTATTAAAAGGTATTACACGCAAATTTACGAGGTATTAAATTTTAGATGTAGATTTTTTTCATAGTCATCATGGGTAAGTGCAAATTTGCACGCAAGTGGTTAGAGGACCCGGCGTTTAAGGACTGGCTAAGGCCGGTAGCAGGAAAATATCGAGAGGGTTACTGATCGGTTTGCAAAAAAACCCCATAAATATCATCTGGATGGGGGTTAGCGCTCTCTGGTCGCATATGCGATGCACAACTCATAAATCAGGAATGCATGGATGAGAGCAGTTAATCAACTGCTGCAAATCGACAAACTCATTGAAGAAAAAGCCAAATAATTAAGGCACTTGCCATGAATAGCCTAGTGGATAAAGATATGGACTTGTGACTGAAGAAGTTAAATGCAAGATGTTTTCAAAATCACAGTCACTAAATTTATTCTGTTGACCCATGTTCCCTATTTAAATAATGTTGTACAGGCCAAAATTGTGTAACATTATAAATTTTTAAATCAGTTTGAAACTTGTTTTAAAACGGTTGCAACTCAATGCTGTGCGGGTTTTAAAAAATATTGAGAAAGTATTTAAAAAAGGTATTAGAAAGTGTTAAATTTAACCTCTGGATTTCTGTATATACCCTGTGTGGTACCTTAAATCTGAGAAGTTACCCCGATATGCCAGTAACCCTGCTTCGTAGTACAGGCCGCTGGTGTTACAGAAGATAGTCATGGTCCTAACGAATAGAATCCATCTATGACATTATGGCTGTATGACCTTATAGCAGACGAGATCCCAAAAGCCAGACTTTCAGATGTACGATGCTTCGTCTGACAATGTCAAGAGAAAATAACTGCTAAGCACGTTCAGGCATTAAAACAGCATTGATTATTTCCAAGTGCTGAGGAATTAAGTGAGACGTCACGCTAACACTAGGTGAAGGATGCTGCTTTAGCAGTTACTGGAATCACCCTTCACAAACAGTTAAGCATTTGTGTTTGTTGCGTTTTCATTGTGTTGCGTTTGGCCAGCGGTGGGACCATGGGAAACACCAGCAGCGAGAGAGGCAGCATGGGGCACGGCGACAAAGCCCACCGGCGCGACAGCCGCGGCCATAAGGAGGGCGACAGGCCCAAGATTCTGATGGACAGCACCGACGATGCCTATATCTTTCAAGGGGTGGACATCAAGGTACATTTAAAGAGATGTCCGATCGCTGTGACGCTGGGTGAGCACAGTACGCATGGGTGAATGGAAGGAATACGGATGCTAAGTTTGATTACGGCATTTCATTTACTTAATGGACCCTATTGTCACACCAACATATAGTCTCAAAATAACAAATCATGCATATTGATTGTCTTCTGCGCCTCCGTCTGTATTTGCATTTACGTGTAGCTGTGTTTCGTACCCGGGTAGGCTCCGGCAGAGAAAGACGAGTACCTCGCCTGGCAACAGGACCTGGAGGCTAACGACAGAGGTCCCACTCAAGCACGGCCTACCGTGTTCCGCTGGACTGGCACCGGCAAAGAAGTATTCCTGTCCGGATCCTTCAACAACTGGGCAAATAAGATCCCCTTGAACAAAAGGTACGCCTGGGCTACCCAAGAGTGAAATACTGACACCTCTGCATTCTTGCTGTGTGCGTGTGTGTGCGTGTGTGTGCGTGTGTGTGCGTGTGTGTGTGTGTGTGTGTGTGTCATTTGTTCACCACCAGGGGGCAGCATACATTGATTAGGCATCACTGATTTGTCCAGTGCTGCTAGAACCATTTGCAGATCTGGCACATACAAACTCTTTTATCACTTTCCCTAGTGTGCTTTATGATGCATTGTTTTTCAGAAGCAGCATTTGTAAAATATTCAGTGTAATGAACTCCTCATACAGCATCTTTGTCAGCTTGAGCATGTCTCTGGAGAGAATATTTCTTTAGGCTTAGTTCTGGCTTTTCTGCTTCTCAGCCAGAATAACTTTGTGGCCATAGTGGATTTGCCTGAAGGGGAACATCAGTACAAGTTTTATGTCGATGGACAGTGGACCCATGACCCGAAAGAGGTGAGCGCACAGCAGTTTTCAGAGGGTGTAGCTTACTGCCCGAGGGTTCTAGGTTCAACCCTAAGGTATAGAAACCAGGGCTCCCCACCTATTTGGAATGTTTCATTAGCAATATAAATCTTCCTGGCGGGGGTGGGGGGGTTATCATTTATCCGTTTGCCGGATTCAGTTGTATTTTGTTTTGCCGGTTCGTGGTCACTAATCAAAAGGTAAAATCCATCTCTGGATTTTACCATCTCTGTGAATGGTCCAAATAATATGGGCTCAAAGTTTTCACTGTTGTGTTTATTATTTGTAATCTACAATAGTGCACAGTAGTGAGAATACAGCATGATGGTGAAAAACAGAAGTACAGCAGGAAGTGAATAGGGGTTCAAATATTATAATGTTAATAATAAAAATTAAAATGTTTTATGCTGATACTTGATTACTTTCTGTTCAGCCTGTTGTAACCAACCATCTCGGAACTGTCAACAACGTCATCCAAGTGAAGAAGACCGATTTTGAGGTGTTTGATGCACTTATGGTGGACTCACAGAAGTGCTCGGATATTTCCGGTGGGTGAGATGGCTTTTTGGTACATTACAAACACTTATTTCCCCCATAACGATAGTCGTATTGTAATGCACAAAAGTTAGTAATATGTATAAATTCGGCGTATCTTTGTTTATTAAATTCAGTTAGCGGAGCACGCCACATACTACTATTTTGGTATGTCATGGAAGCTGTAAGCACTGAAGTGGCGGTGAAGAAAGGGACAGATCAGCAGCCATAACATCTGTTTTTAAAAGGGGAGATATTGTGAATAAACCAGGTAAAAAGATGTCGGTGGTGTGGTGGTACTCAGTAGCAGTTTGAAGTTTGACAGGTTTATTAAACATAAGAATATGCCGAATTTATACAGATTACTAACTTTTGGGCTTCACGATATGCCTCAGAGTAATATTTTAGGTGTACTACTAATCCACTTAGCAAATTGTGGGTGTAAGTAAGCATCCCTATAGCAACAAAAAGCCGGTGATCGGACAAATATTTATGCCCATCATTGAAGGCCCTGGAATCGCCTCACATTTTTCAGCACTAATTTGTGTCTGTTGACACACTTGATTGGTAGATAAGTTCTATTTCACTAGTTTATTTTGGGTAGTTTTCATTTCCTTTTTTGTTTTATAGATATATTTGCATTATAATACGTTCAAATATTTGAAATATATACATCACTATGTGATATGATGCACCCTACTACACGTGTTTGACTGTGCCAGAGGTTGGAATGATTCTGTGGATGTTAACCAGCTCTTTAATAATACAGACATAGAGCTGTGGTTCAGGATAAAACACAGAGCCCCGGCGAGAGCCGGTAGGATCCACGCAGGGAAATTGTGCCATCGCCTACCCCATCTTACTCTCCATCACACACGTGTAGGTGAGAGCGAGCTTGGCAGTGAAGGGCAGCCGTCTGCAGCAGGGCCCATGGAGCTGGGGGTTAAGGGCCTCGATGTGACTGTTCTGCCAATGCCAGGCTCAAACTGGCAACCTTCTGATTACAGGCACAGATTCTTACCCCGCTGGGCCACATGCTGCCCCCATCTGCTGCTTCTGTTGACCTGAGCCCATGTGCACCTCCACAGAGCTATCCAGTTCCCCCCCGGGGCCATACCAGCAGGAAGCCTACGTGTCCAAGCCTGAGGAGAAGTTCAAATCCCCCCCCATCCTCCCCCCTCACCTTCTTCAAGTCATCCTCAACAAAGACACTGGCATCTCTGTGAGCTCCGCCGTCCTCTCTTCATCACTGATAAAGTTTTTTTGGTGCTTTTTATCTTTTATTCTATACTAAGTGTATTTCAAACCTTGTAGTTTTGATCTTTTAAAACTTCTAAGATGTTTTTTTTTATTAACAGGCATTTTTAAATCTATAGGTATGTGGACCAGTGCCCCCTGCTTGTTAGGGAGTTCCACTGCATGCATGTCTGTATGTTTACCATCTGCCCTAAGAGTAGTGTGTCTGACTCCGCCTACTCTATTTTAATAACAGTGTGACCCCGCCCTGCTGCCAGAGCCCAATCACGTGATGCTCAATCACCTGTATGCCCTCTCCATCAAGGTGAGGCCAGATCTGCATTTGGGCTGTAAGAGCTGCTCTTGAATTAGATGGATTTTTCAACATTTTCAAAAACAGAAGTTTGAGCCTGATAGCAGTGCTGCCCTCTGGTGGTCCCGCTGCTCATGTCTGCTCTGCCTTCATTGTCTCCCCTCAGGATGGCGTCATGGTCCTGAGTGCTACTCACCGCTACAAGAAGAAGTATGTCACCACCCTGCTGTACAAGCCCATCTGAGCCGCCGACGTGTGCATCCTCTCTACATTCTCTCACTTTTTACTTCCTGTTTCGTTCAGTATGGATAAGTAGACCTTTGTTATTTATCTGTTCTTCGTTATGTGCCGACACCAAACGACTGCCTGCCTGTCTCTCGCGTCGTTTTTGTGTCACCTGGCTGAGAGGTGGGCAGTGGGGGCAGAATGACACTGGGCTCATTTTCTGAAATTACAAACCAATCAGATGAATGTACTGGACTGCACTGCCTCCCTGACCTTCTGTAACTCCCGGCGCAAGGCGTCCCGTCCTCCGCTGATTCTTCAGTGGTGTTTGGTGTATGAAGTTTCTTTAGTATCTGTGCACAGTAGCTGACAATGGTGGAAAGGGAGGCACATGACACAGGTGGTGGGGGGGAGGCTGACAGACTCTGGGGATGGGGGGGTGACAGCAGAGGGGGGTGAAAACAAGGCAGCCTTTTCAGCACCGGCATGACGGAAAACGCAAGGGGTCATGTCCCGAAAAGGGCTGCCACTGGGTGTGGGGGTGGGTGTTGGGTTGGGTCCCCTGAAAGCAGCAGCCGTTAGGAATGGGGATGAGCTGCCCCCACCCACCCATACACACACACACACACACACATTCCAGGGTTCCTTTCTCACTATCATCCAGGTGCCTTAATTTTGCTGTCCCACAGATGGGGGCTTCCACAGTAAAGTAGTCAGATCCATCATTTATTATCCAGAGTGACACCAGGCAGGCGGTAGGTTGTGTCCCCAGCTGGAGCATGCTAGATCTTTGGTGTAGGGGAACCTGAAAGGGAGAAACCAAATGTGCCTGGGTGGGGGGGGGGGGGTGACCGTCTTTTGTATTGTCTATAACTATGCAGTGTTCAGAATGAATGGTCTTTTGTAAATTTGTAAGGTCCATAAGGAGTAATGGTGAATGTACTGTACTTTTTGCGTTCTTCACATTTCATGGTGGGGTAAATGAATATTACAATTAATACTTGTATTAAATCACTGACACCATCATGGCTGCTGCTGAGTGTTTAGTTTTTCTTCCAACTTTTTCTGGTATTTCAGCTCTGACTAGCTGGTGTCAAAATTGTTGTTCAGCATTCTGCTGTAGTACCTAAATTCAGCAAGAGTTTAAGTGACCCTGTGCGTGTGTGCACGTGCACACTCATATTCACACTCAGCCATGCTGCTCCACACACATATTCACACTCAGCCATGCTGCTCCATATTCACAATCACTCATTCTGCTATACACTCACTCATGCTGCCCCACACTCACACTCAGCCATGCTGCCCCACATTTAAGCTCCACACTTACTCACACTTAGCCATGCTGTTCCACACTCACACTCACTCATTCTGCTCCACACTCACACTCGTATGCACCCATGCATAACAGATTTAACTTTATTGCCAAAATTGATTGGTTACTTTCTACAGTACCCACCACATTATCTGTTTCCATATAATCTGCTGCACATTGTGAATATGTAAGATAGTTATGTGAATCACTGAGAATACAGAAAAGCTGTTTGAGGCAGGCTGTCATGGATCACACCAGCACCACCTCAGTGTTGCTCTGCTCTTGGGGATGTGGCTTCATTTGCAGTAGATGCTCTTGTCCAGGTTCTTGTTCTCTGGGTTGTATGTGTGCTGGGAGAAGCAGAAAGCTGCAGCCTGGTCACAGTCACACACGGTAGCCTGGCAGGCATTATTAGAGGCTGTGGGAGGCATTTGGGTTAAAGCATCATTGGATGTTTTTTATAGGAGGATGTGTATTGTGCCCCTGGTGGACAATATTATAGATGTGACACTTTTCATTGTACAAGTAGTTAATGTGTAGAATTTTATACAATGCAAAATGCGTATAAAGACTTAAGTTCTTTCTGTAATCATTTATGTCTGAAACACTTTTCCCGTCTTAGTCCCATGCGCGCACACACACACACACACACACACACTAGGACACGTCTCTTTGTTTGTTACCTGAGCATTCGACCTGAGAAGCAGTGCAGGTGTAGTCATACTGCTTGGTGTATGGCACATCCACCAGGGGGCGACATGCTGGATTCTTCCTGGCGGCCTGGTAGCAGAGGTCATGGGCATTGCAGCACCTGAAGAAGAGTTAAGGAGCATAACCGGAACTAGAAGGTGAAGCAACCAGTGAATTTTGTGGCACCTTTTTTGCCCAATAGTAGTAGGAACAGTGTATTTCTTTACTGCTACTCCAGCCCTCACCGCACCACTTCCTCACTTTCTGAACAAAGAGCTTCACCCTGTAGGGGTGATAAATGACCTGTCCACTCCATCCCTTGGGGTTCCGGAGCCCCCAAAGCCACACCAGCAGCCGTAGTTGTTGTAGAGGAAGGGGTTGACTCCTGGCTGATAGCACTGGATCATGCTTCCAAACTGCCACAGAGCGAAGGGCACCTCGGCGCCAAGGGTGCCGTAGGCTGTGAGGTGGGCAAGAGGGGGGCAACACAGGGTCATCAGTTAAATTAGATGCCCCTCCATCCGCCACAAGTATGCGCCAAAAAGCATGAAGGTCTCCCAGGACCTCAGGAGGAAAGGATCGGCCGGTCTCACCGAAGAGGAGCGCCGCCAGCAGGAGCAGTGTGGCCTTCATGGTGACCCGTGGGGAGATCGCAGCCCTTTGGAGCCAAGCTCTTAAATAGGAGACAACGGAGAGAGGGAGATAAGAGGAACGGGGGGAGTTGGGGTAGCGCTATGGGCGGCTGCTGGACGGGGGGTTGGAGACCTTTCCACAGAGGCCCGTCTGTGACGAGCCCAAGGACCCAGATATGCAATAAGGTGGATGGATGGTATTAAGATACATTTTGCAAACATGCCAGAAGTGAATGCTTTCACAAAACGTCCACACTGGGCCTGCGCCAGGGCAAGTTCCTCACATCAGCCAGTGAGAGAGTGCTCCTCTGATAGCACACACTGTTAATGATTGAAAGCGTCCATTTCACCTTCTTCAGTGTGTGTTAAAATAATTGTTTGCTAACAAAGTCTTGTCTTCATAAATGTCTAACCAGTTACTGTCAGCTCAGGAATGACTGAAAATGAGCAAAAATAAATAAATGCACAAAATGATTCAAATCTTCTGCTCAAGCATGTCAGGAGGGTCTATATTTTTAACTGTTTCCCATTTTATCGAGCAGTACGGTTTTCTTTCTGCAGGATGTAGGTTTCCATGTATCTGAAGAATGTATATCTAAAATAAAAATAACAGTGCCTTCTGGCATGGAAATCCATCACCAAGGGGAAAAGCAAAGAGCTCTCTGCTGAAAAGAGAGAAATTATCGTTGCCCTGCAAAGATCTGATAATTACAAAGTAGCACCAGACCAAAAATCTATGAAGTTTAGGTGCCTGGGAACACTGCAAATCTGACATGAAGAGAACATGTGCCTGTTCCCCCCCATGTACAGTAAGGAGGAAGAATTGAGAGGATCTTGGGGTTACCGGGTTTAAGAAGAAACTGTTAGACAGCACCACCATATCAACAAGCCATCAGGAAGGGCTGCACAGACAAAGCCTTGTTGAGCACAACCTGTACATGGCAGTGCCTGAACTTTGCTAAGCATCTGTAATTTACTGTACAAGGCGAATTGTTTATTTTCAGTAACTCTTGAGGTTTATGTAATCTCCACCTTATCGCTTTTTCCACCAGAAGGACACCAGAGGTTAGGAATACCAGCGGGGCTGGGAGGGCGGTGAGTTTCCCTACCGTAATTCCCATGGTGCAGACACTCGGTATGGTTGACCTGATCTTCTATAAAAGGGCACTGCCCACTCACAGAGCTGTGGGAACCAATCACCTGCGCAGATTCCCACGGGCCTAATCCAATGTTTACCTGACTCCAAGCAAGCACGTGTTGGGGAACATTTTAAACTAGATTTGAGAAAGCACTTCTTTACTAAGCGTGTAGTTAGAGTATGAAACAGTCTTCCTGTGGTGTAAGCTAAAACCTTGGGTTCCTTTAAACCAGAGCTATTTATTGAGTTCTCCCCAAATTAATTTGATGGGCCTAATGTAAATTTTGTTCATTTGGTTCTTATGTTCTACCATGTTGCTGTGCTTCTCGGGGATCATTAAACCTCGTCTCTGCACATGTGTGTATGCTTGCATGCATGTGCTTGTGCAAACATATGTCTTTCCTCATACATCTTCTGGTGGACAATGACCCATGGGAGACACAGGGTGCATGAAACATACCCTGGGAGGGCAAGGTTTTTTTTAATGAAAAAGAGACAAAGGTTCGGGGGTTGGGGGGGGGTCTTCCTTCATCAGGTGGCCACAGGGCGCAGCAGGTGGTGTTTCTTGGCTTCAAAACCCTGAGAAAGGATATATCCCAACCTCTGAGATGTTACCAAAGAGCCAAATGGGTGGCTCAGAGTCAGGGATGCAGAGCACCGGTTCAGTGCTGTGGGCCTCTTTTAGTCTGCAGGATACTATCAGGCTGGCCCTGCCAGGTGTGACCTGAGAGGGGGCAGCTAGAGAGTAGAACCCGGTAAATCCCAGGAAAGCTCAAACCTGGTTCTTGGTGACAGTGTTAGGAAAAGACTGGATGGCTTTAATCTTCCTTTCTTGGACCCCATCCAAAAATGCACCCCAGTGTTGGGCACCGGGGAGCCCCTAATGGTGCTTGGTGGGTATGACCATGAATCCTGTCTGGCCGATGGAGTCTTGCAGCCCATGGAGTCAAACACGTGCATAACCACAGACCAATTACAGTGCCCGGGCTGACCCGTATTCACTACTGAAAGCTCCTTCAATGGGCAGAGCAGCATCACGACTGGACCATGGAGCAATGGTCTGATGAGTTATGTTTTCTGTTACATCATGTAGACACCTGGGTGGAAGTGTGTCCGTTACCTGGGGAAAAGATGGCACCAGGATATACTATGGGAAGAAGGTGAGTTGATGGAAGCAGGGTGATGCTCTCGCTGGGCAATGTTCTGCTGGACAACCTTGGGTTCTGGCTTTCATGTTGATGTCACTTTAACACAAACCACCTACCTAAACCCTGCTGCAGACCAATACATCTCTTCATGGCAATGGTATTACCAATGGCCTCTTTCAGCAGGATAATATACTCTGCCACACTGCAAAAATTCGAGAATGGCTTGACCAACATGAAAAAGGCTTCAAGGTCAACACTTGGCCTCCAAATTCCCCAGATCTCAATCTGATCAAGCATGTGTTGGATATGCTGGACAAATAAATCTGATCGATGGAGGCCCCAATTGGTTAGTTACAAGACTAAAGGATCTTCTGCTAATGCTTTGGTGCCAGATACACCTTCAGGAGTGGAGTCCATGCCCCAACGAGTCAGAGCTGTTTTTGCAGCACAAAGGGGACCTACACAATATTAAGGAGATGGTTTTAAATTTATGGCTGAACAGTGTGTGATATAAATCATGGGGTATTGAATTAGGCATCATTGTTCAGCAGTGGTACCATCTGAACATAGGGACCATCTCAATAGAGCTGGACGTAGGGCTTTCAGACTCCAGGATCACATCAAGTAGCTGCATCTTCTTAATCTCTTCCTCAGATGTACATCGCTGTGCCTGAGTGATCTTGTAGTACCTTTGCAGGATGAACAGCCCAGTGGTACATCTCAATATGATGTTGTATGAGATGTCTTCCACTTTTATGCAGTACAGCAAGGGTTGTTGTTCCCAGGCTTCATTAACCTGATTGGGCAGGTCCTGGGGTCCTGAAAAAGAGTTTGAAGAGGGTGAATCCACTAGAGTCTTCAGGAATTTTCCAGACTGTGAAGAGGAAGTAGGACAGCCAGTTTTGGCCTTCCAGGTAGATGAGGCATCGTTAAGATTAAAATTAACTTTATAGATCCCAGGGGGAAATTCTGGCACAATGCAGAGGTCAAAGCATCTGGCTGAGCATCTAATTGAATCTCTCATTGAGACTGTCTCTTTGGGAATGGTTTATTTTGGTGTGGAGTGGTGGACCTTGAGGAGATTTCTTTCATTAGTCAGGACATAACTACTGCATTTTAGTCTGTTGGGGATGTATTTGGGGATGTCCACACAAGCGAAACATTTGAAGTAATCCTGGGTCATTCCAGAGCAGCACAACCTTGGAGTACCTGGTAGCGTAGTCCATGATGACTAGGATATACTAGTGGCTGTACAGCAGACATGCTCCTGGCCAATGTGTACTTCAATAGTAGGAAGGGCCACCAAGGCACCACATAGTGGCAGATAAGAAGCTGTCCACCGGCAAATTGGGGATTTCTGTCCTTGATGGCAGCACTCATCCCCAGCCAGTGTAAGCAGTCCCAAATCTGATCTTCCCTGTTAGCCAGGAAGCACCATAACTTTGACCAACTACTCCCCCATTGGTCCCACAATGTTCACCATAACAATGGTACTACCAGAATCAGGTAGGGCTGACACAGGACAACCCTGGACTCAATGAACGTGAGGTGGTGAACGGTTCAATCTGGTGGATCCTGCAGACAGCTAGCCAGTTTTTGGGGCTGGATCACAGGCCATGTTTGTTGTGCATGGAAGGGTGGTCCCGGGTCTCTTGGTGGTTCTCTTAAGCATTCTCGGCATCAAGTTTGATGAGGAACAGGTGAGCACTGGATTGGGTCTCCTGGCCTCTCACCAGTCCCAGGGCACAGAGGTAGACTGCAGATGTAGTGAGATCATGCCTATACCTGCAATAATCTCTTGGTCCCATCACTAGGACATATGCACCAGTTGCTACAGCACATCAACATTTTGGGTTCCTTTTGATCTCAGTTTGTGGGTAAGTTGTCTCCCAGACTGTCTAGCTGTAGTAGGAGAGAAGGCATAAGCAACTTGCTTACGCAGGACTTTCTGTTTGACCTTCACAATCTGTATCTACAGCTCTCTTCCTAGCCCAGGTGTTTATCGTGGCTACACATTTTTCAAGGTCTGAAGGAGTTATAAATGGTCTCTTTATCCTGGGCCTTCGTCCAGATCACCAAGATGAAAACCCTCCAAACTTTCTTCATGTTGGCTTCTAGCCTGTCCATCGGTAAGTGTTCCAGTATGTCCTCTATTACTTTGTCAGTATCTATAAGCAGGGAGTCGATTCTGCTGGCAAGCGTTAGACGGCGGACTTGAGAGGCGAGTCAGCAGGTGTAGGCAGGTGGCTAAGCTGAGTCTTTGAAAAGGTGGGACATGGAGTCACCTGCTGTAATGACAAGATCAGCATTCTTCAACCTCGAAATGAGATTTGAATTAAAGTTGGTCTTAATTTCTCACCTGCAGTTTACTTGGCTGAGGCCCATCCTGTGTGTGAGTGTGTTTTCTATCTGAGTCTCTGTTACCTGGCTGGACTCAATGCATCCTGTCTTTCCACCCCTGCGTCACAGTGATGATGGACCCAGACTACAGGTCACTGTCGGGCTTAAGGGATATGATCATCTGCAAGATCCCTAGCAGCTGGCCTCTGCTGGACTATGGAGACTATGGCTGTTACTGTGGAAAGGGAGGCGCTGGGACACCCGTGGATGACTTGGACAGGTCAGGAGTCACAGAGGGAGGATGCTAATAGGAGTGTGTGCTTGTACTTTAAAACAATTTAGCCTGCATTTATTTTGCAGTTTAAAAGGAACTTCATAGTCTGAGGATAATGAAGCCAGCCAGGACTAGGGTACAAAGCTACAGGCCATTACTCCACTGCCTGAGGAGATGAACCAATAATCTTAATACTATCAAACATCATCCTTTTATCCTACAACCACATCCACTCCTGGGCGTGTGTGTTTTCTGGTTACCACCATTGGGATTGATCAGTGTGGCTTCTTCACCGCGATATTTTGTCTGCTAAGCAGAGCTGCACAGCTGAGGGCTCATTCTTTATCTGTCTAGGTGTTGCCAGACCCATGACCACTGCTATGACCAAGCCATGAAGCTTGAGGCCTGCTGGCCTGTCTTGGAAAACCCTTATACCCTACCCTATTCCTACAGCTGTGACAAGGCAAACAAGACTATCACCTGCAAAGGTAAGTGTCTCTGCGGTCATATTAACCTGACAGCTTCCTGTGAGTATGTACACATACAAACACAAACTCACACAGACACTGCTTTACTTTCTTCTCTCTCTGACAGAGTCCAACACTGTCTGCGAGATGTTTATTTGTGAATGCGACAAGCATGCAGCCATGTGCTTTGCTGGGGCGGGCTACAACAAGGAGCACCACAACATGAACCAAGAGCTCTGCAAGTGAGCCAGTCAGCAGCTCCATCTCATCACAGCTTGTATGTCAGTCCTTTTCATGAGACCCTTGCATGCAACCATTGAGCTATAAAGAAATAAATATGCAATGATTCATACAAAAATACAAATGCTGTCATCTGAGTTTGACCTGGAGAAATGTGAGGACACCGTGCAGAGCTCATGCTGTGTCCTCTCTCTCCCTGGATGCTGTATGTATGCTTATGCACAATGTGCTCACTTATTATAAACTATTATGCCAATAAACCATCCTTTACCATCAGGCTAAGCTGATGGACATATTTTACAGTATCAATCAGGCACCTAATCAGGTAGCAAACTTACAAGTTTGAACCCCTATCGAAACCTATCAGTAGGGTTACCTGATGCCCCCAGAAATCCGTTTCCAGCTACAGGCCTGCTGGTCACATTCATTCTTTGATAAAATTTTGCTATCAAGCTAAAACTTTGGGTTCCTTTAAACCAGAGCTATTTTTTGAGTTCTCCCCAAATGAATCTGATGTGCCTAATGTAAATTTTGTTCATTTAGTTCTTATGTTCTACCATGTTGCTGTGCTTCTCAGGGATCATTAAATGCTCGTCTCTGCACATGTGTGTGTGCTTGCATGCATGTGCTTGTGCAAACATATGTCTTCCCTCATACATCTTCTGGTGGACAATGAGCCATGGGAGACACAGGGTGCATGAAACATACCCTGGGA